>NC_084464.1:20415275-20718306 GCF_027409185.1 Cynocephalus volans
TGAATGGAGACCGGGTTAGGCTGATGAGAGTATGTAAGGTGAGATTATGGGTGAGATTTTTGCTCTTTAAATATGTCTTTTAATGTTTCTTTCAGAGAGTCCATGCTGTTTTTACAGTAAATAAGTACTGTCGTAAAGTTCTGACGCATGAGAAAAGAAATATATTCCTTTGCCTCTCTGCTCATCACTTTGGGGGAGAAAAAGATGCCGGTTGCCAGGGACCAATTTCTCTGCAGAGAGAAACTCTTACAGTTTATGTGCATTTCACATAGTCATAGATCTCTTTGGGAAGAGAAATGCTTTCCTCTCTTGTTCATAGGGAGAAAATGTTTTCTCCCATGTTATTAAAAAATATCAGTCATGAAGTATCATTTAGATTGGGTGAGGTGAGAGAAGGAGAGGGAGTGGGAGAGGGAGAAGGAGGGAGAGAGGGAGAGAAAGAGAGAGGAAAAGGGAGAGGGAGAGGGAGAGGGAGAAGGAGGGAGAGAGAGAGGAAGAGAGAGAGAGAGGGAGGGGGGAAGAGAGAGAGAGGGAGGGGGAAGAGAGAGAGAGGGAGGGGGGAGAGAGAGAGAGGGGGAGAGAGAATCAGGCCAAGACATGGAAGAGGATAGGGACTTAAAACAAGAAGACAGCAGAGGATCCAGAAGGCACATCAAGGCTGCCCCCTTAATTAGCTGCAGCCACAGCTGGGCCCAGACAGAGGCCAGCTGCTTGCAGGAAACTGCAAAGACTGGTGAAGACACCCTGGGTGTGTCCTTAAAGCTCTGCCAGTCTGCTTTCTGCATCTGGACAGCACGTCTCCATCTCCACTTGCTGGCATCCAAATTCACCTCAAATGGCAGATTTTCTATAAAACCTTTATTGATCACTCCAACCCCACCAAGCACTTGGTTTACAAGTGTCTTAAAAGGTTTATTATATTTTGCCTAAATTTGCCTTTTGCTTGCCTCAGCCTCTCCTTTCCAACCCTCCACATGTTCTCCTCACATTACACTATGAGATTCTTAAGGGCAGCAAATGCGTACATTCTCAGAGTCTACCTTGTGTCTTCCATGCTGTCAAGAAAAATCTGTTTATGTAAACTCACTGGAAGCCCAGTGATAAAATGAAAGTTGGTTAGATTATGTTGCAATAGTAACAGAAATCAGTGAAGAGTATCACGTTATACTCCTCTTTTCATTTTTAACCACTGGTTTTAATGTAGATGCTTCAAAAATTAGTTGCAATTTAGACACAGCTGTATTTTGTGTAAAAAAGAAATACAAACAAGAGATTGAAAAGCTCTGCTACTCCTATTATTCATGCCTTTTGTCAGAATCTGCTGTTTAGACCACACAGCCATAATCTCATCACCAACATGTGTAGATTGTGTTTTAACAATAGCCAATAAGAGGTGCATTAAATGATCACAGAAAGTTTAAACACTCTCATGTCATGTTGAAAATCAACATTGTCTATCTGTGAATGGGTGGTTACAAGGATTAAATGAGTTAACATGTGTAAAGCATTGCTGTAGATTGGATGCCCCCCAACCTCATTGAGGCTTAATGGCCACTGTTACTGAGGGTGGGAAATCCTATTATGGTAATTGGAAGGTGAGGCCTTAAAGAGGTGATTAGATTGTAGGACTATGCCTAGTGAATGGATTAATAATGGTGGTCAGGGGCATGGTTCTGAGGGCTTTAAAAGGAGAGTGAGTGAAGAGGTTGGTCTCTCTCTGCTTCTACCATCTTGCAATGTGAGACCCCTAGGTCATTGTCACCACCAGCAGATGTGTTCCCTGGACTTTGGACTTCCCAGCCTCAGAAACTGTGAGCAATAAATTTCGTTTTCTTTATAAATTAGCCAGTTACAAGAATCAACATAGTGAAAATGTCCATACTACCCAAAGTGATATACAAATTCAATGCAATCCCCATCAAAATTCCAAAGACATTTTTCTCAGAAATGGAAAGAACTATCCAGACATTTATATGGAATAATAAAAGACCACACATAGCCAAAGCAATGCTGAGCAAAAAATACAAAGCTGGAGGCATAACACTACCTGACTTTAAGCTATACTACAAAGCTATAATAACCAAAACAGTATGGTACTGGCATAAAAACAGACACACTGACCAATGGAATAGAATAGAGAATCCAGAAATCAACCCACACACTTACTGCCATCTGATCTTTGACAAAGGCACCAAGTCTATTCACTGGGGAAGGGACTGCCTCTTCCGCAAATGGTGCTGGGATAACTGGATATCCATATGCAGGAGAATGAAACTAGATCCATACCTCTCACCGTATACTAAAATGAACTCAAAATGCATTAAGTATTTAAATATACACCCTGAAACAATAAAACTTCTTAAAGAAAACATAGGAGAAACACTTCAGGAAATAGGACTGGATACAGACTTCATGAATACAACCCCAAAAGCACGGGCAACCAAAGAAAAAACAAACAAATGGGATTATATCAAACTAAAAAGCTTCTGCACAGCAAAAGAAACAATTAACAGAGTTAAAAGACAACCAACAGAGTGGGAGAAAATATTTGCAAAATATACATCTGACAAAGGATTAATATCCAGAATATATAAGGAACTCAAACAACTTTACAAGAAGAAAACAAGCAACCCAATTAAAAAATGGGCAAAAGAGCTAAGTAGGCATTTCTCTAAGGAAGATATCCAAATGGCCAACAGACATATGAAAAAATGCTCAACATCACTCAGCATCCGGGAAATGCAAATCAAAACCACACTGAGATACCATCTAACCCCAGTTAGGATGGCTAAAATCCAAAAGACCCTGAACGATAAATGCTGGCAAGGTTGCGGAGAAAAAGGAACTCTGATACATTGTTGGTGGGACTGCAAAATGGTGCAGCCTCTATGGAAAATGGTATGGAGGTTCCTCAAACAATTGCAGATAGATCTACCATACGACCCAGCTATCCCACTGTTGGGAATATACCCAGAGGAATGGAAATCATCAAGTCGAAGGTATACCTGTTCCCCAATGTTCATCGCAGCACTCTTTACAATAGCCAAGAGTTGGAACCAGCCCAAATGTCCATCATCAGATGAGTGGATATGGAAAATGTGGTACATCTACACAATGGAATACTACTCAGCTATAAAAACGAATGAAATACTGCCATTTGCAACAACATGGATGGACCTTGAGAGAATTATATTAAGTGAAACAAGTCAGGCACAGAAAGAGAAATACCACATGTTCTCACTTATTGGTGGGAGCTAAAAATTAATATATAAATTCACACACACACACACACACACACACACAAAAAAAAAAACCGGGGGGGGGGGGAAGAAGATATAACAACCACAATTACTTGAAGTTGATACGACAAGCAAACAGAAAGGACATTGTTGGGGGGGAGGGGGGGAGGGAGGAGGGAGGGAGGTTTTGGTGATGGGGAGCAATAATCAGCCACAATGTATATCGACAAAAGAAAATTTAAAAAAAAAAATCCGGGCTCTGTAGCTTCCCGGCTATGAGTTGCTGGGTAAGCAATTTAGATCCTGTGCCTTAGCTTCCCCATCTATAAAGCAGGGGTAATAATAGTACTTACAGTGTGTGGTAAGGATTAAACAAGTTAATGTGTGTAGAGTTCCTTCTGTAAGTGAGTACTGTAGAAAGAAACCTAATTCTAATTTTTAAAAGGTTGGCAATGAAAAGGGTTTTCATTACCTACCACATAGGTAGAAAAACAACTCTAAAATTCAATTAGATGTTTCTGTGCTCTCCAGAAGTCTCCTCTCTATCGCCTGGCATCAGAGTTGGCTTAGGATTGGGGATAAGTCCTCTAGTTTATTCTCTCACATAAGCCTAGTCTCCCAGGAGTAGATTGATGAGTTAGAGGGGCCTATAGATCATCTAAAGGGAAATTCAAATACAGGTCAAAGGATAGGTAAAGAGGCCAGGGCTAAATATAGAAATGTGGTAATAATTTGTGTGGTAAAATTGGAGAAATCTCAACAGTGACAGCGAAGAGTAAGGATGAGCAGGCAAAAGGAGAAGAGGCTGGGAAAAACCTCTAAAGATATCCAAATTAGTAAAATTTTAAACATGAAATGTGTACTTCCAACATAAGATGCCAGACTAAGCACACTCTATTTAAGAAAGTTCATTAAAATTATAGTAAAAGATGTAAACCTACAACAATGGAAAGAAAGTGTGGTGGGTATCAGAGGATACAGAAGGCAAACTCTTGAAAAAGTGCTGACAAGGGCAGCTGAGCTTAAAATCTTCACAGAGAGGCTGCAGCAGAGGAGAGAGAAGCTAGGCTGACCAGCAGACCCTGGGGACAGGCTGGGTTCCTGACCATCAGGCCAGATGCATTAGATAGTAGGTTGGAAAAAGTAGGGCTGAAAGTAGGAAGTAATTATAGGTTCTATATGGAACTTTTGACAATGGATCCCAGAAGACAGTGGAGCATTCCTTCACAGTTGAGGGAAAATGCCATTAACCTGAAATTCTATACCTAAATCATTATTCCGTGTTAGAATTGAATATAGACATTTTGTAAACATGCCATGGGTGGAAAAGTTTGTTTCTCGCATACCTTTTCTAAAGGAATTATTTGAGGATGTGTTCCAAGAAAGCAAAGAACTAAACTAGGATAGAGTAAAGTACAGGATTCAGAAGACAGTGTAACCAACTCAGGGGGGCAGTAGAAAGTAGCTCTAGTGTGAGCACAAGGCAGCAGGGCCCGTGGGGAGACTGGACTGGAGAAGAGGCTGAAGGGACGACCAGAGACCAGATGGTGTGAGAGAGTGCTAGAAGAACGGAAGGATAAGCAAATGGCAGAGTGCGCAGAGGATGAGAGGAGTGATGAGGAACTCCAGGTCAAAATGAAAAGCAATGCAAGAAAATCATGGCCTGAGTATGAAGCAAATGCACTAGGATGCCTCATAAAGATGAATAAACTGGGTTCCAAACAATAGATAGACTGTGCAAGAAGCTGGAAGATAAAGGAAAACATTCACACATGGGAGAGTAAAATATTTATATAATAAATTCATGGTGCAAAAGTATAGCATCTTGGTCCATTTTGTGTTGCTGTATCAGAATAGCACAGACCGGGTAATTTACAATGAACAGAAAATTATTCAGCTCATAGTTCTGGAGGCTGGAAACCCCAAGAGCATGGAGTTGAAGAACACTACTTGGCACAACAATGATCAATATTTACACCATCAAACAATGTAAATATTATTAGTTGGTTCTTTAACTTATGGAATCAACCTGTATACAAACACTGAAAACTTTATTTAGGCATGTAAAAAATTTAAAAGTTCTGAACCCTGACAATATAAAAGTAAGGATTTGGCTACAACATTGAGAAGTGGAGGGAAGGATATAGATGACAAGATAGTTATTTTACAGAGGGGGCAATAAAGAAAACTAATAGAAGGGCCAATATTATTGATGCAGATCTGCTAGCGAGGGAGGGAAGAAGAGAAAGCATTACAGATAAACTAGATCATCATCAAGCAGTGATGGAGTCAACAGATAAAATCAGAAGCTGAATATTCAAAAACGAGCTGTATAAATGTAACAGAGGCTTCTAGTTAACTATTTAATATCCATCCTCCTCCTTTTTATACAATAAAAATGAATCAGGGCACATGGCCAGCCAGCTAAAACTACATTTTCCTTGCAGTTAGGTATGGCCAACAAGGATGGGAGCTGAAGAAAAGTGTTCGAACTTCAGATCAGGTCCTTAAAATATGAAAAGCATGGCTCTTGCTCTGCCTCCCTAGGCTGGAATGCAGCTGAGGCAGAGAATCTGTTAAGCACGTGGAAAAGGTCCACCTCTCACAGAGGCGGGAGCAGCAAGATAGAAGGAGCCTGGGTCCCAGCACTATCAGAGTGCTCTAAATTGCCTACTAGGGCTATGTGAGAGGAAAATAGCTTCTGCCATGCTAACACCACTATATTTGGGGGTTTGGTGTTAGAATAGCCTGACTTGTCTGACTCCTATGAGTAATTATCTGGAGACATAAAGGTAAACATGTAAGATTTAAAACAGAAATGATTGAAAGTTTTATTCTGGAAACTAGAATCAGGTGGTGTAGCAGTTGAACAGAAGATAAACATTGCTTTTCATTACAAAGCTATGTTATTTAATTTTTAAGCATGTGCTTGCACTATTTTGATGAAATGAAAGGTAATTTGTTAATTAGAAGAAGATAGGACATATACAGTAGCAAAATGAAAATAGCCCATTCTTTCACCACTATGAGAAAACAACTTGGTGATTTACTTTAAGCTACTTTTCTACACACATTTTTTCTTTGTTTGATTGAAAGTCTACTTTTGACATTTAAATTTTTAACCTACATTATTGTACATATGTTATTTTATTTATTTACTTATTTTTTTGGTGGCTGGCCTGTATAGGTATTGAACCCTGGCCCTTGGTGTTATCAGTACCATGCTCAAGCCAACTGAGCTAACCAGAAAGCCCCCATATATATTATTTCAAGTGAACTCAGGCTCCTGTGTGGAGATTGGACTCTTGGAGGCAAGATGAAAAGGGACATGACCAGTTAGGAAGTTATTGTAGCTGTCCTGGCAGGAATTAATGGTGGCTTGTACTTGGATAATAATAATAATAGAAATGATGAAGGAGTTAGGATTCTGGATACAGTTTGAAGTTTGGTTCCAAAAGAGTTTGTGCGTGGATAGCAGGTGGGGCATGAGGAAAGGGAAGAGCTATTGGGTGACTGGGAAGGGAATGATGCTGAATAGTAAGGGAGGAATAGATTTCAGGTAGGAAATCAAGAATTCTGTTTTAGATACATCAAGTGTCAAATACCTATTACACATCTAAGTGAAAATATTGAGTATCAGTTGTATATAATAAATCTAAGCTCAAGAAGAGCTTAGAATTTCATGCGTACACACACACACACACACACACACACACACAATACAGAATATATATATTTCAAAGATCCTCGGTCTTTTAAAAAAGATCCTATTAAATATACGTTTATTTTTTATTTTATTTTTTTTTCCCCAAAGATCCATACCAGGTCATTCACCTTTTGGGAACATCCTAAAAGCCATTAATTCTCCTCTGTACTGGAACACCTACACAAGGTTTTCTTAGCCAGACTCAGAAAAACGCCTCTTTTCCCCATTTCCCTGCACTCACATTAGGCGACAGGTAGTTTTTCTTTTTTTTTTTTCATTTTCTTTTTTTTGACCGGTAAGGGGATTGTAACCGTTGGCTTGGTGTCGCCCGCACCGCGCTCAGCCAGGGAGCACACCGGCCATCCATATATAGGATTCGAACCCGCGGCTGGAGCGCCGCCGCGCTCCCAGCTCTGCTCTCTCCCGAGCGAGCCACCGGCCGGACCCAAGCGGGCGGGTAGTTTAAATTACGTAGTAAAAGAGGGTGAAATCAAAAGCTGTGATCCACAAGAACAAATGGGACGTCAAGTCGGTTCACCATTGGCAAATGGGGGCGTTTAAATAACTTAATGAAGAAAAAGCAAGTTCTCAAAAAGAGGCCGACCCCGGACTCGGTGGGAAGTCGCCCGAAGGCAGGGGGAGGGGCCTGCGCCCGCCCCGCCCCTCTCCTGGGGACGCGGGACGTTTACACTCCTGACAGCGCCGGCCGCGGAGGAGGAGCGGGAGCCGTTCGAGGAGGAGCGGGAGCCGTTGGCGGAGGAGCGGGAGCCGTTGGAGGAGGAGCGGGAGCCGTTGGAGGACGCGCGCGCCTCCGTCGCAGGGTGGGTGCCCGCGCCCGCAGCGTCAGCGGGGCGGCGCGGCGGGAGGTGGCCGATCGGCTCCCGGCCTCGCAGCCCAGCCCCCGGCCCAGCGGGCCTTACCGCCGCCGCGCCTGGCCGAACCGACCGCACGCTCCGGCTCCCTCGCGGGCGGGAGAACGGAAAACTCCCAACTTCCTGGTGAGTCGCTGCCGCCGGGGGCGCGGGCGCCTGGGCCGACTGGCCCCTGCCGGGCGGGGCTGCTTGTGGGAGTCGGGCCGGGAGACGGAGGTCGGGACCCTGCGGGGCGGCCTCCAGGATCCCCGCGCCCGGGGGATGTGGGGCGGGGCGCGCAGAGCTCGGGCCGGCTGGGGGTTCGGGTCTGATCATTGGCAGTCGTTGGCGCGGGCTGCAGGAACCTCTTGCCCGGTACCGATTCTGTCGGCCCGAGGCCGTCGTGGGCGCCGCGGCGGTGGCAACAGGTCCTTGCTGTCAAGACCTGAGGAACTTCAGTGAAGTCCCGCCCTCGGCGGATGCTGATTGGTGGCGTCTGGTATTTATCCTCGCGGATTGGTTGAGTCCATCTGTCAGGATTCGGCAGCAGCCCGACTTAGAAAAATGAAGTTCACTGGGAGAGAGAGAGTGGTGGCAGCCAGGGACATCGGGGAGGACCTGAAGTGTCTGGAGAAGTACAGGGAGGGTGACAGACCTGCTGGAGAATGACCTTTAGAGAGAGTCGGGATTAGAAAATGTCGGAGAGGGATTGATTGCGAGTTAATGGCGAACATCCGTGGTGACAAATGGAAGTTGAGGCCAAAGTCAGGGAGAAGAAGGGGACCCAAAGGAAAAAGAAAAGTAAGACCACGAGGCTTCAGAGAAGCGTTAGGCAGCAAACACAAGCTAGAGGATGCGTCAGTGAGGTCTTAGAACTCCCGTTGCCTCTCTTTTATGCTGTAGACTTTGGGAAAGGTATCAATAAATGAATCCTGTTCTCGCATAGCTGTAGTCCTTGTTAGGTATAAATACTAAAAATATCTAGGATCCTGCCCTTCTCTGCACGGGTGGCCCAGAGCCCACGTCAGGAACTCCAGAGGCCTCTGTCCCTGCTCCTTCCCAAGGGTGACCTGTGCTGCTGGTGTGTGCACCTCTGGCTTCGAAGGCAGCTAACTGCAGGGCTGTGCTTGCAACTTGGATGTGAGAGCTGCGGTGTTCACGTGGAAACCCAAGAGGCTCTTTGACTTCTTGAGGAGCCGGGGTGGGAAGAGAAGGGGAGATCGATCGTGTGCGGTCTGTGGTCCTCACAGTATGGCCCAGCCTGAAACTTCAGGGTGTCTAAAAATCCTAAACTTGAAACTGACTTTCCAGGTAATTAGGAAGGTAAGTTGTTGGAGTAAGCAGGACTGAAGCCATGTTGGAAACTAAAACTGCATGGGTTCTAAAAGATTTGCAAACGACACAGATACTTTTTTCCTTGGACTTCATTTCTCTGAGTTCCCTCTTTCCCCATGGTTATTAGATATTTTGAACCTCGGTTATGGGTCAAGATGACATTATATACATGGACGTGAAGCTGTTCTCCGGTCAGCCTGGAGCTGCAGAATTGCATGTGCTATCCAAGGAAGACTCGCTAAAGCTATGCTGATTCCATCCCTCCAGCAGGACCCTGAGATAACAGCAAGGACGGGAGCAGAAACCAGACGGAGGCTGGCTGAGACTGCACCTGGTTCCTTGCACGTGCCCCTCCCTCCTGCTTTTCATTTCCCGTGCTCCATTCCCTCCGCTCCCCCTTAAACTCCCCTGAAACCCTAAAGTGGTAGACAGTTCTAGTCTGTCTCCTTAGACATCTGATAATGAACTTGCTGCCTCGCACCAACATTTGGGGCTCACCAGTCTTTTGTTTCTGATTGGTGAGCAAGCGGTGGGACCTGGATGCCAGGAACATACTTGTAAAGGTAGGAGGATAGGACATATTTGATTGAACTGTTTGCAACTCAAGATGGGGCTTATAGGACTTCAGCTTGTGTTAGTTGATTGGGGGAGGGTTCAAGGAAGGGGTGGTTTTGTTCTAGACTGGGTGCTGTCAAAAAGCAAGAGCAATTCTATGATTATCTTAATTTTTACCTAGAAGCAGGCAAAATAGTGCAGGAAAGGGAGACATCTGGCCCTTTTGTGGTGTGGACTAAGTTCTTGTTTTTGTCTGTTCTTAGACAATTACAGAACGGTCTTGGTTTTTGTCTGGATCCAGAAAGGTAACAGAGAGAGTGTTCTGGGACATGGTTTATGTTCAGTAGGAGAACTCCATGGCCTGGCTCAGCTATGGTGGTCAGGGGCTGCTTTTTTTCTTTCTCAAAGTTCACATTATAATCGGTTGTTTTTTTCCTTTTTTTAAAAAAGATGACCGGTAAGGGGATCTTAACCCTTGACTTGGTGTTGTCAGCACCACACTCTCCCGACTGAGCCACAGGCTGGCCTTGTTTTGTTTCTTTTAATCAAATACATTCTGAGTTAGTTCGTTCCTTTTGCTTATAACAAAATACATGAAAGTGGGTGATTTGTAAAGAAAACAAAATCTATTGCTTACAGTTTCTGAGGCTGGGAAGTCCAAAGTCCATCTGGTGGTGGTGACAGTGACCCCGGGGTCTCACATTTCAAGATGGTGGGAGCTGAGAGAGCAAGACAGAGAAAGACAGACTCTCCTCTTCTTTTAAAGTCCTGAGAACCACACCCCTGACCATCATTTTTAATCCATTTGCTCCTGAATGGTCCTACAATCCAATCACCTCTTCAAGGCTCCACCTTTCAACTACCATAATAGGATTTCCCACCCTCTTAACAGTCACAGTGGGGGCTAAGTTTCTTTCTTTTTTCTTTTTCTTTTTCATGTACAGCAACCAGGGATTTAAGATAAATACAACCAGCATAGAGAAACTCAAAACTATACATAAGCCAAACCCAGATGCCAAGAAGTGGGGATGAAGGCAGGATTTCTGACCCTTTGGTTCAGCCGGCCCTGCAAATAAAATCCAACCAAAAGAAATCAAGAAAATAACCACGATTCATACTGAGCTGTGGGAGAAAGAGGGGTGACGGGACAAAGGTAGGTGTGGGTGTCACCATGGGGTCAGGTCTGACCCTGGGATGGGAGGGGGAGGGCAAGGTCCTTCACCACCACATAAGCCAAACCCGAGCCACCCAGGTGCTATGAGGCCCTGCCCGAGCAGGGAGGCTGTGTCACACATGCGGCAGGACCCCGCCCCTCCCCCAATGGGATCAGACAGTGGCCACCCAGGCCTGCTGGGCTGGAGACTGACACAGGTTCTGCCTCCTTGTTTAGGCTGCCTGTGGAGAGAGGACGGGGTCACTGCTTAATGATGGCACCTGGCTCAGCCCCAGCAGACCACAAGAAGCCGGCCCCAGACTCACTCAGTGCCTCCAGCAGCTGTGCGGACGCCGCATCCTTGGCTGCCGTCATGCCCGTCCTGCCCATCTGGGGCCAGCGCAACCCAGATAAGGCCGCTGAAAGGCACTGGATGACCAGGGATCACCGCCTGGTACCAGAAGTGGTGCCAGCCAGCAGGTCCTGTCCCCAAACACTTGGTGAGGAACACTGGGCTGCCCAGCCTCATTTGTTGGCACAGCAGCTGGAGGGCAGCCCGAGCCCCTTGGGACCCTAGCCTGTCCCTAACCAAGGCCAATCGGCTGCCCTGCGGCTGTAGGCAGCGCAGTGAGGGACCCGCAAGCTGCTGGCGGAGTCGCTGCTTCGGGCCTGGCTTGAGCCACTCCACGGCCACCTGCCCTCCACAGAGGCGTGACAGCCCTCCCACCAGGGCCTTTGGGGGCAGGCGGCGGCGCTGCGCTGCGAGCTGAACTTGAGCAGCGCGATCTGCGCGGGCGCCGCCGGGGCTGGGCAGCAGCAGCGCCCCCCTGCAGGCCGGGCGCGGAGGCTGCAGCGCGAGCAGCAGCGGCGGCGGCTCCCGTCGGCGGCGACCCGTCCACGCGCAGCTCGCGCTTCTCGCCGCAGCGGGCGGCTGTGCAGCGGGGCCATGGCGGCCTGCGCGCCGCGCCGCGAGCTGCAGCGGGCGTCGGGAAGACGCGGTTCAGGCCGCCGAAGGTCATGGGCAGGCGGATCTCGCAGGCGGCCCGCGCGCTGCCACAGTGGGATCTGCTGGTGCTCGGAGACGTCGTGGGGCAGCCGCCCGAGAACACCTCCGAGCCGGCCGGCGGCGGGCTGCCCACCCGGCCTGGGACTGGCCCGCCGTCCTTCCTCTGCCCCTTCACCTGCACCCGCGGACGCCCGTTTCCCTGACCCGCGCCTCCAACGCCGCCTCGTTCTCTGGATTCACTTGCTCACCCCGGAGCTCACACGCCCGCTTGGACTCGTAAGTTTCTACTACAGAAAACCTGGGGAGTACAATTGAAGCCTCAATGAGTTTGGGGGGACACAATTCAATCCACTACGCTTTCCCCCTACTTAAAAGAAAATGACTTTTTGAAAACCAGGTCAGTTTTCTTATAAAAAAAATATGTCATTCTGGAGCAATCTCATAATTTCTTTGTGATGGCATTTAACTTGTTCCAATAAGCTGAATATAGGTCTAACGGCTTAGAAAGGTTAAATAAAACTTTTTTCTTGCAAGAATACTGTCTGGACGATGTCAGGAGGTGAATACATCCTGGCAAGAGGTATGGAATAGAATGGTAGATTGCCTCACTGCTAGTGATGTTAAATTTGTTTAACTTATTTTTATTTGTTAGTGATGTTAAATTTGATAACCTGGTTCAAGTTGACAGCAAACTTCTTCAGTATGAAGGATGGGCAGTGAGCCAGCCATTTGTCTGTGGGTACTTTGGTGCTATGCAAGTATCTGCTTCCCAAGACCCTCTTTTCCAGCTTCAATTATCAAAACCTAAGTCGATGATTTTATTGTTCATTCTACATTTATTAGATGGCACTTGTTTCTTTTCTTTCTTTTTTTTTTCTTTGGCTGGCCAGTACCGGGATCTGAACCCATGACCTTGGTGCTACAGGGCTGTGCTCTAAACAACTGAGCTAACCAGCCAGCCCCCTAGGTGTCATTTTTCTATAAGGAATTTTCACTTCTCATCTGGGGATAAACTACAGTTCCTCCTAAAACAGGGCATACTTCATCATTTTCCCTTTCAATGTTGAATTATTTATGTTTTTTAAATCTTTCTCTTCTTTTCCATTTTTCAATGCTGGATTTTAAAGTAAGAATTAGCCATATGAGTCATCTCAAGTCATGACGAATAAGTGTTTTTCCCCCTTGGTTTCCAGTATCATTAAGGATTTGTGGATTTTTTTTTTCAGTTTTATAAAAAGTTATTACTATCTTTTCTTCGTGATGCTCAAATTGTCCCAAATTTGGGCAGTGGGAACTCCTTCAAGTTGGCTATGTAACTGCAGACAAGATAGACTTAAGTCTAGACTTGACAGAATCCGTCTTTTAGGGCCACGAGTCAGATCCAGCCTCCTGCCTGTTCTGGTAAATACAGTTTCCTTAGAACACAGCCATGCCCACTTCATTCACATATTTTCTCTGGCTGCTTTATACACTATAAAGGCAACAGAAACCACATGGACCAAAAATCCTAAAACATTTTCTATGGGGCCTTTTACAGTAAAAGCTTGCCAACCCCCTATTCTAGAGGCGATTGATAACATGATATTCTGTGCAAAGGGCTTTTTGTCTGATTACTCTTGTTATTTAATGATTTAAACTATTTTAAATTTATTTTTCTAATTGTTGCTTATATAGAGAAATACATTTGATTTTTGTATTGATTTTGTAGCCAGGGAATTTCTTAACTGATTTATTAATTCTAATAATTTATCTGTTGATCTTTTTGGATATTCTATGATTATGTTATATACATATAATTTTAATTTTTCCCTTCTGATACTTATACCTTTTCTTTTTATTTATTGCCCTAGCTAGAACCACCAGTACATGTGAAATAGAAGTGCTGAAAACCAGTATCCCGTCTCTTTCATAATATCAGGTAGAAAATTTTAATTACTTTAAATACAAAACTTTCATGGAAATACCTTCGTATATTAAAAGGATACTTAATTGTTGGAAATATTTTCTCTTTAAATACATTTCTGGGGCTGGCTAGTTGGCTCAGTTAGTTAGAGCATTCTGTTGCCAACACCAAGGTCAAGAGTTCGGACCCCAATACCTGCCAGCTGCCAAAACAGAAACAAAAACCAACTTTTTGGAGTATAAAATTATGTGTTTTATTATAATATAATCTTTTTTACTTAATATATTCTGAACATTGTCATTAAGTATTATGTTGTTTTTCTTCTACAAGATTTTAATACCTACGTGGTATTCCATCACAGGCTTAGTTAGACATTAACCCATTTCATCAATCTCCTATTAGAATTTTCTATTCTCTCCAAGTCTGTGACAAATTAACTACTTCCCTCTTCTCTCTCTCTCTCTCTCTCTCTCTCTCTCTCTGCTTTTCCTGTGTCTGATTAGTACAGGGATCCCAACCTACTGTTGCTTTCTGTGTGGTATTGATGATAAGTGGCGTCCTTGTTGGCTGCCTGTCTCTCATGCCCCTGTGGACATCATGCTCTGTAAACTGTCTGCACAGTTCCTCACGGGTCGAGCCCCTTGGCTGCCCCCCATGTCCTCTGATGGGCCTTCTGGACTTAAGTAACATGTTCATTCCTGCATGCCCACTTTCCTTGGCCTCTTTATTCCTTTCTCTACCATCTTTCTGGACAATTCATGCATTTCCACTTTACCAGTGTTGGCTCTCCCTTTGTCCAGGCTTCTAAGAGCTCCCCTTTCCCCACATCCCAACAGCAAGTCCCCCCCCCTCCCATGGGACCTTGCTAGGATGTCTCCGAAGAATGAACTCCTGAGTCAGTTTACCCCTTCTTATCTATCTAGTCTTACATTCTGGCCCCCTTGATCAAGCACACTTAAAATCCAGTCCTAGTTGTACCTCTCTGGCTCCTGCTAGTACCTGCAAGCTAATTCTTGGAACATCTTTGGTGTAGAGTCTTTTTTCTCTCTTCTTAGGCTAGGCATGTCTGTAGCCAGATTTATCCTAGTTATCAGCCTAGCAACCAGGAAAGGATGTGGAGGAAGCTTCTGAGTGAGGCACCTGCTGCCTTGCAGGAGAGAGTCCTCTATAACATCTTTCATCACAACAAAAGTGCTAACTCTTGCTAGAGAAGAGTGAGCCCCCTCTGCAAGCTCTGAGGGTTCAGGGGAGCCTGTAGAGCTAGCATTGTCAGGGGCACCCATCCAGATGTCCCATCCCATGTTTCAAGGTCTCAGGATTTCCCCTCCAGGGCCCTGATCTCATCATAACAGCCCCACCTTGACTGAGCCTCAGATGTTGCTGGAGCCTACTGCTCAGCTGTGTGTGCTCTTCTGTGACACAAAATAAGGGTGCCTTGGGAAGCTTAGCCATTAACCACTTGTTTCTCATTAT
The DNA here is from genome assembly GCF_027409185.1 of Cynocephalus volans. NCBI lineage: Eukaryota > Metazoa > Chordata > Mammalia > Dermoptera > Cynocephalidae > Cynocephalus > Cynocephalus volans. The sequence continues at coordinate 20,430,497 of NC_084464.1, forward strand.
CCCTTTGCAGAACATCAATAGAACTTAGCAGTCACCAACCAATTCCACTCTTTGTAGGCACTGTTTCCCCAAATTTTCAAATCACTGAATTATTGTGTGTACAATGGTGTTTCCCTCCACCAGAACATTTTCTCACCTGCAGTAGTGTCCCCTCCACTGTGATGTTTTCCCAGCTCAGTGTCAGTGGAATTGTTAGCAACTGGGCCACACCTGTTTGCTATGACCTATCTTCGTACCACTTCCCATTCAGGATTAGGGACAGTGAGTGAGCCAATCCAAAGCCCGTCTTACTGCTGGCTTTGTCAAAGCCCACTCCAGGAGCTGCTTGTGCGTTTGGAACTTACTAAAAGAAGATGCCAAGACAAGATTAGACACACAAAATATTATTGAGGAGAAACCCCTGTGCAGGGAAAAATGGAGGGATGAGGCAGGAAGAGCCATACACTGTGCTGCAAGTCTGTATGAGGATTCTGTTGCTGCTGTAACAAATGACCACACGCTTAGTGGTTTAAAGCAACATGGGTTGATTATGTTACAGTTCTGGTGGTCAGAGTCTCACTGGCTTAAATCAAGGTGTAGGCAGGGCTGTGTTCCTTCTGGATGCTCCAGGGCAAACTCTGTTTCTCACCTTTCTTAGCTTCTAGAAGCCGCCAGCATTCCTTCCCTTGTGGCCTCTTTGTCCTCAAAGCCAACAGTTGCATCACTGTGACCTCTGCTCTCACTATGACTTGTCCTTCTCTGGCCCTCCTGCCACCCTCTTCTAAGGGTGAATTCATGGGGCCCACCAGAATAATCCAGGAAAATCTCCCCATCTCAAGACCCTTACCTTAATCACATCTGCACAGTTCCTCTTACCACATGAGGTAACATATTCACGAATTATGGGGATGAGGATGTGGACATTTTGGTGGACCATTATTTGGCTAACTGGAAGGTCTTTTCTCTGTAAAGGAGCAAGGGAAGGAAGGGAACTGGATAGTAAGACTCTTAGATGGTAGCATGCTTCCAAGAAAGTTTTTCCTGGGACAAGGGGGGGTCCTTGAGCTGAAATTGCTGGTCAGAGGAGTCCTGTGATTTCCAAGAACATACCCAGCCTAGTGTCTTTCCTCTCTCAGTCACTGTCTGGGTGGTGGATAGCTGGGGGCCCCCATGTGTTACATTTTCTGCTGCAGGAGACTGGGCATATATGCTCATGGCTGCCATAATCTGTTCCTGAACCAGATCTGCCTGGGGTTGTGTTGTAGCTCTATCACCTTGTTAACAACAGGAACTGGGGCAAATTACTTTAACTTTTTGGTGCCTCAATTTCCCCAAATGCAAAATGTGGATGATAATGGTACCTAATTAATGAACCCAATAGATTTCAATAGGGTTGCCTTGAGGAATAAATTAGAACAGAGCTCTTAATGACTATTATCTATACTTACCTGCTGTTAATGGCAGAATTGGGACTCAAACTCTATACCCATAGCTATAATTTCTATGCCCTTTCTGGTATAGCATATTGCTACATGGAAAAGTCTTCATGGTGGGGTGGTTAAATCCCTGTCTCTGTTGCTTTCTGTGTAAAGGCTTGCAGACTACCTGGCAAAAATATTGTAGGGGAGATACCTGTCTTGGATGTCGGCCAGATGAGATGGCCATGTAGGTTTGTCTTATGCTCAGATCCTATGATTCCATGATCCTGTCTAAAGAGAAGTCTGCATGATACAGGTGGGTGTGTTGGCCCGGGGGTCCAATTCCTGATTAACTACCCTGCTCTTGTTATGCCTTTTTAGACTTTGCATTCCACCTGTCTTAACATTGGTTTAAGTCAACTGAGATACTTATACCTTCCCACTTTCCTTGTTTGGCTGTCATAATGAGCAAGGAGATAACACATCCTCTACCCCTTTCCCCAAATTAGTAATGTATAGAATGCTTCTAGAAGAAAAAATACTTTTGTACTGTCTCCCTTCTATAGTGTTGACTTAAAGTATTTTCTGTTATTACTTATATATTTACAAACATAAAACTGGGCATAAATGCTTCATGCTTATACTTATTATGTCATTATATAAAATCAAATCAAATTTGTAAATTGAATACAAACAAAACCACAAAACCAATAAGGTTCAAATAAACAAAATTAACTAAATGGAATAGATTTTTTAAAAATAAAAATGAATTGTTGCTTGCAATAGTACTGGCTGCCTTAATGATAGTTGTTTTGAGTGACAGTATTTGGCCTCTGTTGGTAATTAAGCATTATTTATTATTTTCTCATTAGTTCAAAACAATTAGCACAGTATTATTTGTGATTATTAACACAGATTTAAGTGTGGGTATCAAAATGATGTGCCTGACTCATTTATAAGTAGTTATCCACTTATACTATATGAAATATACTTTTAATATTTGTTTTAGATTATGAAGATAAAAACTCAAATATTCAAAATAATATTATTGGAGAAAACTTGGGGATGTCTGGGAATGTAATCCATCATCAAACACTGAGATAATGAATGTGAATGTGATTGCCAAAGGAGTTAATAGTTGCTAGGAGCCATTGCTGAGACAAGATTTTAAGTTAAAAGCAGCTACCAAATCACATGAAGCAACATTTCTCATAACTCCCATCTCCTGACAGCATCATAACAGGTTGGCGAGGCTGATATTTCTGTTTCCTTTTGGATCTTCTTGGATCCCTGGTCATAGTGCTGCTCCCTGTAGTCCTAAAGGAGGCTGTCAGAGTCTTGCAGGGGTGAGGTAAGCAGGGTTAGCCAGTGAAGCAGCATTTCTTAAGGGGTAAGAGCAGAGTGGGAAAGGGAAGGACAGGTACTAAGCAAGCCAATTTTCTGGACATGACCCCACCTTCTCTATTACCTAGCAGGCAGGACAATGGTTTTTCCTCTTTCAGACAAGTACTGGCCCTGGCGTCTTAAGGGTGCCATATTTATAGGACAAGAATAAATGGATTACAGGGCCTTATAGGATCTTTAAAACTTTTACTACGAGGTTAACAACACTACTAATGACTTTTGGGTTATGTTTCTGGAGAGATAAAGGGAAGAGGCTTGAAGGCTATGCTTTTCCCTTTCCTCTTCCTTCCTTCTCTGTTTCCCTTTATTTGCTTTTCTCTTTCCTTTTTCCATCTCTTCATGTGATTTTTCTCTTTGTTGAGGACATAGACATTCTAGGTGGTTGCTTTTCACTCTTTTCCTTACCCTTGACTCTTTCTCAGTCATCACATTTGAGGATGTTTAATTACCTGACTGTTGAAGGAAGAAAATAATAATAAAATACTATTATGAATATTATTCTCACATGTTTGTATAATGTTTTAGAATTTATAAAATGCTGTTTTTTATACTTATGTATGTCATCTTGTTTAATCTTCACAACAATCTGTGATGTAGCTATTATTTTCCTATTTTACAAATGGGAAACAGAGGCTCAAAGAAGTGAAGGGGCTCTTCCTCTCTGTCTTCTCCATTTCTGTTGCTTTTAACTCCTTGCCTTCTTGAAGAACCCAGTCATAAATATGTAGGCAAGACTGAATCAGATAAGGATATGTGCCAGGGTGGGGGAAGCTGCAGTTGCCCAGGATGGGGAGTCCGAACTTGACCAGAGTTGCTCCTAAATATTGACTACATATATCCAATATTCAATAGAAAGTGTGACCTACACTCAGGAAAACAAAACAAAATAGTCAATAGAAACCAAGTATAAATGGGCTCAGGTAAGGTATTTAACAAAGACTTCACAGCAACTTTTATACACACTTTAAAAATTAAAGGAAAAATGATAATAATTCAACAAATAAGAAATCTCTATAAAAATAAAAATTTGTTAAAAAGAACAAATAATAATTCTAGAGTTAAAAATGTAATAATTGAAATAAGAAAATTGTTACATGGGCTCAATAACAAATTTGAGATGGCAGAAGAAAGTGTCAGCGGGCTTGAATATAGGTGATAGAAATCATCCGATTTAAAGATTAGACAGAAAAATATTTTTAAAATGAGTAGAGACTTAGAGACCTGTGAAATGAGCATACCAAGATACATGTAATGGGAATTCCAGAAGGAGAGGAGAGGCAGATAAAAGAAAAAAAATTTTTTTTGAAGGAACAATGGCTCAACGCTCCCCAAATTTGGTAAACAAACAAACAAACAAACAAACAAACAAACAACAACAACAAAAACCATTTTATATACTGATCTAAAAAATTCAATGAGTCTCAAGTAGAATAAGCCCCCCAATATAAACACTTAAACATATTGTAGTAAAACAGTTGAAAGCCAAACACAAAGAGAAAATTTTTAAAGTCACAGAAGAAAAATTACTCATCACATACAGGGCAACAACAATATGATTTACTGATGACTTGTCAGCAGAAACAATAGAGACCAGGAGACAGTGGAATGACAAATTCTAAGTGCTGGGGAAAAATATTGTTAATAAAGAGTTCTGTATCTAATAAAAGCATTCTTCAAAACTGAGTGCAAAATAAGAACATTTCCAGAAAATAAAGACAGAGTATCAGACCCACATTACAAGAAATACTAAAAGAATTATTCAAATACTTCTCAAATATTCAAACTCAAAACTCTTCACTTTATCTCTCCAGAAACATAACCCAAGTCATTAGTAGTGCTGTTAACCTTGCAGTAAAGTTTTAAAGATCCTATAAGGCCCTGTAATCAATTTATTCTCATCCTATAAATATGATGCCCTTAAGATGCCAGAGCCAGGACTTGGCTGAAAGAAGAAAAACCATTGTCCTGCCTGCTAGGTTTGAAGTACTTCAAACTCTAAGGAAATGATACCAATGATCATAAAAATTCAAAGGACGAAATGAAGAACACAAGAGATGATAATATGTGGATAAATATAAAAGACTATATAAATATATTTCCTTTACTGTTTTTTGTTAGTTTGCTTAAAAGATATAAGATTTTTTAAAGCAGTAATTATAACATTATAGTTTGGTTTAGAACATGCAGATATAATATATATGAAAATGATAGGACAGAAAAGGAAGGAGAAGTGGAGCTATATCAGAGAAAAATTGCTGTATTTTGCTATACTTAAGTTAGTAAACTGAAGTATGTTGTGATAAATTAAGATGCATAGTATAATGCATAGAGCAAAAATATAACTGAATGATACATTGTTAAAAAGTCAACAGAGGAATTAAAGCAAAGAAATTAAAAACAAAAGAGGAATTAAGCAAAAAAAATGCTTAAAACAAAAGGACACAAAGATGGAATAGAAGGGAAAAAAAGACATGAGATACATAGAAAACAAAAGCAAGATGGCAGATGTAAATCCAAACCTAATAATTACATTAAATTTAGATGGACTATACACTCCAATAAAAAGGCAAAGATTGTCATGTGAATTAACAAAAGCAAAATACAACTACCCATGAGACACACTTCAGATATAAAAATACAATTAGTTTGCAAGTAACAGGATGGTAAAAGATACAGCATACAAATAGTGACCATATGAAAGCTGGATTGGATATATTATTACCGGGAAAAATAGCTTTTAAATATTATTAGAGAAAAAGAGGGACATATTATAATAACAAAAGGGTCAAAATATCAGGAAGATATAACATTTAAAATGTATATGCATCTAACAAAAAAGCCCCCAGATATATTAATCTAAAATTTGCAAAACTGAAGGGAGAAACAGACAACTCAACAATTAGAGTTTGAGATTTTCAATCCATATTCACAATATTTGAAAAATCAACAAGATGGAAAGTCAGCCAGAATTTAGAAGACCTGAACAATTCTACAAGCAATGTGACTTAACTAATATTTATAGAAAACGCTAACTCAGAAGAATAGAATATGCATCCTTTTCAAGAAACAAGGAACATTTTTCCCAAGAAAGGCCATAGTCTAGGCCTTAAAATAAATTTCAATAAATTTAAAAAGATTGAAATTATTCAAAGTATATTCTTAGTCTGTAACAGAATTAAATTTTGGAATTAAACACAACTTCTAAATATTTGCTGATCTATCAAATTTCTTTTGGTTGTTGAACAGTAACTTAGAAGAAACACTTAGGAACAATGCCTCCACATACTACTTGTTAACCATTTCCCCTAAATCAATCTTTGAAGTTTTCTGAAAGGTAACATCTCTCTAGGACGTTGTCAGGAACAACTCATGACAGGACAAGGGGAGCAAGGAGGTACATCTGGCTGGTTGAGAGAGTTGCTGACAGGTGATATAATGAGAGTGGCCACAGAAAGGTCAGCCGTTAAATCAAAAGGAGTGAAAGAAAAATAGGTAAGTAAGTAGCTCCACACCTACCCTCCTGCAAACAAGGAGTAAGAGTGTTCTAGAGAGAGGTCTTGGAGACGTGAAATTGCCTAGTGTGTTTGGGGAATTTAAAGTCATTCAGAAAGTGTACTGGGGCCAGAGCAAAGGGAAAGGCTGACCCAGATTATGAAAAGTCTGATATGCCAGGACCGGGCATTGGCATTTCTCTTACAGGTGAGGAACGCCAGTGAAGGACCTTCAGCAAGGAAAAAGATATGATTAAATACGCGGATCAATCACTTTTGTGGCAGTGAAGGAGATGGATTGGAGGGATCGAGAGACAGTGTACAGCCAGTTAGGAGACTATTGATATATCCAGGTGAGAGGTTTGCTTGAACCAAGGCAGTGACAATGGATGTGGATTGGGGAGAGGGCTGACAAATGAGATGTTTAGGAGGCAGAATCAGCAGCACTTGGAGATGGCTGGGGATAAGGTGGATGGAGGGCTATGAGTCACTCCCAGTTCTTGGGTGTGGAACACAATGTGGGTGTTGGGGTGATCTCTTAACACAGGCAGTGCAGGAAGAGGAGAAAGTTGAGTGTGGGGTGGGGGTGGGGGTGATGGGGAGATAGTTTTTTGGGATATATTGAGTTTGAGATATCTATGGGAAATTCATAGAAAGACATGGAGTTTGTGAGTTTATAACTTACTGTTGTCCTTTGTGGGTTTTATATCTTAGGAGAGTGGTTGTATTAGTCCATTTCTGTCACTTATAACAAAATAGCTGGAACTGGGTAATTTATAAGAAAACAAAAATTATTGCTTGCAGTTTCAGAGGCTGGGAAGTCCAAAGTTCAGGGAACACTTATGGTGAGGGTCTTCTTTGGTAGTGGCTTTACAGCAACACAGGGGTTTCACGTGGTAGAAAATGGTGGAGCAGAGCGAGAGAGACTCTCACACGCTCTCCTTTTAAAGCCCTCAGAACCACGCCCCTGATCACCATTATTAATTCATTCACTATGGCATGGTCCTACAATCTAATCACCTCTTCAAGACCCCATCTTTCAGTTACCATAATAGGAATTCCCACCCTCAAGAGTTACAGTGGGAGTTAAGTTTGTAATGTGTGAATTTTGGGGGACACAATTCAATTAATTCACAGTAGTGGTCTTAGAGGGAAATAAGGATTTGGAAACTGTAAGCATCTGGGTGTTAGTTAAAATTATGGGAATAAATGATATCTTGTGAGGAAAGGATGTAAAACAGAGGAGAAGATAGACAAGTGCTGGATTCTGGACTGTACAAGCATTTAAGGTGTGAGGTGCTGGAGAAGGGTCCAGCATGCATGACTGAAAGAAGCAACTGGAGAAGAGCCAGGAGAGAGCCGACCAGGAGAGGTAAATTCTAAAACAGGTGGGAGTGGTCAACCCTGTGGACCCAGCAGAGTGTTAGGTAAGTAATGGAAAAGGCTCCTTGGAGTTGGCAATGGGGATGATGATGACGGATGCGCTCAGAGTGGTGTCCATGGAATGGTGGTGACTGAAGTCACAGCGATGGCTCTAGAGGGGACTGGGAAACAGGGAATGGAGACAGCCAGTGCCCACTGTTCTTCCAAACGCTTGTCTGCCTGTAAGAGGGATCAGATGCAAGCCAAGGATGGAGAAGCAAAACCCAGGAATGTTTCTCTGTGTCTTTGTTTTAGGGCAGTACAGACTTGAACATGTTGACAGGAGGAAGGGAAGAAGCCAGGAAGAGCAGCTGCAGATACAGAAGAAAAAAATAAATAAAATTAAGGGGGAGACAGCCTAATTTGGTCCTCTTTGGGACCACACGGGCTCCTGAGTAGTGCTCAGGGAAAGGTGGGACTTCGAGGTGTGATTTCTTTCTTTAGAGCTTTCTGGGAGGGCGGGTTAGGAGCGGCGTGGAGGCACAGTCCACCCGGATGATGTGGCGAGGCCTGGGCACCAAGGTCAGCATGTCTGTCCCATCGAGGAGTCTGACTGCTTCATTCCAGTTGGAAGGACATAGGATTGTCCACTGTCCCTGGTCTAGTCCCCCAGATCTACCCAGCCCATGTGCTATTATCCCTTTTCAACTATAGAATTAAACAAAAAATTGCAAAAACAGGTTAGGCTAGAGGGGCCCTTAGAAGCTGTCTGATGAGTTATTTTCAGATGAGGAAATGCTTGTCTAGAGATTAGGTCAAGGGCGTACAGCTAGTAAAGGAGAGTTAGTACTAGAACCAAAGGTCCCAGGCTCCCTGGCCAATGATCTTCAGTTTCACCAGTTCAGCCTTTCCCCATTTGCTGGCCACTAGTCCAGGCAGGGAAGTGATTCTGTTTCCCTCATTATTATCATTTTTGTCATTGGATCCCATTTGGTGCCAAGTGGAGTATGCGGGGGCTCAGGGGTTGCAGGCCCTGAACCTCCCAGTAGGCCCTTTTATCCCCCCGCCACAGGATGAGCAAGAGAGGGAACTGGTAGGATGATTCCTGCCACCCTAGTGACCAGGAGAGCCCGGGAGGAAGGTGAGGATGCCGCCCGCCTATTCAGCCCACAGAGAGACACTCAGATGCGGTGGGGGTTCCGTCAAGCAGTTCCGTTTATTTTCACACAAGCACCTGCTTTTATAAGCATATGGCAAGGGGATTTCCTAACTTCAACCTGTCATCTTAAAGGTCATGTGAACATGCATCTTGCTCTAATGCTTTGCTATTGCAATCATGCGGTGAGCATGAGCGTGGAAATATCTTTTATCCAATAATTTTAAACTATGTCTTTCCTTGGTCACTCCCCGGCGGCTTCCATCAGGCGCCATCCTTATCTCTCCTGTCCAGGCGAATGTTTTCAACAGATGACATACGCATATGTGGGTGGGGTTGTGGCTAGTTCTCTGCCCCGGGAGGAGGTGTGTGGCCTCAACGCCCCAACAGGAGTACACAACATTTCTGCTTTGCTTTTGCCTCTTCTGTCGCTAGACAAAAGCAGCTGGTTGGGCAGATCACTTTGCAAAAATCCTCATTGTACCCCACACTCCTATCCTCACTCCTGTTGAGGCACTGGTGAAACCTGCTAACAAGAATAAAAACTACTATTTTTTTAGCACTAACTATGCTTACTATGTGCTGGGCACTGTACCAAAGCATGTTATTTAATCCTATGAGTTGGTACAATTATCACGGTCTTGTTTTTTACAGATGAGCAAACTGAGACACAGAGACATCAAGCAATTTAGCCATGGTCACCCAGCAAAGGGGAAGAACCTGGATATAAACCCAGGCAATCTGGCTTCTAGGCCTATGCACACAATCTCTGTGCTATACTACCAAGGTGAGGTGCTTAGGGATGGCCAGAATGTGGCTGCCTCCTCCTCAGTGATCCAGCCATCAATGTCGCTTCCCCAGCTCAGCCGCTGCCCACTCCCAGAACCCCATCCTTGGGACCCACGGGAACCCACCATCGGCCCTTCCTCCTCCTCCTGCTCCCCTGCAACCCTTCTCCAGCTGAAAAAACCATTCTGGCAATTCAAGCCTGACGTCTTGTGAATTATGTTTCTCTAAACTGCAACATTAATAAGGGCCGTGTGTTCCTCGAGGATCATTAATTACAAACACGTTTTTATTTCCCACTGAAATACGGCCTGTGTTTCTGCTCCACACAGCTTTGGCACAATCTTGCCAAATGTGCCTGTGTGTTGCTTTTGACATCTGTTTTGACTTTCCAGCAAACAGCCCTTGTAGTTCCCTGCTCTCTGCATCTTTCTGCCTCCTTGGTGTGTGTCTCTTTGCCCACATGCTGAGAGTTCCCTTTTGCAAGCCTGGATAGAGGTGGCGGTGCCCACTGCTCAGCCTTCTCCAATCAAAACCGGTTCCCCTGCTGCTGGGAACAGTGCAGACTGGCCAGGGGTGAGGGAATCAAACAAATGATACCCTGCTGATGTTCCCTCTCAAAGACATCCCTGGATTTAAGAGGGTTCCAATAATTGGAACGCTCTGGGTAACTGGGTCCCTGCCTCTGCTCATGCAGCTTTCCAGAAGTCAGATCTACCGATGGACTCCACTTTTAGGCCTAGGCTCTGAGTCAAGTGGGACTGATGTGAAATCTGACAGGAACCCTCTTCTTCTCCCATCTGCTGAGGTTTGGAGATAGCAATTCTACTATGATGTTGACTGTCTCTGGTGACAGTGGTTAGACACAGGCACCTCTTGCTTCTACAGCCCATAAATTGAAGCAGATTTTAATCTCCCTGCATTGTTCCTATCCATAGACATGGGCTCTCGCTGGATTTCCACTCCTTAATCTACCTGAACACACTAATCTACCTTAGAATGTGTCTCCTTCTACATCAGTGATTTACAACCACAGCTGCATATTGGAATTGCCTGGGGAAAATGTACAAAACCCTGATGCCCAGGCCACTGCACAGACCAATGCAGAATCTCAGAGAGTGAGACCCAGGCATTAACAGTTTTTAAAGCTTCTTGGGTGATTGCAATACACAGCCAAGTTTAAGAACTCTTCTAATGCATGCTACTCAGAGAGGAATCCATGCAACAGTAACATGAACATCACCTGGGAAGTTATTAGAAATGCAGAATCTCAGGCCCCACCCCAGACTAACTGAATCAGAATCATCTACATTTTAATAAGATCTCCAGGTGATTCATATGCACTTTAAAGTTTGAAAAGGACTCAGGCTCAAAATGTTTTTCAAACTTTAGCATGAAAGAATCACCCAGAGAGCTTGTTAAAAATAAAAATCCAATTTTGGTAGGCTTGGGATGGGGTTGGGTATCTGCTTTGTTAACAAGGTCCCCAGTTAGTTCTGACATACACGGTCCTGGGACCACACCTTGAGATGCACTGCATCTAGGAATTCAGCTCAGGCCTCCTGGGCTGCAGACCGACAGCCGTGATGAGGCTCTAGATCCCGGGCAGCAGTCTTGTAGGAGAGGAGAGGTCTCTGGAGTCGGGGGAGACTGTCCGTTGCCCACTCCTGTAGCTGGGCAGATTCCAATCTTCTTGCCAATGCTGGCTGAGCTCTCTGGTCCCCGCTGAGGGAGGTCCTCTGCCCACTGTCCTCAGCTTGCCAAGGTTTGCAGTTTATAAAGAGCTATATATTTTTTAATTGAGATATAATTCACATAATGTAAAACTCATCATTTTAAAGTACTCAGTGCAGTGCTTTTAGTATATTCATTATAATTTGCAACCATCACCACTATCTAATTTCAAAACATTTCCATCACCCTCCAAAAAGAAACTATCACTCAGTAGCAGTCAGCCCCAATTTTCTCTTCCCCCTCTTCCCAGGCAACCACTAATCTACTTTCTGTCTCTGTGGATTTGGCAATTCAGGACATTTCATCTAAATAGCATCATACAATGTGTGGCCTTATGTGCCCGCCTTCTTTCACTTCCCATGATGTTTCCAGGTTTATCCATGTTGAAGCATGTTGAGGGATGCTCATCCATGTTGAAGCATGCAAAAAGGTCTGCATTTTTGCTCTTCCCACCTACCACCAAAGGGCATGATTAGCCTTGACTGTGTGCAGGAGAGCTCTTTCTCATGTCTCGCCCCTTAGCTCCCAACCAGGAGGCCTGCAAAGACAGCAGCATTGGCTACAGGCTGGGCACCACCAAGGACTGTTGGAACAAGAAAGAGTTTTCCAGGCCATGTGGTCCAACTGCCTCATTTCCCAGATGAGGAAACTGAGAATCAGGGAGGCTTTCCTGCACTGCTGCAGCCCCTCCAAAACACTCTGGGGCTCCCCAGAATGGAGAGAAGAGGAAGCTGTGGGAATGGGGGAAGGGCTGGGAGAGAAACTGGAAACAAGAAAGCAGGTGCCAGGAGGCATCTATGTCCGAGTCTGGAACGCCATCTGCCAGAGGAGGGAAAAGTGAAGCTCAAGGCTGAGATTTATATCTAGTATTTTCAAGTTTTCAGAAGACAGAGCAGACAAGACACATTTATTGAGAGATGATAAATTCCCTCTTTGCAGACTTATTAGAACTTGTATAGAGCTGGATCATAGATTTTTTTTGGCGAAAGTCCTTAAACTTTTATGTCCCGTCATAATGGTAAATGAAGTCTGGTAAGAAGTTTAAATAATTCTTCATTAAATGATCCTCCCTGTTGCCTGTTCCAAGCCTTTGCCCCTCCAGCTGGGCCTTGCCAATGGATGAGGCATCTGCAGACTCCCAGGGAAGCACAAAATCAGAAAAAAAAAATCTCTAGAATGGTAAAGAGTTGCTTCAAGCTAGAATTCAGGGACTAAGCTCAAGAAGGGCATAGGGTGGGCATAGTCTAGTGAGTAAATAACTGGATTAAACTGATTCTTGAAATTGGATATCTACTATGTGGTAGGTTCTTTAAGATTTAGTGTCCCATGTAATGCACTGTGACATAGAATTCTTATACAAGTTCCTCCTCATCTTCTTCCTCTCTTCCTTTGTTCACTCTGTTGCAGCCCCACTGGCCTCCTTGATGGTCCACAAGCAGCCTGCTGCCTCAGGGCCTTTGCACCTCATGTGTTCCTGTCAGCAAGGCTCTTCTCCCAGTTGTCCTTATGGCTGGCTCCTTCACTTCCTCCCAGCTTCTGTTTGAATGTCACTTACATAGACAGACTTTCTCTAGCATCAAAAATAGCTCTTTTACTCTTTTCCTCCTTATCTTGCTTTACCATTCAGTAATAACACATAGCATCCAGTGACAAAAATGAACAAAAGAATTGAAAAAACTGTCACAAAAGAGGATATATGATGGATGGCAAATAAGCACATGAAAAGATGTTTAACATCGTTAGCTGTTAAGGACATGCCAGTTGAGAGTACAGTGAGATGTCACTACACGTCCACTAGAATGGTTCACGTTAAAATGACTAGTCATACCATGTGTTGGTGAAGATGTGTATTAACCAGAACTCTTGTATGCTGCTGGTGGAAATGTAATTGGTATAACCACTTTAGAAAATATGTTACAGAGTTAAAGATGCACCTACTATATGGCCTAGTCATTCCATTCCTTGATTTACACCCAAGAGAAATAAAAGCTATGTCCTTACAAAGACTTGCTCTCAGATGTGCATATCAACTTATTTGTTATAGCTTTAAATTGGAAAAGACTCAAATATTCATTGATAGCAGAACTGATAAATAAGCTGTGTTATATCCATATAACGGAACATTACCAAGTAATAAAAGGAAATGAATTATCAATACACAAAACAACATAAATGACCCTCAAAAAAATTATACTGAGTTAAAGAAGCTGGATAAAAATTAGTGCATGCTATATGATTCTGTTTATATAAAATTCTAGAAAATGCAAACTAATCTGTAGTAACTGAAAGCAGATTAGCATCACCTGTATTTGGGAGTGGGCTCATGATAGGTAGGAGAAAAGGATTATAAAGGGGGATGAGGAAACTTTTGGAGGTGATGTATACATTTATTATCTTGACTGTGGTGATAGTTTCACAGGAATGTGTATCAAATTTTAGGCTTTCAATATGGGCCATTTATTATATGGCAATTATACCTCAAGAAAGGTGTAAAAGAAAAATAAAAAAAAAACTTTCCATCCCTAGGCTAAAGAACTGCATCTGTAGGGCCCTGGATAGTATGTTCTGACAGTAAGGAACCAGAACTTCTCCCTGGAATGATGGCATCCTGTGGGCACTGCCTGCTTGGAGAAACTTCTAGAAGTCAAAGCTACCAAGAGCATGAGGGAGGGCTAAAGATGGTTTATGCTCTATCTATATTATTCTCCTTCCACAGACCTAATCTGGTCTTCCCTCTGTTCCTTGGGCCAGAAATTTCTTGTTTATTTTCAGTCTTTTTAACCTTTTACCCCAGGCCCCCTGATCTCATAGCTGGAGTGATGGGCTCCACTTCCACTCAGCTCATTGTGTTGAAGTCTCCAACTATTATTGTGGATTTATCTCGTTCTTCTTGTGGTTCCATCACTTTTTGTGTCAGGTGCTTTGAAGCTCTGTTATAAGGTGCACAAACATTATGATGGTATGTCCTCCTTATGAATTGACTATTATCAATATGAACTGACACTCTGTATGCATGGTAATATTATTTGCTCTGAAATCTACTTTGTCTCATTAAAAATTTTTTTATTGTTTATCATTAGCATATTCATTATTACAAGTCATGAATTTTCTTTATGCCCTTTACCTGACTGATCACTCCCCAAACCCCCTCCCTCACTCCCCCCAATCTCTAGTATCCTTAGGTTTGTTCTCTCCTTCTGTAAGTTCAATGTATTGTTGTGATCTTTTCTTTTCTTCCTCCCTCCCTCCCTCCCTCCAGCCCTCATCCCTTCAACCCTCCCTTTCTTTCCTTCCTTCCTTCTTTCCTTCTTTGTGCCCAGTTATGAGTGAGAATGTGTGGTATTTCTCTTTCCTTGTCTGGCTTATTTCACTTGACATAATTTTCTCTAAGTTCATCCATGTTGCTGAAAATGGCAGAATTTCATTCTTTTTTTATGGCTGAGTAGTATTCCATTGCATATATATACCACATTTTCCTTATCCTAGGTTGGCTCCTTACTTTGGCTGTTGTAAATAAAGCTGCAATGAACGTGGGAGTGCAGGTATCCCTTTGACATGATGATTTCCATTCTTTTGGATATATACCCAGTAGTGGGATTGCTGGATCATATGGTAGTTCTATCTGTAGTTGTTTGAGGAAACTCCATACTGTTTTCCATAATGGCTGTGCTAATTTTCAGTCCCACCAGCAGTGTAGAAGAGTACCCCTTTCCCCACATCCTTGCCAACATTTGTTATTCTCTGTATTTTTGATAATAGCCAGTCTAACTGGGGAGAATTGATATCTCAACATGGTTTTGATTTGCATTTCTCTGATGCTTAGTGATACTGAGCATTTTTTTCATGTGTCTGTTGACCATTTATATATCTTCCTTTGAGAATTGCCTATTCAGCTCCTTGCTCATTTTTTAATTGGGTTACTTGTTTTTTTTACTGCTAAGTTGTTTAAGTTCCTTGTATATTCTGTATATTAAACCTTTGTTGGATATATAGTTTTTAAATATTTTCTTCCATTCTGTATGTTGTCTTTTTGCTCTGTTAACTGTTTCTTTTGCTGCACAGAACAGAAGCTTTTTGGTTTGATATAATCCCATTTATTTAATTTTTCTTTTGTTGCCTGTGCTTTTGGGGTCTTATTCATATAGTCTTTGCCCAGTCCTACTTCCTGAGTGTTTCCTTTATGTTTTCTTTTAGTAGTTGTATACTTTTGGGTCTTATATATATGTCTTTATTCCATTTTGAGTTGATTTTGATGTATGGTGAGAGGTACAGTTTACTTTCATTCTTCTATATATGGATGTCCAATTTTCCCAGCACCATTTGTTGAAGAAGTAGTCTTTTCCCCAATGTATGTTCTTATTGCCTTTGTCAAAGATAAGTTGGCTGAAAATTACAGGCTAATATCATTGATGAACATAGATGCAAAAATCCTCAACAAAATATTAAAAACCAGAATACAGCAACATATCAAAAAAATTGTACACCATTGTAAGTGGGATTCATCCCAGGAATGCAAGATTGGTTCAACGTACACAAGTCATTAAATGTGATATACCACATCAACAAAACCAAGGACAAAAACCATATATGTGATAATCTCAATAGGTGCAGAAAAAGCATTTGACAAAATTCCACATCCCTTCATGATAAAGACTCTTAGCAAATTAGGTATAGAAGGAAATTATCTCAACACAATAAAAGCCATTTATTACAAACCAATCGCCAATATCATCCTGAATGGGGAAAAGCTGAAAGCTTTTCTCTTAAGAACAGGAACAAGACAAGGATGCCCACTCTCACTACTCCTATTTGGCATAATATTGGAAGTACTAGCCAGAGCAATCAGGCAAGAGAAAGAAAGGGCATCTAGATTGGAAAGGAGGAAGTCAAACTATACTTGTTTGCAGATGACATGATCTTATATATAGAAAAACCTATAGACTGTACCAAAAAACTCTTAGAGCTGATTAACAATTTCAGTAATGTTGCAGGATACAAAATGAACACCCCCAAATTAGTATCATTTTTATACTCCAGTAACAAACTAGCAGAAAATGAAATCAAGTAAGCAAGCCCATTTACAATAGTCATCATAAAAATAAAATACCTAGGAATCAATTTAACCAAGGAGGTGACAGATCTTTACAATAAGAACTACAAAAATTACTGAAAGAAATTAAAGAGGACACAGAAAGACAGAAAGACATTCCATATTCTGAATTGGAAGGATTAACATTGTGAAAATGTCTGTACTACCCAAAGCAATCTACAGAATCAGTGCAATCCCCATCACAATACCAATGTCTCATATTGATACAGCCACTCCACTTCAGCTTTCTTCTGATAAATATTAGCATTTTCCCTCTAATCTTTTACTTTTAAGTTATTTGTTTCTCTTTACTTAAAATGGATTTCATGTAGGCAACAGCATATAGTTGGTCTTGCTTGTTAATGCAGTTTGGGAATCTGACTTCTAAATGGGATATTTTAATCATTTACATTTAATGGGATTATTGATGTGGTTGGGTTTAAATCTATCTTAAAATTGATTTTCTCTTTGTCCCATCTTTATTCGCTTTTTCTTTTTCTGCTTTTTTTTGGATTGAGTAATTTTTATTATTTCATCTTATCTCCTTGTTGGCTTATTAACTATACTCTCCCCTTTTTAATGATTTCATTAGTGTTATAGCATCCATTTTTACTATTTAATAGTCTATTTTCAATGAATATTGCACCAATTCACATATAGTATATAGATGGTACAACAGTATATTCCAATTTTCCCCCTCCTGGCCTTTGGACTACTATTGTCCTATATTTGCTTTTACATATATTATACAACCCATAATATAATGTTACTATGTTTGCTTTAAACAATCAGTTATCTTTAAAAGAGATACATAAAATAAAGATGATAGTATTTATTTTTACTCACATATTTCCTATTTCTAATGCCCTTCCTGGATTTGTGTAGGTTCTGATGGCACCATTAAAATAAATATCTCACATGATTTCTGTGGATTTTATGGATGAGTTTCAGGTGGGAACAGTTTATCTGGGTGAGTCTGACTCAGAGTCTCTCATGAAGTTGTAGTCACATTGCTGGCTAAGGCTGTGTTCATTTGAAGGTACTAAAAACAAAGCTTGCTCATGCAGTTGCTGGCAGGAGGCCTCCGTTCCTCACCATGTCAGACTTTCCAGAGGGCTGCACACACGTCATGGCATCTAACTTCCCCTAGATTGAGTGATGAGAGAGAGAGAGAGAGAGCTCACTGCTGCAAGATGGAAGGCTCAGCCTTTGCATAATTTGCTGCTCTCATACTCCATGGCTTGTGTCATATGCTACCAGTCACCCAAACTAGCCTTGGAATGATGCAGGAGGAGCATGTGAACACTGGAGTTGGTGATCACTGGGGATCATCTTACGCCTTTAAAGACTGCCTGCCACGGGCCGAGCCCGTGGCACGCTCGGGAGAGTGCGGCGCTGGGTGCGCGGCGCCGCTCCCGCCTGCGAGTTCGGATCCTATATGGGAATGGCCAGTGCACTCTCTGGCTGAGTGCTGGTCACGAAAAAAGAGACCAAAAAAATAAATAAACATATAAATAAAAAACTAAAGACTGCCTGCCACACCTTGGTCTCCCTGGATTTTGTTTCTGCAACCCAGGGAGACTCGTGGGCTCCTTCTGGACCCCTTCTCAGCTTCTCTCATCACTCACTCTGGAGATGGCCCCCAGGCAGTAGGCAGAACGATAGTGCTCCTCTGGTTAGTTTCCCCTTTCTCAGGGATCACTCTCCTATACATGCTCCCTGATGTTCAGTGTCTGAGAACTACTGTTTTATTTATTTTGTCTGTCCTTTTGTTGTTTCAAGAGGGAAGGTAAATCTGATTCCTTTGACTCCTTCTTGGCTGGAAGTAGACATCTTCACATATTTTAGTATAAATTTTAGTTGTTGACTGAGCCTTTAATCTGAGAATAGACTTTTTTGCGAGGAAGAGTAAATGGGCCGAGGGAACGGATGGGAGTTCTGGGCACCTGTGGTGGAGGGGCAGCTTGTGAGGCCGTGGGGTGAAGAGGGAAGGCTGACAAATACAATGAGGAATTGTGGCATGTAGCGGGCATCTTCCTGATTTTATCCAGGGCCTGTCTTTGTGATTTCACCTTCCTCTAGACAATACCTCTTCTTCCACGGTGGGAGGAAAAAAAACCTTTGGCATGTTTTTTTGCCAGCTTTGACATATTTGACGTATGATCTTGCAGATTTCTCATTTTGCTTTGAGATCGTGCAAGACCCTGAGGGAGGAAGGAGACTCCGGTGAGTCCTGCATTAGGGAGGGGAAAGAAGGGAGGACAGGGCCAGGACTTGAATGGGTTGCCTGAGCTCTGTCAGGGAGGAGGACAGGAGCTTCCCCAACCAGGAGCACACTGATAGCTGCTTTTCACATCCACCTGCCTCCACTGACCACAACATCACCTGTCAGTTTATTAATTCATTTCTAATTTTTTATATTTATTGAACATCTACTAGGTGCTAGGCACTTTGGAACACAGCAGTGAGCAAAACACACACTTCCATGTTATCCTGGAGTTTACATTCAGGCAGGGGAGGGATACTAAAGCACTGATCAACCCGTGTCTACTTCACTGTCATTGTGGTAACCACCAAGGAGAGCCCTGGGTGCTTGGTGGGCAGGCATCAGAGGGCCCACTGGGAGGAGGATGTCCATGAAGAGGTCACAGTGCCCAGCTTGTCGTGAGCTTCTCTTTCAGCTCCCAGCCCTCTCTCTCCTTCACCCAGGTGGTCTGAGCCTTCCTGGAGGTGCTTTAAGATTGTAGCCATTAGCCTAAGTCAATGACAGCTAGCTCCTCAGAGCCCAGGTACTGCCTAGGTGGATCCAGCTCCTCTGCAGTGAGTCAGTTTTCTCAGCAGAATCAATACGCATAGGATTAAAATATTCCATTTTACAGTCTCCTGGGAGCTCAGGGACCTGTGGTTTTCTGTGTAAATATAAAGTCTAAAGTTTGTTGATTCTTCCTGATCACTGATTTTATCAGCAGAACTTGGATTTCTTACCCCACTTCCCTATATTTAGAAATCCTTGCCTATGGAAAGCACACAGGCCAGAAAGGCTGATGGACGTGGTGCTTGACCATTGTTGGTGTGTGTGGGTACGCATGAATGTGTTTCTGTCTGCGTGTGTATGCATGCCTGTCTCTCTGTGTGTGTATATGTGTGCCTGTGTGTTTGTCTGTGTCTGTGTGTATGTATTTGTATGTCTGTGTGTGTACATGTGTCTGTGTCTGCATGTGTGTGTGTATATGTGCATCTGTCTGTGCGTACATCTGTGTGTACATATGTATGCATGTGTGTCTCTTTGTGTTTGTGTATTCCTGTGTGTCTGTGTCTGCCTCTGTGTGTGCATGTATGTGTGTGTCTCTGTGTGTGCATGTGTATCTGTGTCTGTTTGTATGTATATATGTGCCTGTGTCTGTGCATGTCTGTATGTGTCTATATCAGTGTATATCTGTGTATATGACTGTGTGTATGTGCATGTGTCTCTTTGTGTGTGCTTGTCTGTGGTGTGCATGTGTATATATAGAGTGCTTGCTCTGACATGGACCTGGTAGTGCAGTTGTTTGGATGAGGTTACAGGGTTCGTTTTCATTCCTCACTCGATCCCTTATTCTCACCTGTCCCTGATGACATGCGTCCCCAAGTGTCTCTCATTTCTACGTTGTGTGCCTTTTCTGGTGTCTGTTCCCAGCCACGTGCCCTTTCCCGGCCAGCTCTGTCTTGCTCCCTCTGCTCGTTCTCTGCTGACCCATCGGTTTTGTGAGCCTCCTCTTTCTTATGCCCAGTGAAATGCAGAGGCTGCATCTACCTACTGCTATGGACCAGTTCCTCTCCGACCACATCTACCTGCCTTGGGTTTCAGCACTCCACATTTGCTGACCAAAGGGATGAGTGTGTAAATTGCTGTGTGTGAAGCTAATATGTACACATATTAACTCACCTAAAACAAACAGCCATTCTGTGGGGCGGGTATGAAGATTATCAACATTTGCAGGTGAGGATACCAAGGTTGAGAGAGGCTCAGTAACTCAACTAATATCATACAGCTAGAAAGTGGCAGAGCTAGACCTCGCACCCAAGTAGTCTGGCTCCACAGACCCAAACAGCCAGCGTGTTACACTGCTCAGAGGAAGAGGTGACTTCCAGAGAAGAGAATCATCAGATTCAAGCAAAGGAGATTAAAGAAAAGGAAAGCAGCACTTCTGACCCCAAAACAGTTCTCCAGGGAGCATGCCAAGAAAGGCCCTGGGGAGCGTGGAAGAGTGTTGCAGCTGGACAGATGGGCCTTCACATCCCGGCTTTGCCACTGACCAGAGGTGTGTGCTGGGTCAAGCTGTCTGACCACTTCTAGAACCTGCTTTACAGGACCATTAGCTCAGCTAATGGAGATACAGCTGCCGAGTGTCTGGCATCTAGCAGGCGCTTGGTAAGTCAGAACTCTGGTTATATTGATAGATGGGGTGGGTATATTCAGTGTAGACAGATGAGTGGGCACATCTCCTACACTGTTAACATCGAAGTTTAATAGTTTCCCCTTATTTTCCTGGTATTTGTGTCTTTCATTGCGCCTCACCTAAAGAAATACCATCTGTTCAGATCCAGTTAAACCTCATTCATTCAATCAGTGACAAATTGAGGTGGGGTGCGCAGTAGGTTTGGATCAGGTTGGGGAGGCCTTTTGTATAAAATGCATAGTCCTGAGCCCCACCCCAGACCTACTGAAGGACATTCTGGAGTGAGGTGGTGTCTGATAATCTGCATTAACATGGAAACTCAGGTAATCGTTATGCATCGTGAAGTTTGGAGATAAGCACTTCCACTCCAAAGGGTTAAACTGTTTACCTTGTGGAAACTTGGGGATGACTTTTCCGCCAGGGGTTCTCTTTGGACCTAAAGGTACTCTCAGCTAAGTCTGAAAAGTGGTAGGAGAAGGAGCTGGGTTAACTATATCACGTTCTGACTTGAGGGGCTGTGCTGGGGTGGCCAGAGCACCCTGGCTCTGACTGACCACTGTCACTCTCCAAACTGCTTGGAATGGGGGACTTGACTCCACCTGCTGCTGAAGTAAAGCCCAGTGAAAAGACAATTCAGCTCCACCTCTGGCCCTGCGGTTTTTGCAGTCTGCAGCCCCCAGAGTCCCCCACCCCACCCAGGGGAGGGCAACTGGTACACTGAGGTGACCTGCCACCTCCACCCCATCCCATCAGGCTCCTCCAACTCCCTCAGCATCCAGGACTGTGGGAACAAGTTGTCTTTCTTTCCCAAGGCTGCTGCTGGTCTCCTAGAGAGCTCTGTGTTCTGAGATCTGGAAAGCTTTTCAGTATTTGAAATGATTTTTTGTCTGTGTTGGGGTGGAACCAGCCCACTCCATGAGCAAAATCTATAGTGCTCAGAAGCGGCAGAAAATTGGCAAGGCTTAATACACCTCATGCCTGACGTGCTCCTGTGGCTATATATCAAAGGGAAAACAAATATATTGACTAATTCTACTCGGAAGAACATCCATAAATTACAGCTGTTTGAAACCAGCCCATTGTGAAAAAAGGTTACAGATGATGTAATTCGCACCATTAGAGGTATCACTGCCCTGCACCCAGGTTTAACTTTTCCTTCAGCCTATTAGCTCTGAGTGTTGGAAGGCCCCAGCACCCTGGGGCCATGTGGTTTTGGATAGGGTGGAGAATTTGCCTTCTCAGAGTGCCCCCACCACCACCAAGGGCTTTATGTGACCCTCCTGACAGCTCCAGTGTGAGGGCTCAGCTTCTCAGAGGTGTGATGAAGACACTTTCTGTGGGCTGGGGAACACTGAACAGACACAAATTTATTGACCACGACCCTGTGCTCTGGACAGATATCCTTAGAGCAGCCTGAGTGCAGTTCTGTGCCAGAGTAACCCCTGCTGCCACACGCCTACGGGAGATTTTACACGGCTCAGACCCTCTTCCTCCTCTCACTGGCCCACCCAGGAGTTCTTCAGCGGGGCCCTGTGTCTCCAGACCCCTTAGTCTCTTGAACTCATCTTAGGTATCAAGAACGGGAGTGCCCCATCAGAGAGTGTTTTCTCTACTGGCTTGAAGAAAGCCTGTCCTGATGCCTGCAAGTGCCCACTGCCAGCCAGTGGGATGTTCCAACAATGTTCTATGGAGATCCAGTGTAACCTGTGCTGACAGTCACAGGACACATTCAAAACCATCCCCCAGCTCTTGTAGTTAATCAGACTGAACCTATTATCTTCAAGTAACAGATGAGAAAACTGAGCCCAGCCGCTTAGAGCTGTCTGTACAGTGAATGAGCCCTTCCAATAGATCATTGGCTTCCAAGCTTAGCTATGCATCCGAATCACCTGGTGTGCATGAAAATGCAGATTCCAGGGCCCAACCCCAGAGAGACTGAGTTTGTATTTTTTTTTAAACAGTGCTCAAGTAGTCTTGATGCAACTAGGTTAAGAGCTACTGGAATTGGCCAAAGGGCCTTCTGGTGAATGCCAGATCCCTGGGGTCTTTCCTGGCATCCGTTATTAACTGACAGGTCCCCATCCATGGTTCTGCTGGACCCTGTCTTGCCGTTTCTCCAGCCTGTGCTAGACAAACAGAACTCAGCACGGACATGGGGCAGGGGAAATCAGGGCCCATTCCATGGGTCAGACTCTTTGAGAAAGGAAGGAGGGCAATGGGGTGGGTCTGCGGGGAGCTGGGCAGAGCAGTGCCTGAGTCAGGAAGCTGGGGCTTGAATCAAGCTCGACCGTGTTGGGTTAGATGTTCTTGTTGGACACATAACAATTGCATGTAGTGTTTCCGGGCATTAACATTCTCACTGTGTCAGGAAGGGCTGTCACTGCCCCTGATCAAGGAGCCCAAGAGGCCCTTCTGGTCCCAGCGCGTGCACACCGGCTCCTCCGGGGCAGGTGCAATGAGTGGAGGCATGTCTGGTGATGCAGGCGGACAGCCCATGCATCTGAGTGTGCTAATGCCTGCTGAGTGTTTTGTGTTTGTCTACATATAACCCATCAGTGGCAGCCACCCACTCAGCTTCTCTTGGAAAGCCTCTCACCCTCCTCTCCCACATGCACACGCTCATGCAGACACACAAATACACATGGCCACAGGCCCAGCTTGGCCCACTTCCTGCTTGACTCTATTCACAAGGCAAAAATAGCCGCAGACACGCTCAAGGATGAGTCTGATTGGACTGTCAGCTGCTCTTTTCCTCCTCTGGTTACAGCACGAAAAGCCACCCACCCCTCCTTGTTTCCTTAGAAGGTCTAGCTGAGAGCCTGTGAGGGGGTGGGAGAGGGATGTATGAATGGGCTCTTTGCTTCCTTCTTTTCTGCTTTGTCTTAGAACACCTGCTTCCTGGAACCTTCAGGGAAGATAAGAGGAGGTGCAGGAATAGGACTTTTCTTGAGCTGTGCATCAAGAAGGGAGGCCAGATTACTTAGGTGGGTGAGTATAAACTAGACCTATCTGCAAGGGAGATGTAGACTCTACATACCATCTGACAGCAGGATCATGCATTGGGCTTGGACTTGGAGACTGAGGAGCTGGTCCTAGCCCCATCCCTGACAGGCTAGGAGGGTTTAGTAATATCCTCCTACCCTATCGCCACTTGCTTTTTATTGGAGTTTAGTTTTAGTCCTAATTTATTTTTTAAAAATTACATGGTGAGTGTACAGTCCTATAAATTTTAACACATGTGTATATTTGTGTAGCCATCACCACAATCGGGATATGGAGCACTTCTGTCACCTGCAGAACTTCCTTGGGCATCTCTTGATGGTCACACCCTTCTCCATCTCTGATCTGCTCTCCCCCTCTATAGTTTTGTGTTTTTCGATGATGTCATAAGAATGGAATCATACAGTGTGTAACCTTTTGAGACTAGTTTCTCTCACTCAGCATAATGTCTCTGAGAATCATCCAAGGTGTTGCATGTAAAAACTATTGGTCTTTTTTATTGTTGAGTACCACTCATTTATGTAGGTGTACCACAGTTTGCTTATTAATGCGTCCATTGAACAGTATTTGAGTTGCTTCCAGTTTTTGATGATAATGAATAGACCTCTAAACGTTCATGTATTGGTTTTTTAATGAATCTCAATTTTCAGTTCTCTAGGATAACTACCCAGGACTGGGATTGCTGGGTCATATGGAAATACATTTTTAATGTTATGAGAAACTACCAAACTACTTTCTAGAGAGGCTGTACTCTTTTTGAATTCCTGACAGCAATGTATGAGAGTTCAAGTGGCCCTGGATTCTCACCAGCACTTGGTATTATCAATATATATATTTTTAATTTTAGATATTCTAGTAAGTACATAGTGGTATCTCATTGTGCCTTTAATTTGCATTTCCCTCATGCCGAATGATATTGAATAATTTTTCATATGGTTACTTTCAATCTGTCTGGTAAAGTATGTGTAAGTCTTTTGCCCATTTTTTAATTGAGATTTTTGTATTCTTACTCTTGAGTTTTGGATCAAGCACTTTGGTGGATATATAATTTGCAAATGTTTTCTCCCAATCTGTGACTTGTCTGTTCATTCTTTTGACCGTGTTTTTTTAAGAGCTTTAATTATAATGTAGTAAAATTTACAATTTTCTTTTCCTGATGTCATGTCTAAGAACTCTTTGACAACTCCCAGGTCACAAAGATTTTCTCCTATGTTTTCTTCTGAAAGCTTTATAATTTTATTTTTTACATTTAGATTTATGATTTATTTTGAGTTAATTTTTGTATATGGTGTGATGTTTAGGTTGAGGTTTATTATTATTTTTAACTATAATAATTTATATAATAAATTATTTATCTATTTATTTTATGATTATACAAGGTAAACGTTCTTTGTGGCCCTTTAACAATTTTTCCCTAGCCCCTCTTCCCCTTTCCAACCTCTGGTGACCTCAGTTCCATTCCCTCCTTTTGAAAGTTCAAGGAATTGTTGTGAATCTTTCTTTCTTTCTTTCTTTCTTTCTTTCTTTCTTTCTTTCTTTCTTTCTTTCTTTCTTTCTTTCTTTCTTTCTTTCTTTCTTTCTTTCTTTCTTTCTTTCTTTCTTTCTCTCTCTCTCTCTTTCTTTCTTTCTTTCTCTCTCTCTTTCTCTCTCTCTCGCTCTCTCTCTCTCTCGCCCTCCCTCTCGCCCTCCCTTCCTTTCTTCCTTCCTTCCTTCCTTTGTTTCTTTCATTTTTTCCCCCCACCTCGAACTTACGAGTGAGTACATGTGGTATTTCTCTTTCTGCACCTGGCTTATTTCACTTAACATAATTTTCTCTAAATTCACCCATGTTGCTGAGAGTGGCAGAATTTCTTTCCTTTTTATGGCAGAATAGTATTCCATTGTGTCTGTGTACATTTTCCTTACCTAGTTGTCTGATAATAGACATATAGGTGGTTCCAACTCTTAGCTATTATAAATAGAGCTGCGATAAACATGGGAGTGCAGGTGTCCCTTCAAAGTGATGATTTCCATTCCCTTGGGTGTATACACAGCAGCAGGATTACTGAATCATACGGCAGCTCTATCTGTAGTTGTTTGAGGAACCTCCACACCATTTTCCATAATGGCTGCATTAATTTACTGTCCCACCAACCATATAGGAGGGTTCCTCTTTCTCCACATCCTAGCCAACATTTGTCATTCTCTTTCTTTTTGATAGTGGCCAGTCTAACTGGGGTGAGATGATATCTAGTTGTGGTTTTGATTTGCATTTCCCTGATGCTTAGTGATGTTGAGCATATTTCATGTCTCCGTTGGCCATTTGTATATCATCCTTTGAGAAATGCTTATTCAGCTCCTTTGCCCATTTTTTAATTGGGTCACTTATTTTCTTTACTGTGAAGCTGTTTGTGTTCCTTGTACATTCTGGATATCGACCCCTTGTTGGATATATTGTTTGTGAATATTTTCTCCCATTCTGTATGTTGTCTTTTGTTCTGTTAACTGTTTGTTTTGCTGTGTAGAAGCTTTTTAGTTTGATATAATCCCATTTGTTTAATTTTTCTTTTGTTGCCTTTGCTTTTGGGGTTTTATTCATATAGTCTTTGCCCTGTCCTACTTCCTGAAGTGTTTCCCCTATGTTTTCTTTTATTAGTTTTATACTTTTGGGTCTTATATATATGTCTTTATTCCATTTTGAGTGGATTTTGGTATACGGTGAGAGGCATAGTTTACTTTCATTCTTCTGTTTTCCCAGCATCACTTAATGAAGGGGCAGTCCTTTCCCCTATGTATGCTCCTGTTGCCCTTATCAAATATCAGTTGGTTGAAAGTATGTGGGTTGATTTCTGGGTTATCTGCTCTGTTCCATCAGTCTGAATGTCTATTTTTATGCCAGTACCATCTTGTTTTGGTTACTATAACTTTGTAGTACAATTTGTAGTCAGATAGTGTTATGCCTCCAGCTTTATTTATTTATTTATTTTTTGCTCAGGACTGCTTTGGCTATTTGGGGTCTTTTGTTGTATATGAATGTTAGGATTATTTTTTCTATTTCTGTGAAGAATGTCATTGGTATTTTGATGGGGATTGCATTGAATCTGTAGATCACGGTGGGTAGTATGGACATTTTCACAATGTTAATCCTTCCAATTCAAAAGCATGGAATGTCTTTCCTTTTTGTGTGTCCCCTTTAATTTCTTTCAGCAGTGATTTGTAGCTCTAATTGTAGAGATCTTTCACCTCCTTAGTTAAATTGATTCCTAGGTATTTAAATTTTTTGGTGACTATTGTAAATGGGCTTGCTTTCTTGATATTTTTTCTTCTAGTTTGTTATTGGAATATAAAAATGCTACTGATTTTTGCGTGTTGATTTTGTATCCTATAACTTTAGTGAAATCGTTTATCAGCTTTAAGTGGGTTTTTTTGGTAGCGTCTTTAGGTTTTTCAGTATATAAGATCATGTCATCTGCAAACAGGGACACTTTGAATTCATCTTTTCCAATCTGAATGCCCTTTATTTCTTTCTCTTGCCTGATTTCTCTGGCTAGTACTTCCAATACTATGTTAAATAGGAGGGGTGAGAATGAGCATCCTTGTCTTGTTCCTGTTTTTAAGGAAAAAGCTTTCAGCTTTTCCTTATTCAGGATGATATTGGCAGTGGGTTTGTCATATATGGCTTTTATTGTGTTGAGATACTTTGCTTCTTCACCTAATTTGCTAAGAGTCCTTATCATGAAATAATGTTGAATTTTGTCAAATGCTTTTTCTGCATCTGTTGCGATAATCATATGTTTTTATGTCCTTGATTTTGGCAATGTAGTGTATCACATTTATTGACTTGCATATGTTGACTTGCATCCCTGGGATGAATCCCACTTCATCATGGTGCATAATTTTTTTGATGTGTTGCTGTATTCTGTTTGCTGATTTTTTGTTGAGGAATTTTGTGTCTATATTCATCAGAGATATTGGCTTGTAGTCTACCTTTTTTGTTGTATCTTTGTCTGCTTTTGTTTTCAGGATGATACTGGCCTCATAGAATGAGTTTGGGAGAATGGCCTCTGTTTCAATTTTTTGGAATAGTTTGAAGAGAATTGGTATTAATTCCTCTTTAAATGTTTGGTAGAATCCAGCAGTAAAGCCATTCAGTCCTGGACTTTTATTTATTGGGAGACTGCTGATTACTGTCTCAATCTCATTGCTTATTATTGTTTTCTATTTCTTCTTGGTTTAGTCTTCATAGTTGGTATGTGTTGACAAGTTTATCCACTTCTTCCAGATTTTCAAATTTTTGATGGTGGCCATGGCTGTGGTGGTGGCTGTGATGGGCCATCTACATGCAAGTGTTTTTTCCAGCTTGCTCCTTCCTTCTGCTTGGTGGTAGGTCCTGCCCCCAGCTCCTGCTTAGGACCCCGTGCATGCTCCTGCCTTCTTCCAGGTGGAAGCGGCAGCCCAAGGCTCTTGCCTAGGACTCCATCCTTACTCCTGCCTTCTGCCAGGTTGGAGGGGTTGCCCATGGCTCTTGCCTAGGCTCCTATTAGTTGATAACAAGTTTATCATTCATTTGCATAATTCCATTTCCTTCACTATGTCTTATTCAGAATATGACATCATAGAGTCAGAGAATACAAACTGTTCCTATACTGGGAATCCACAGTGATGTTCCTGAAAGCGGCCTGGGTTCTGGAGTGCTCCAGGAAAATGAACTTTGCTCCCCCAACAACAAACTAGGTGATATATCCTACTATGCAGCTAGACTACATAGTATAAACTATTGCTCTGACCACCATCATATATGCAATCTGTTGTTGGTCAAAATGTTGTAATGCAGCACATGGCCATACCCAAGATTTATTCATTTTTTGGTTGCTTTTTGAAATGTATAGAAAACCCTAGAATCATCACTTCAAGGGCACAAAGTCCAACCCCAGAATCTCAGGAGCTGCACGGGGACAGCCACAGCCTCTGGAATTTCAAGGTGAAAGATCTATTTTACTATTATTTTGCAGAAGGTATTAAACTGTTTCAACAGCATTTCTTGAAAAGACTGCTCTTTCTTCCCTAACTTGCTTTTGCACCTTTAGAAAAAAAAAAAAAATTGTCCGTATTTGTGTGGGTCTGTTTCTGAACTTTCTATTCTGTTCTGCTGATCCACATATATATCTCTTCATCAATACCATACTGTCTTCATTATCGTGGATATATAGTAGGTCATAAAAATGTGTAGCTTAATTTCTCTAACTTTATTTTTCTCTTTTAAAACTGTTTTAGCTTTTTTAGTTCCTTTGCTTTTCCATATAAGTTTCAGAATAAGCATGTCTATTCTACAAAAATCCTCATTGGGATTTTGATGAAATTGCATTAAATCTATACACATGTTTAGGTAGAATCAGCATCTTTACTATGCAGTTTCTTCCAATCCATGAACAGATTATCTCTATCCATTTATTTGTCTTCTTTATTTCATCAGCATTTTATAGTTTTTAACATATGGATTTTGTATATATTAAATATATACTGAAGTATTTCATTTTTGAAACTACTCTAAATGATACCGCTTTTGTTTCCAAATTGTGTATTGCTAGAATATAGAAATACTATATATTCCTGTGTTGACATTGTACTCTGTAATCTTGTTAAACTCTACCATTAATTCTACAAGTGTTATTATTATTATTATTATTATTATTATTATGGATTCCTTGGGATTTTTCTACATAGCCAATCAAGTTGTCTGCAAATAAAGACATTTTTTAGTTCTTCTTTTCTAATCTTTGTGGGTTTAATATACTTTTCTTGCCTTGTTGCACTTGCTAGGACGTCTATTACAATACTGCATAGGAGTTGTGAGGGTGGGCATTATTTTCTTGTTGATCATAGGAGAAGCATTTGTTCTTTTATCATTAAACATTACATTAGCTATAGGGTTTTTATAGATGAACTTTATAAGGTTGAGAAATTTCTTTTATATTCCTAGTTTGTTGAGAGTTTTTATCATTAACAGACGTTAAATTTTCAAATGACTTTTCTGCATCCATTGATATAATCACATGGCTTTTCTTTAAATGGTTCATATGGTGGATCAGAT
Organism: Cynocephalus volans; assembly: GCF_027409185.1. NCBI lineage: Eukaryota > Metazoa > Chordata > Mammalia > Dermoptera > Cynocephalidae > Cynocephalus > Cynocephalus volans. The sequence goes on from NC_084464.1 coordinate 20,460,425, forward strand.
TGCTTGATTTTCAGATGTTCAACTAGCCTTGCATTCCTGGGATAGATCTCACTTGATCATAATACATTATTCTTTTTATATGTTGATGAATTTGATTTGCTTTTATTTTCTTGATGGTTTTTGTGTCTATGTTCTTAAAGAATATTGGTCTATAATTTTGTTTTTTGTATTTTGTCTGGTTTTGGCATCAGGATAATGGCAAACTCATAAAAATGAGTCGAGAAGTTTTTCTTGTTTTATTATGCAGAGTCTTTAAACGTTTGGTAGAATTTGCCAGTGAAACTATCTAAGCCTAAATTTTTATATTTCAGCAGATTTTTAAACTATGGGTTTAGTTTCTTTAGTAGTTATAAGACTATTCATAATTTCTACCTCATTTCTGGGGAATTTCAGTAGGTCATGGTTGTTGAGAAATTAGCCTGTTTCATTCAAATTGTCAAATTGATGTGCATAGAATTGTTCATGGTATTTATTTATTATCCTTTTAAAGTCTGTGGAGTCTGTAGTGATATTCTCTTTTTTATTCCTCATGTTAGCAATATATGTCTGTCTTTTTTTTTTCAGTTTTGCTAGAGGTTTATCATGAGATTTTTTTGGTTTCATTGATTTTTCTCAGTTGTGCTTGTTTTCACTATCATTGATTTCTGATCTGATCTTAATTACTTCTTTCCTCCTGCATGCTTTGGGAGTGTTTTGCTCTTCTTTTATCTTAAAGTAAAAATTTAGATTACTTATTTGACACCTTTCTTCTTTCCTGATAGAAGCATTTAGTGTTACATTCTCTTCAAACACTGCTTTAGCTACATCCCACACATTTTGGTAGATCATGTGTTTATATATTTCAGTTCAATTCAAATTATCTTAATATCTTTTGACACTTCTTTGACTTATGGATTACTTAAAAGTTAATTGTTAGGGCTGGCCCCATGGCTCATTCGGGAGAGTGTGGTGCTGATAGCGCTGAGGCCGTGGGTTTGGATCCTATATACGGATGGCTGGTAAACTCACTGGTTGAGTGGATGTGGATGGCACTGAGCCAAGGGTTGCGATCCCCTTACTGGTCAAAAAAAAAAGTTCACTGTTAAATTTCCAGGTGATTGGTAATTTTCTTATTATCTTTCTGTTATTTATTTCTAGTTTGATTTCATTACAGTTAGAGAATTAAATTTATTTGTTTGTAATCCAGAACATGGTATGTTTTGATAAATTTTCCTTGTGAACTTAGAAAGAATGTGTATTCTGCTGTTGTTGGGTTGAATGCTCTGGGAATGTCAATTAGATTCAATTGGTTGGTGGTCTCTTCTATATCCTGTTAATTTTCTATTTTTTGTGTTTGTTACTGAGAGATGAGGGTTATAGTCTCCTGTAATTGTGAATTTGTTTATTTTTCCTTTCAATTATATCAGTTTTTCCTTTATGTATTGTGAAGCTCTGTTGTTAGGTGAATACATTTAGAGTGATGTCTTCTTGGGGAATGATCCTTTTATCATTATGCAATGTCTTTCCTTAGCTCTTGTAACTTACTTTATTTGAGGTCCATTTCGATGTTAAAATAGCCACTCCATCTTTCTTTTTATTAGTATTTTCATAGTATATCTTTTCCCATTGTTTTACTTTTACTTTCCTGTGTAACTATGTTTGAAGTGAGTTTCTTGTGGGCAGCACATAGTTGAAACATACTTTAAATCCAACCTGACAATTTCTGTCTTTTAATTTATGGGTTTAGACCATTTCTGCTTAATATAATTATTTATATATGTAGATTTAAGTCTACCATTTTATTATGTTTTCCTGTTTGTCACCACTATTTTTATTTTCTGTTTCCCCTTTCTTGCCTTCTTTTGGGTTATTTGAACTAGGTTTATTCCCATCAGCTCACACTTACTTTTTAAATATTTTAGAACTTGCTTTCCTTTCAACTACTATTTTATAATGTCCTTGAGATCAGAGATTGTATCTTACTCTTCTTCATGTTTGCTCTTTATCCTCTATCATTGTGAGACCAGGACAATACTTTTCATGTAGTGACCATGCAGTAGCTTTTCATTAAGTGAATCAATGAATATTGAGCAATTTGAATTTATGTTTAATGTCCATGATATTTCATGCTCAGGGATTGTTTCCCTCTTTTAGGGGGGCTAGAATAATTTCACTTTCTCTCTGGTGTATGGCTTAACTTTAACATTTTCTGGATTAGAAATGTGGACTCATATTTAACCATGTATGCGTATATAGAGACTAAGAGAAGAATGGCATTTCAGTTAGCCCTAAAATAAAGTGTCTTCATGAAAAACTTTAGAAATTGATTTTTCTTCTGTGTGTTAAGGATAGTATCAACTCATGAAGGATTTTAGTAATGGTATACAAAAAGCCCCCCAGGTCACTCAGACTTGTCTACAACTTGGCTAAAAATATTAACATGCTGAAGAAGACACAGAGGACAACACTGGCAGTGCCCATCTGAGTACTGTTCAAGAGAGACATGGACTTTGAAAGTTAGAGTCCCATTGGCAGGAACACCTATCTCCAGATAGTGGACAGGTGCAGGAGGCTATCTTAACCTGATCCCATTCAATTCTTCAACTGATAAATATTCAGTTCTTTCACCTCTCTTTGTTCTGGTTTGGGAATTACCAAGCAAACTTCCTTATAATCATTTTTATATTTTTTAATTATGGAAGCAAGAACTAGTGGACAACAATAGAAAACTACACACATGTATCTACTTTTGCTTCCTTCCAAAACTCTACTGAATTCACAATAAAGGTACTTTTCAAAAAAGCATAAAGGAGAAAAAGATGAGATGAGGAGATAATAGCAACAGAACTTTGAAGGTGAAAAGTATAAGGATAAATAATATATTAGCAGGTCCAAGGAAACAGAATCTTATGGAGGCAGTGAGAAAATGCAGAAGCAACCAGACTTTTGTTTACAAATCCTTGGAGGGCTTAAGTATTGGCTACAGTGGGCATGCCTAGAGCAAGGGGTGAAGAGAGGGCCTGATATCAGGAGGATTGGCTTAAATTCTGTAGGTATTAGATCCCAAATCCTCTTTCCCACTCTGTCCAGCTAAGTGACTCCCCCACTGCTGCTGGAGACCAGACGTTTATTCCTAGAAGGATGAAACAGAAGATCTCTGGATTTGGGAGTGTCAAGCACAGCTGACTGTATGGGCCTCACTGAAAGACAGATCAAGTGAGACCTCCACCCCTAGGCTGTTTCCCCACCTGGCTTCCAGTACACAGCAGGTGTATCTTTATCTTTCTAACACAAGGCTAGAAAAGCTTTCTCTGGGGATCAAATTATCCCAAGAAGAAGGATATAAACTTACTGAATTGGGGGTTTCCCAGTGAAACAGGCCAACCAGAATCACTCGAGGGTGACAAAACCACTCCATGAGGACGATCTGTTTTCTCAGCGCTGTTAGACTCCCACTCTTCAAGATGAAGATACGACCAAGGAGGTTCAGAGATATGAGGAAAGCCTCCATCAGGAAAAACAGACACCAGAATAAAGAAAGAGAAAAAGGCAACTTGATGGGATAGTGATTACACAGGGAGCACAAAAATGAAACCATCAGAAATATCTTCAGAGAAAGAAGAGGATATATCACAATGCTGAAACAAGAACATATTTTAAAAAGGAACATTTAATGAACAATATTGTTGAGAAATTAAAGCTATGAAGGCAGAAAATAGAAACTCAATAGAAGGGTTGGGAGATAAGATAAGGAATTCTCAGAGAAAGTAGAACCAAAAGTAAAAAACACAGAAAATAGGAGTGAAAAATTAGAAAATCAGAACATCTATGATGGAAGACTAATATATATGAATAGCAGTTCCAGAATTAGTACACAGAGAAAACAGAAGGGATAAAATCATCAAAGAAATGATTTAATGACATTTCCATATTTGAAAAAATGAGTTTTCTGATTAAAAGAGCCAGTGAATATTGAAACAATGAATGATAACAGACCCACCATGGCACATCTTTGAGAAATTTTAGAACACTGAAACTAAAGGAAGATCATACAGGTTTCCTGGGAGGAGAAAAGATAGATTACATATAGAGGATAAGCAATCAGATTGCCTTTTGACTTACTGTCAAATTTATCACAATTTTATACAAATGCCCATTTCCAGACATTTCACCAACAGAGTATTGTTATTTCTTAAATTGTTTGCAAATGTGAGTGGTGAAAAATGACATTGTGTTTTAATTTGCATTTCTTTGATTACCAGAGAGGTTGAACAACTGTTTTTTTTAAAATAGCTCTATGGATTTTAGCCATCCTAACTGGGGTTAGATGGTATCTCAATGTGGTTTTGATTTGCATTTCCCGGATGCTGAGTGATGTTGAGCATTTTTTCATATGTCTGTTGGCCATTTGGATATCTTCCTTAGAGAAATGCCTACTTAGCTCTTTTGCCCATTTTTTAATTGGGTTGCTTGTTTTCTTCTTGTAAAGTTGTTTGAGTTCCTTATATATTCTGGATATTAATCCTTTGTCAGATGTATATTTTGCAAATATTTTCTCCCACTCTGTTGGTTGTCTTTTAACTCCTTTTTTTTTTTTTTTGAAGTTTTATTTTTTTTATTTATTTATTTTTTTTTAATTTTATTTTGTCGATATACATTGTGGCTGATTATTGCTCCCCATCACCAAAACCTCCCTCCCTTCTCCCTCTCCCCCTCCCCCCCAACAATGTCCTTTCTGTTTGCTTGTCATATCAACTTCAAATAATTGTGGTTGTTATATCTTCTTCCCCCCCGCCCGGTTTGTGTGCGTGTGTGTGTGTGTGTGTGTGTGTGTGTGTGTGTGTGTGTGTGTGTGTGTGTGTGTGTGTGTGTGAATTTATATATTAATTTTTAGCTCCCACCAATAAGTGAGAACATGTGGTATTTCTCTTTCTGTGCCTGACTTGTTTCACTTAATATAATTCTCTCAAGGTCCATCCATGTTGTTGCAAATGGCAGTATTTCATTCGTTTTTATAGCTGAGTAGTATTCCATTGTGTAGATGTACCACATTTTCCGTATCCACTCATCCGATGATGGGCATTTGGGCTGGTTCCAACTCTTGGCTATTGTAAAGAGGGCTGCGATGAACATTGGGAAACAGGTATACCTTCGACTTGATGATTTCCATTCTTCTGGGTATATTCCTAGCAGTGGGATAGCTGGGTCGTATGGTAGATCTATCTGCAATTGTTTGAGGAACCTCCATACCATTTTCCATAGAGGCTGCACCATTTTGCAGTCCCACCAACAATGTATGAGAGTTCCTTTTTCTCCGCAGCCTCGCCAGCATTTATCGTTCATAGTCTTTTGGATTTTAGCCATCCTAACTGGGGTTAGATGGTATCTCAATGTGGTTTTGATTTGCATTTCCCGGATGCTGAGTGATGTTGAGCCTTTTTTCATATGTCTGTTGGCCATTTGGATATCTTCCTTAGAGAAATGCCTACTTAGCTCTTTTGCCCATTTTTTAATTGGGTTGCTTGTTTTCTTCTTGTACAGTTGTTTGAGTTCCTTATATATTCTGGATATTAATCCTTTGTCAGATGTATATTTTGCAAATATTTTCTCCCACTCTGTTGGCTGTCTTTTAACTCTTTTAATTGTTTCTTTTGCTGTGCAGAAGCTTTTTAGTTTGATATAATCCCATTTGTTTATTTTTCCTTTGGTTCCCCGTGCTTTTGGGGTCGTATTCATGAAGTCTGATGGGGAGCATTAATCAGCTACAATATATATCGACAAAATAAAATTTAAAAAAAAAAAAAACATACCTATTTAAAAAAATAAAATAAAATAAAATAAAATAAAAAAATAAAAAAATAAAAATAAAATAAAATAGCTCTATGGAGGTATAATTTACATACCATAAAATGCACAAATATTAAATGTACAGTACAATGATTTCTCATTAAATTTACACGAGTTGTGCAACCCTCACAACAATCCAGCTTTAAAGTATTTCCTTCATCCCAAAACATCCCTTGCGTCCACTTGCAGTCCCTTTCTCTTCTTTCCACCCTAGTCAGTCACTTAATTACCTTCTGTCTCTCCTACATTCACTTCTGTTTCCTATTTTGTGAATTACGTGCTTTGTCCACTTGCCTATTGAAGTACTAGTGCTTGTCCTGCTGATTTGTAAGACTCAATCAAAGACTAACCCTCTAATTACATTTAAAAATACAGAATTCTTAAGTCAGCCTACATATTCCTGCTTACCTGTCCAATAGTTCCTCTTCGATTTTCCACTTCCAATGTGTGCCCCAGACTCTTTGCTTTTCTTGCTGCTTCTGACATTCGGCACAGAGGTCTTCCCTCGTCCTGAGTCCTTTACTCCCGGCCCTCCATCGCACTCGTATGTCTTTGCAGCCCTCAGCACAAATAACACTTTCCAGAAAGCCCTTCCTCAACTGTTCCATCAAACTTCAGATCTCCCAGTACGACTCCGCATTCTTTGGCTTCAGAGGGACCTATCACTACTGATAAGGATTTATTTGGGGGTGGTCCTGATTTTAATGTCTGTCTTCCCCACTGGGTTGAAAACTCCATGAAGGTAGAGATCCTGTGTGTTTTATTCATCACTGTGTGCCTGGTCCTGGGTTTCTTTCTTTTTTCTTTCTCTCTCTCTCTCCCCCCTCCCTCCCTCTTTTCCTGCTTGTTGTTTTCTCTTAATTTTGCTTGTGATGTCTTTAGATCTTTAGAAATACTTAAATGTTCATGTAGTTGAGCTTATAATTTGTTTTTCTTTACAGTTTCTTCTTTTACTTTTATATTTAGAAGTGGGTTTTCTACATGAAAACAGATGAGAACATTCACTTATATTTTCTTCTGGATCTTTTATTTTTTAATATAAAATTTTAATACTTTTATCCATTTGCAGTTTATGTTGGTTTATAGTGTGAAGAGTACAATGTAAAGCCACTGTATTTCTACAAACAGTTAAAAAAATTACCCTAGTGTTATTTAGGAAATAAATCCATCATCTCCCCACCAGCTAGAAATGCCACCTTTATTGGATACTAAATTCCTATGTATGCTAAGTTCTATTTCTGGGCTTTCTAGCATGGACTAATGTTTTATTGATTTATATATTTTAGTGCCAGTACTGTATAGACCAAACAAACCTCTAATTGTAGCAATGTGTCATATATAGTGTACTGTCATTATAAAGATAGTGGCAAGCCAGTCTACAGGAGCATTTTCTTTGTCATTGCAAACTCATAACTTACTACTCTTAACTTTTTATATCACTGTTATTAGCCCAGTGAGTCTGAGGCTGCCTCAGACTGAAGACTCTTTCTTCTTGTGCTCACACAGTCCCACTTCTGGATCTGCTGGCTGCAGGTAAGATGCCTCTTCTGAATTACTGAATGCTGCCTGCCTTTAAGGTTCGAGTCTGGGTCTCAGACTCAAACTTTCCAGATGAGGTTGGTAGTAGACAGTAGGCTGGGTGTGAGGCAATATAGAGAAGTGGGGACTGTGGCATCTGGAGATTACAAGCTGGTCTAAAGGCATACAAATGGTTTTAAAGTGTACAGGCTAAGCAAGGCATAGAGCAGACTGGATTTGGTATGATGACCACGTTTTCACCTCTGGCTTGTATAGTAGCTGCACAGCAATGTACAGTCTATAGATTGCTTCATTTCATTTCTACAACGACCCTTTGAGGCAATCATTACCAATATATCTACTTTACAATACACACATTATGTCTTCAAAGGGCGGAATAACGTGCTTAATGAGGCCTTAGAACCAGCACATCATATCACAAACCCAGGACTCTGACCAGATCCCAGATTATTTTCTTTCTTCCACACCATGATATGGTGCCATCCATAAAGAGTGCAGGGATAACAATAGGAGCTATTTCTGTTAGTAAATCTAAAAACACAAGAATCAAAGTGACCTACAAAGTACCAATAAACCCGACTCTGGCTGCATTCCAAATGTCAGGGCACAAGGCATTAAGGACTCCTGCTGACAGGGAGGCCCTGGTGCACATCTGTCTGAAACACTTGGAGTCAGCCTGGCCAGCGAGGCTGTGGAAGGAACAGCTCAACAGTTTCACCATCTTATTGTTTTATCCATTTAGGAAACTCCCAGAGAGAGGCAGATGGAGATGATGCAGAGTTTGTAAATTACTAGCTCATTTCCAAAGCTCACGTTGGCTCTCTCTTTATCTCTCCCTCCCCCCCGTCTTTCTCTCTTTCCCCCCTTTCCTGCCTGTATCTTGGTGGCACTCAAGCCCTCTAAGATGGACCACTTCTGGATATCATTATTCAAAGAAGGAGGAAGACCCATCTCTGTTTCTAACTCTGAGCCTCAGTGGCTCTGAGTATTTCTGAGCAACTTGCTCAAAGAAGAGGTGAAGACTCAAGAAGAGAAGGTGGTGGCTCTCTTCTGACTCTGCTACCACCAGCATAAAGGCTGGGGTGGGGATGCACAGCCAAGAGAGCTCTTGAACTCCATCTCAAGGAGACGGTAAGAGGATTTGGGGAATGAGACATTCTTCCTGGAGACCTGCTTTGTCTGAACATAAGAGCTAGGAGGAAGGCCCTGATGAGTTTGGTCCTGGAGTAAGATCATGCTATTTTGCCTGGCACTGACTGCCAGTGCGTTTGTCTGAGCTGATGGCTCTATGAGTGCTGAGGACAGTGTAATCAAAGGCCCCTTCCAGATGAAAAAGAACAATGCTTTCAAGTGAGCATCGGGGCCTTCCTGGGCTCTGTGGTAATTTTCTGACACTGAGCAAGTCTCCTTCACTAAGCCTCTGGTCTCTGATCTGTAAATTAAAGAAGCATGTTTATGGAAGAGGCAGAAAACCTTCTTCCACACAGAAGACATCTCACCTATGTGGGGATGAAGCATCTAAACAGAAGAGCGGTGAAAGACCTTGGATGGAGGATTGGTAAGTCACCTTACTAGCACAGAAATATAAGCAGTCCGAAGATAGAGGACAGGTCTTTTTAAAAAAAAACTGTGGTAAAATCCATGGAACACAAAATTTACCATCTTTACTATTTTTAAGTATAGTCATATGATGCTTAACCTTGGGGACATATTCTGACAAATGCATCATTAGGTGATTTCATCATTGTGCGAACATCACAGAGTATACTTACACAGACTTGCACAAATATTAGTTAGTGCTCCTTAGAAAAACACATATGCAATATAGGTGGCATCTCTCCTTGGGGGGCGTTAAACAAAACTTCTGCCCATCTCTTTTGGCCACCATCATTGATTAACTTTGGGTCATTTCCTTCCCCTCAAAAGCCTCCAAATCTTCCAGTAGTGGCTTAGAAGGAGCACATGAAAAACAATTGATTGGCACCCCCCATCTTACCACTGGATGGCCGTGCACCTATACCCCTGCATGCTCTCTAGGAGAAATCTCTCTGTCAGCAGAGTCTTGATTTGCCCAGTTGGAGAAGTCTATAGACTGGAGAGTTTAGCGAAAAACAGTTGTTTTTGTATCACTGCCTAGTTTCTGCAGTAGAATGGCTAACATCCTTCTTCATGTTTACCTCAGAACCAAAATTTAAAAAAAACCTTGGCTGCAGTATAATCTTTTCTGAAATTTCTTCCCTTCCTCCAAGTCTGATTTACTTGCCCCTCCATTGTCCTCTTGTAGCCCCTGTGCTGATAGCTGCTTAATGATACTGCCCTTTAACCAGCTTGTTAGTTTGTATGTCTTCCTTGGAGAATGTCTATTTCAAGTCACTTCCCTATTCTTTAATTGGGTTTTGTCATTGTTGTTGAGTAGGAACAGGTCTTTTCATTCTTGTATCTCCAGAACTCAGAATAACAACCACCATTAAAAAAAAAAAAAAAATACAGGTGTCTTCACTGTACTGAGAAAGGAAAGGTTCTTATGCAACTTTATATCCTTGGCTCTTATCATGGTTCCTGCACATCGTAGGTGGCCAATCAAGACTTCTTAGTTGAATCTATCAGATAGAATAAACGTAGAATGATAAATGACCACTCATTTAACTGTACGTCCAGATGACACACACTCCTAAAATTGAGCCTTAAAAATAATTTACTATTTCTGAATATTAATCTAATACATACAATTTGATAGATAAATTATATTCCTTTTAAATGTAGATATCTTTAATTACAACTCACATGAATAATAATTCTCATACGTCTATTTTTATTCTGCCATTTGTGTTTCTGAATTCTCACTGTCTGACCTTTGCCATTTTTTCTGTTGTCATGCTCGTGTTCTGAAAGTGTTGAGATTTCTGAGTGTCATCCTTAACTAATCACTGCCACTTGGTTCCTACATTCAATCAGTAACCAGGTCTGTTCATTCTATTTCCTAAATATCCCTCAAATCTGTCTATATCACTTCATCCTTGTGGCCCCTGTCCTGTCTCGGCCTCATGGTTTTAGACTATCTGCCTCTGATCTTGGATCTTTCCAATTCATTCTCCATGCTGCAATTAGAGTGATCATTTCAGAGTGCATGACATACCCCTACTGCATATTGGGGTGGGGATGCAGATAAGGATGGGGGTGGAGGAGGTAGATACAAGCACATTCACTGACACGCCTCTACCTAGTTTAATGAGGAGACTTCAAAAAACGAGTATGTGAAGATTAGAGGTTTCCTCCTACTTGAAGAGCCCAGAGATGGCACTTTAGGGTCCAGGCTAATATATGGCAGTCAGTGATAATAACTCACTACCACCTCCGCCTATCTTTAGATAAAGAGGCAAAAACAAGTGACTGGACAAGAAGCCTGGCTTGGCTCGACCAGATAACCACACGTGAGTGCAGGAGAAGCTACAGGACTGACAACCAACCCTGCGCTCAAGCTGGACGGCCTATGGCAAACTTGACTCAAGTGGGACTGCTCTTTGGGGACCCTGAGGACTCTCTCCAAGAGGCTAAGAACCTACAAAACCTTACCTGCTTTTGCATAGCCAATGATCCCACCAGAAGCAATCAGTGCTGCACAGCTAAAGCCAAACCAATGTAAAGGCACTCTGAAAAGGCAAGAGCAAGAAATCAGTGCCAGTCATGGTTTAAAAGCAAACCACATAATCATAGGATGGGATAAAAAAAATCATCATTCCAGACATATCCTATCACCCTACAAATGAAAACAAAGCCTACAGAGGCTGGATGACTAGTCAGTGGCAGGGCTGGAACGCAAACCCAAGTCCCCAGCGGCCTGTCCAGTGTTCCTCCCACACCCCATGCTGCCCGAGGCACTTTGCTCTCAAAGCTCTTTTCAGCTGGGGAAAGGAACTCTGGATTTGAGAAGCTCCTGGCTACTCTGTTCCCGTTTACTGTGCACTTACAGTGAGCCGGTGTCCTTCTGCGTTGCTCTCTTCCCACTGTCCAGACAGGAGACTTCCCCAGGCCTGCACCTGCAGCTAGATCAAAGGTGGTTAAAAGCACAGCTCTCAAACAGTCAGAAAGAAGTGGGTCCGAGTTCCAGCTCTAGCCCTTAGTAGCTAAGAAGTAACGGGCAAGCTACCCACCCTCTCTAAACCCTGGTTTCCTTCATTGCACCATGATAACCATGGTACCAATTTCCTGGGGCTGTTGTTAGCATTCAAGTGTGGTAATATGTGAAAGTGCTTGGCCCGTGGTAAATACTGAACAGATACCAACCATTTTTGTAACGCCCTCAGTTCTAGTAACAAAGGCCCACGGGAAACTGAGCAAGATTCAACGACCAGCTCTGGAAAGGCGACGTATTAACCCTTTCCCCAGTTACCCAAGTTATTACTACATCGGAAAGTGAATACTCCTGTGCCTTTAAATCAACTATTTTAGTGTCTCTTTGGGGGGAATAGAGGTGCTGCTTTTCACCCCTGCTCCAAGAATGAAATTATTAAAATACTCAACATTTGTAAACCGTTAGAACCTTCTGCATCCAAATCACAGTTAGACTGGGAAAGGGGGAGGTGAGGACAAAGTACTACAGGGAAACCCTAGTCATAGTTGCACGTGACACCGCACCCTTGGAAAAGTAACTGTTTTCTTTTAAAACGTATGTTGTATCAGGGAGTCCAACAAGATTGAAAGTAACGCACGCCCCTTTTGCTCTGTTTAAAGAATTAAGTTTCCATAAAAACTGGGGGTGGGCGAGGGCCTTGGAGTCGTGCCCAGGGGCGTGAATTCAAAGCGGCACTTACCTTGTTTTTCAAGACACGGAGCAATAAAACCTCCAGGACACAAATCAGCACCGCGCTCCGCAGCTAAGCACCCGCCTCCGGAGCTCAGGGTTCCCGCAGGATTCAAACCCACTCCACGGAACGCGGACAACGAACGGCGACAAAAGCACTGGCGACGCGGCCCCACGCCCCGCCCGGATCGGGGGACGCAAAGCAGGAGGCAGAGAAGCCTCTAAGTAACTCCGAAAAGGCAAAACTGACCTAAAATACGATGAGGACACTTCTCAGGTACCCGAGCCGCTCTCCCGAACGTCTGGCAGACGGACAAGCGGGTGCGACCCCCCCAGGCTGGGTTCAAGGTCTCGCAAGAAACGGCGGCACGCGCGCGGCGTCCCGGGGGCGGGGCACGGGGCGGGGCTTGGGGCGAAAAATCCCCGCCTCCCACCGTCACCAGCCGGGGCGCAGACGGGGCGACCAGCGCCGGTCCCACCGGCAACGCAGAGTTTGAGTTCGGCCTGGCAGGAGGGCTCGTGAGCCGGGCCAGGCCGGAGTGGAGGCCACCAGTGCTGATGGAAGTGCCAGCACAAGTGACTCGTAAGAACGGTCCAGTGTGGACCAAAGATCGCTCCAAAAACTACTTTACTAAAAAAGGTACAACCGAGTGGTACAGACACATATTTTTTTAAAAAAGAATAAAGGTTTTTAAATAAACTTTAAAATTTAAGCATTTTGGTGCCGGCCCCGTGGCTCACTCGGGAGAGTGCGGCGCTGGGAGTGCAGCGGCGGAGCGCCGAGGCCGCGGGTTCGGATCCCATATAGGGATGGCCGCTGCGCTCACTGGCTGAGCGTGGTGCCGGCGACACCAAGCCAAGGGTTACGATCCCCTTACCTGTCACAAAAACAAAAACAAACAACAACAAAAAATAAATAAATAAAATTTAAGCATTTGGGGGCCGGCCCCGTGGCTCACTTGGGAGAGTGCAGCGCTGATAGCGCTGAGGCCGCGGGTTCGGATCCCATATAGGGATGGCCGCTGCACTCACTGGCTGAGCCTGGTGCAGACCACACCGTGCGGAGGGTAGCATTCCCCTTACCGGTCAAAAAATATATATATATTTAAGCAAATTATATGCAAATATATTTTATTGAGCCAGGTTTTGTACACTCAGCGATTGATAGTTGGCCAATGGCGTTAACAGATTTAATATTGTCAAAAGGAAATATTAAATATTTAAAAAATAAACATTTTATTCCTATACATGTTTTCTCTTTTCCAAACATATAAGGGAAAGATTTATGAAAAGCTTGTTGACTATTGATGGTTAACCGAAGATGTTTTTTTAAATTGACAAGTTAGTTCAAAAATTACAAGTTAAAAATAATTGCAATGAAAAATCTCAAGCATTTGCCACAAGTGCCTCATTATTTATAGGTATACGGTGAATGTCTAACAGATTACAACTAATATTTTTTAAAATGTGATAATGGAATTGAGTTCAAGGTCAATATCCCATACTTACTGATGGCACTTCACAGAATAAGTAAGGAAGCCTGGGTTTACATCCTTTTCCCATAACCTCCTTCATCACTCTACGAGTTATATTAGAACTATTCATTCTACTGTAATTACATAGAACTGATTCAAAACAGCATGAAAGCTTTTGCCTGGAATAGGGTGTTTTTGTGGCAAAAGGTTAATTTTTTTATGTTCATTCCATTAGAACTCAAAGACGGCTGTTTTGCTCAAACGTTGAAACACATGAATTGGGACTGTCAAATTCAAATTCCACTAAAGTTAAAGCCTAGTTAAAAAGAATCATGCTTGCAGCTCAAAACCATTACACGTAACTGGTGGCATGCAGAATTGTCAGAACTTTATACTGATTTATAGGATTTCCACTGCCAGCAAATATTGGGGAAAATAGGAGAACCCAAAGAACTCAAAAGAAATTTCATCTTTTCATGAAGAAAAGAAATTAGGGATAGAAATATTACAAAAATTACCTTAATGAGGCTGTGGAGCTACTTCAATGAACCACACTGTTGGGAGAAGGAAGAAATCCTGGCCACGAGGAGGCCTGTACTTGTCTCTTTCTTCTGTTGCTATGTTGTCTTTAATGAGATACATTAGCTCTAAAATGTCCCCTTCTTACAGCCACGCCTCAGCCAGAAGCCATTGTTCATCCCAAGAGAGTATGAAATGGACAGAAGAATAAGAGGAGAGTACAGGAAAGATAAAAGACCAAATAAAGAAGAGAGAACTAGGAAAGGGAAACTGGTGAAGGAAATGGAGAAGAAAGCAAGGGGAGAAATTTTAAAAGGCAACGAATGTGCGGGAGAAGAAAGAAGATAGAACTGGCGAAGGTCAAACAGCCTTTTGCATGCATAATGTTCTGATTGCTTATGATTCCTCCTTTTATTAGATAAAACACAGTAAATACAAAAGAAAACAACTTCCCATTCACCACAGGTATTCGTAACATTTTAGGGGCAAATATTCTTTTTATAAATTATTTTTAGCTATTAGCCAGTTCCTGCTTTATGTAGAACATAAGCATATTGCTTTGGTAGCCCTTCTGGCTGGTGACGAACAGATCTGCTCTGGCAAACTTGGAAAGTGTGCTCTTTGCACAAACAGTGCTCCCATGGAGACATCTACAGCAGACAGGAGAAAGCAACGCTCTTGTTTGTCCACTTGCCACAGGGGAAAACAGTTGAAGCTACTCCTCTAACTATGGGCACACTCAGAATACTCTGCTTTTCCTGGAAAAAGAAAATTCAAATATGATACAGAAGAAAGCTTGGAGTTTGGGGGGTGGTTGTGTGTAAGAGGTGGGGTGGGGAGGCATCCTGAAGCAATTTATGAATGCATTAATAATTTTTGCTTTATGTTAATAATAGCATTTTTCTGTTTTATTTTGGGTTGGGGTTTTTGTCTGTGATTTCTAAAACTTTGTAGTTTCTCTCAAGTACAGTTTGCAGGATGTGTGGAATTTTCTGAACAGATGATTGGGGAAAATACACTGGCACTCTTCCTCTAGGTAAGAGGGTTAAAAAATTTCAGAGTCAATCAAAAGCACAAAATGAATGTATTCTTTCCTAGGCTTCAGACTTCCACCTCAATTCAGTGCAATCTTTCAATAGAAAATAAAATTTTAAAAGCCACCTTTAGGAGCTTTTGTTCCATAAACGATTAATTAATAATTGTAGTCTAGAAGGCTGGCATAGATGATTGAAGTTCTTTTCCTATTGTGATGATTTATCAGTTTATTATTTCAAGTGGGTATTTATCAGATAAAACTATCAATGAACATTATGTGAAAAGTTCACTTTTAGTATTATGGTTTCACAATGAAGCTGGATTAAATCCTTAGCAGCCTATTTTCTATATCTCTTCCTTTTTTCCTTTTTGGCAGCCTAGGCAAATAATCCCTAGATACGTGGAGGTGATAACTAACAGATATCAAACATATAAAACTTAAACAAGACCAAAGAATTGAAAATAGCCATTTGTTTTCAATTGTTTTTAATCCATACTTAGGGGTAGAACTATCTTTTCTTCTCTGGATCTTTTAATATTTGCAGCAAAACATTCTGCATTTACTCTGTCACCTGTGATATTGGAAATGAAATGCTGTGTCTGATCAGAAGCATCAAGCATGAAGCCAGGCAGAAGACACATAAGTATCTCATGGTCCATTACCCACAGTGAATGAGCTAGTGGCATCTAAAAGGGACACGGAGAGTTCTGACACATAACATCATCTCTCACTCTCCCAACCATGCACACACACCAACGCGCACGAAGAAATAGCCTTCTCCACCCGGCGGCCACTAATTAACTGAGCATTAAGCGCTCCAAAGAGTGCTAAACATGGGTGGGATTGAAAATTTCTCTCCCTTTGAACTGACCTAGGACAATTTCCTATAGTTCCATTAGTGTAAATAACAAAAACACCTCACACAGAAACAAACAAGAAAAGTAGGTATTAATATTTACGTAAAAATTTTATGGTAACTAAAGCCATCTTATGTTTCATGTACTTTAAAAATATATTTTATTAATTTCTATCCTAAAAGAGTATATAGAGTATAATAGTTAATATGTTGCAGTTCATATGTTTTTGGATAAAAAAAAATATAGATTAGGACAAAATTGTGTTTTTATTTTAATTGTTCTATATACCAGGTGTGAGTGAACTATCTGTTGGCTGAATCCAGCTTCCTACCTATTTTTGGATGGTCCATTTACATTTTTAAATGGTGAGGAAGAAATCAAAAGAAGAGTAACATTACATAGCATGTAAAAATTACATGAAATTCAAAGTCCAGCATCAATTAATAAAGTTCAGTTGGAACACAATCCTGCTCACTGGCTTATGCTTTTGTTTGTGTTTAGGTCTGTCTGCTGACAGGCTATCTTGGCAGAATTGAGTAGTTATGGCTGAGATCATATGTATACTACAAATCCTAAAATATTTACTTTCTGGCTCTTTTAAAAAAAAAATCACTAACTTCTTTCAATTGAAGTAGAAATAGTCAAATTAAGTCTCAGAGTTTTGTCTCAAGCTTTTTCCAGGCATGCTGTCTTCCAAGACTTAATTCTTAACTCAAAAATTTATGAAAATGTAACCCCTCCCTGGTTCTTTCTCCACCTGCAATCTCTGCCAAAATAATCATTTTTATTATAGAGTATTCTAAGCCCAGAGCACAAATCGTTTACCCAATAATAAAAGTGAAATGTGCTTTCAAAGTTAAAAAAAAAATGTAGAAAACAATACAAATGAGGAATACAGGATTTTAGTTACACAACCCACACTAGGTTTTTAATGGGCTAGATTTCACACCAAGATACATTCTTGGTATTTATGGAGCCCAGTGTCAGGCCCTGGATTCTGGGCACAAAACAGTGACACAGTTGCTGTCTCCCAGGACCAGTAGGCTGTGGGTTGGGAAAGCGTTGAGACCAACAGATCTACATCACAGCGATGTGTGTCTGGTGTAAAGAAAATGGGGTATGAAGTCAAAGTATGTGGGTGGAACCCTGATTATGTCCACAATGGATATTTTATACAATTTGAAAAGAATTGCTGAATGTATCTGCATACTTTCATCTAATGTAGATATAAAGTTATTCCAAAAATGGAATCTTCCTCAATTATAGTTATGTTTGCATTGAACATGAGCACTCATCCCTGTCATTCGATGATTTTGAAAATAGGATTTAAATTTGTGAGTAGTATTTCTTAGTGTATCTTATACAGAAGTTACATGTTGCCATCATCTTAATGGACCAAACGCCTCTGGTTCATCTCTGGACATGGTGTTCATTTCCTACCACCTTCAGATAGCTTCCTAATCTAGAATAATCTGATGGCCTCCTGTCTCACTTTACCCTTTCCTCTCTTAGAATGGCAGCCACCCAACAGCACGTCTTCTCTTCTTCCTTATGTTGGGATCATCTCCCAAACCAGGGAGCAGCTGTATCAGCTCTTTGTCCAGCTCTCGGCACCATGCTTGCCATACGGTAGATACTTGGAGAGAGAGCAGAGGAGACAGAGCACAAGACTCGAGTAACAGGCACGTTACAATGACATCTTGAAAGTGACATTTTCTCACTTTTGATTTTCTATTGGTTAGAAGTGAGTCACTAAGTCCAGTCCCCACTCCCGGGCAGGGGATTCCATGAGGATATGTGCAGCAGATGGTGGGGGCCACTGGGAGCCACTGAGGAATCTCCCACCACACAGACAGAGATGTGGCACTTGAGTACAAACCGAAATACACATGAAGCCAGTGTAAGGTTTTGTGGAGGAAAGCAGTATGTGAATGCATGAAATTCCAACCCTTGAATGGTGCAGACGGGGAAAACAGGCCTAGAGCAAAAGCAACATTTTCAAGATTATATGACAGGACGCAGGCCTGTCGTTAGTCATATTCCATGCTAACTTCCACACCGTCATGGATGTTATCTCTAGTCTTGTTCATTAGCTACATGTTACACTGGCAATAGGTTTTACAGATGTTTTCTCACACATGCTTGATGACATCCCTAGGAAGGAGATGCTAGAATGATCACCACTGTGCAGAAGGGGAGACTGGGGAGGTCCTGAGAGTCAAGTGGCTTATCCAGGGTCACATAAGTGATAAGAAGCAGGAGCCGGGGCTGAACCTACATGTATCTCCTCCGAGCTGTGACCTTGGCTGCACCCAGGCCTTGCACAGGGGTGTGGTCAGGCAGTGATGGTGGAAGTGTGGGCAATAGAGAGAGTTCATGGGGAAGGAGGGTCAGCAGTCAGGTACCCAGAGGGGCAATTGCGGTCTTGTACACAGAGGAGGGGTTCAGGAATTGAGGTACCAGGAAGTGACCTCACTTGCTTGACGACAGACCCCAACAGAACTCGGAACTCGGTAACCTGGCACCCACATTCTATACACAGCCCCTTCCCCAGCTCACTTGGCCACAGGCAGAGTGAGATGTTGTGCTGTATCCCGAGGTCCCGGGGCAGTAGCCCCAGGAAGCCCTGTGCTGAGAGGCTTGTCCGCTGCTTCCGGCACTGGTTCAGCCCTCGCCCTGGGCTCCTGTGGCCTTTTGGCAGGAGGTCCCCAAAGGTAAAGTCAGGTGTCCCAGGGGAGGGTGGGCCAGGCCAGGCCAACACTGTGAGCCTCCCTGGGTGACCACACACCCTCCTCCTGACTGTGTGGGGAATGGGGACATGGGACACCCTCCCTGGGCAGGGGCAGAGGGTGGGGTGTTTATAAACCTGCTGGTCCTGGTGTGTTCACACCTCAGGTCATGGCTGGAGGGTGAAAGGGGACTGTGGGGGTGGCAACCACCACCCTGTACATGAACCCTGGGCCCTCAGGCTGTCTTCTCATGTCCTCCCTGGGGTTAAGACTGGCCTCCAGCCCCTTCCGTCCTGGGGGTTCACGGTGCTGTCACTGTGTATCTCTCCCCTGTCCTGTCCTAGAGTGGAGACAACTCTTCGCTGAGCCCAGATGCTACCCACATGGTGTGGCCTTTCCCAACAGACATGGTGCAGAAGCGTGTGGCACTCCTGCTGCCCGCTGCCCTGGATGGCAACCATTCCTACGTCCACACTTTTCTTTCAAACTATAGGAGCTTTGCCGCTCCCCAGCAGGTGCTGGATCTGCTTTTCCTCAGGTGAGCACTCTGCCCCTCAATCGCACAGTGCCACTCGGCTGCCTCCCAGCTGTGAGTCTTGGGACTGTCACCACACCCCTCTGAGCCTCAGTTTCCACCTGTGTTCAGTGGGTGGTAACAGGAACAGGCTCCAGTGGGTCCCCCATGGAAAGTGCTGCTCCTGAGTCCAGCCCTGTGGAAAGTTCTGCTGGAGGGGCCACGGTCGTCCTCATTCAGGATTCCTGCCCCCCCACGACGAAGTCTCTGTCACACCCTCACTGACCTCGTTGACTTGGGCTTCACTGTTTTCACATTTTTACAGGAAATTTGAGTTTCTATTTGCAGGCTTCTGGGTGTATTCAAAGCACAGAGACTAGGGGCCGGCAGAGGGCTACAGATGCACCCAGATATCTTGGAAGGCATTGGTTGGGGTTTATTGCTTCAACAAACATATGTGAAGCAACACTATGTGCAGTCACTTTCTGGGCACTGGCCATATTCTAATGAACCAAGGAGACTACATTCCCTGTCCTCCTGGGCGTCCATTCTAGTCAGAGGTCAGACAGTTACAGTAGACATGAGAAGAAGGTAGTGCGACCATATGGTGGATGTGACACCCTCCTGGCCTCCTCTAGGTATGGAAAAATCCTTTTGGATTGTCACGGGGATGGCGGACCCCTGGAGCAGCTAAAATGGTGAGTGGGGTTTGGGTGCAGATGGAGGGGCTCCCATCTCCTCAGAACTGTGTGTGGTCTGCGGGGGCCTGTGGATGGGGGAGCTGGCAGAACTCTGGCTGCCACACATCTTATGATTCCTGCTACAGGGCTGAGGGCTCAGGGCTTTCCCTGCAGGAAAAAGAGTCAAGATGAGCTGGGGATGGGGCCACAGGCACTGTGGGGTGTGTGAGAGGCTGGAGAGCAGAGGGAGCCCAGAGAGAATCCATTCCCACCCCCTCCCATCCAGCCCTGCCCACACCCCCAGAGCCCGTGCTGAGCCAGAGCAGGCGGTGTGCAGAGCATCCTGCTCACACTCGGGGCTGGAGCCTCCATGGGGATGCTCAGCTGGTGCTGAGGGTGCAGAGTGTGGTCATGCTCAGGAGATCAGGGTCAGGGGAAGAGGAGATGCAGATACTGATGTAGACACTTGGGCAGCACATCCACATGTGAGCTCAAGTTTGGGGTTTTCTAAGGGCCCTGGGAAGGCCAGGGGAGCAGAGCCTCCCTCTGTTTCCTCATTCATCAGATATTCCTGGACACCTCCTGTGTGCCAGTGAGTAATGCCCAGAGCAGACAGCACCCTCCTGCCCTGACGGACAGGTCATTCCAACAGGGACTGGGCAGGGACAGAGACACAGGAGGGTGTCAGGTTTCCCTGAAGGGAAAGGTGGTCACACCAGTGATTGAAGGCTCCCCCCACAGAGGCTTTCGCCAGCCCCTCCTTGGTTGCCAGGACCATCTCTGCCAGGGCTGCCATACTGGGGGTGGACATTGGAGGGACTGGTCTATGGACAGGCAGGGGCAGAGGGTACAAGACTGCAGCTCACTCAGGGGAGCCCTGGGAGGGCAGCAAAGAGGGATAGGCCAGACCTCTGATGCTGCTGCCCACCTGTCTCCCCCAGTGCCATGTCCTCCATCCTAAATATCTGGCTGGAATTCCATTCCATTGATTTTTACGAGCCTCCTGAGTTTCCATCTTTGAAGTTTCTGTTGGCATATGTACACATCAATCTGCCAGGCTCAGAGGTGGAGCGCAAGGCTGATCTTTTTCTGGCCCAGCTGGAGAAGATGGTGCGCCTGGAGCCCAGTGAGGCAGAAACTGAGGGTGAGGAGGAAGAGGGTGGGTGCCTGTGAGGGTTTGAGGAGGGGGCTGGGCCGGGCCACACAGAGCAGAGTTTCCAGAAGCAGGCTGGAGAGAGGAGCAATGAGTACTCAGAACAATCATACAGTGTTCTGCAGTGTGGGGAGACTTCCTGAGGCTGGGTCTCTGGACTTGGGCTTCTCAAAAAGACAGTGTCATTGGAAGAGACATAGAAACTCATGTTGATATTTTCAATTGTTGTCACTCCACTTCCAGCTTCTGCCCAGGCTGAACAACTGTCCCAAGGGCTAAAGACATCTTCAGCTCCAGCTCCAGCTCCACCTCCACTGCCAGAGCCAGAGCCTGAGCAAGATCCAGAACCCAAGCCAGAGAAAGAGCAGGAGAAAGATCCAGAGGAAGAGCCAGAGCAAGATCCAGAGCCCAAGCCAGAGCCAGAGCCAGAGCACGAGCAAGATCCTGAGCCAGAGAAAGATCAAGAGCAAGAGGAAAAGCATGCGCAGGATCAAGATCCAGAGCCAGAGGAAGAGCAATATCCAGGGCCAGAGCCAAGGGAAGATCCAGAACCAGAGCCAGAGGAAGAACCAGAGCAAGCTCACCTAACCACTGCTGAAACATCAACAGTAGAAGAAACGCCAGCATCCAGGCGAGCCCTGGCTCCAGAGCTCCCACAAACACCCTCACCAGTCCCCACTCCAGAGCTGTCCTTCCCCTTCCCTGCCACTGTGCTTCTCCTCGTTTTTGTCTTTGCCCTGCATCTCCTCAAATTTTATCTTTTCTCTTCACTTATATCCCTTGTATAAAATAAAGTGTTTTAATATTTTCAAAATTACAATTCAGTGGCATCAAGTACATTTCTCATGTGGTGCAACCCTCACCTCTGTCTAGTGACAGGACAGCTTCATCAACTCTGTAGCCATTAAGCTGTCACTCCCCATCCCGCCTCTCCTAGTCCCTGACAACCACTCCATTTTCTCTGTGTGTGAATTTACCTATCGTGGATTGTTCCTATCAGTACAGTTATATGTTATGTGGCCTTTTGTGTCTGGCCACATAATATGAGAAGGAACTGATTAATTTTTTATTTTATGTTTTTAGTAAGAGGAAAATTACAGAAAAATCAAAGACTATACATAGAAACACAGAGCCGCAATAGTTATTATTGTCATAATCTTGAAGTAGGAACTACTTTTGAATGACCAGAGAACCAGACGCCACAGAGGAAAAGACTGACTTTTCCTGGTCAAAACAAAACAAGAATAATGTCAAAAGCTTAAAAGACAAACCCCAGATTGGAAAATTCTTCATGGGCAGAGAAATGGTAATATGCATCCTAGTGGTACAAAGAGTTTTCATTTATCCATGTTTTTAAGGGGACAAAGGATATATTCCTGCAGTTCCAAAGGGAAGCAATTCATATGGCCAGTAAATGTCAGACATCCACGACATCCCTTATGATGACACACAACAATTTACACGTTATTGAGATGTCATTGCCCCATCAGATGGACAGGTCTGTATGTCTGGTGATGACCAGCTCTGGTGAGAATGTGGGAGAAGAGGTCCCAGCGGATGTCCTGGGAGACATGTGCGTAGATACCCCATCTCAGGAACCACTCAGCAACTTCTATCAAAGTGAACACGCGTGTCCATCGGCCAAGTAGTGGTAATCTGGGGAGGTTATTCCACAACCACAACGGCCCAGGTTTTCAAGATTTCTGTTGAAGTGTTTTCATCACAGCACTGGTGGAGGTAGCAAGTGGCTGGCCACGTCTCTAACATCTTCTAGAGGGGCTGGGTGTTAAACTGAGCAGCTGCTGAGCTGCACACAGAAATTGTCATGTAAACTTGTCATGAAGGCCAGTCTGTATTGAGGGTCTCAGGTTGAAAAACATCTATGTGATGTCGACATGCATACACACCTGTATGTAAATGACTGTTTAGGTGAGAGAGTGAGACAGACAGACACAGGACAGAGGAAGTCAAATGGGAGAGACAGGCTGGGAGATGTGACCAAGCCATGAATGAGGACCAGCTCTGCTGGGTGGGACTTTCAAAACCTTTTTTTCTCCTTTACATGATATGTGAATATTTTTAATATGCACATTATTTTCTATTTATATAAACATTAACAGCACATTAAATATTATCCACTAAACACTCACCTACTAAGTAAAGTACATCACCCAGTTTCAATTTTTGTAGGCACTTATTACAAAGATAAATGATAATGATTATAAGTAAATCAGTAGTTCAATATGAATGAAGAATAACATTAAAAACACAGTCCTTCCACCCAAAAGCCCAGTGGGTGTCCACTGTGGTGTTCCTCTTTCCTGTTCCTGTTCTGTGTGCAGGCGCGCGCGCGCGCGCGTGTGTGTGTGTGTGTGTGTGTGTGTGTGTGTGTGTGTTTGCAGGTGCATGTGTACAGATGTCTGTGGGCAGGTGCGTGAATGTGCAGGCGTGTGTGTGCAGGTGTGAGAGTGTGGAGGTTTGTGTCTTTGGGTGTGTGTGTGTGTGTGCAGGGTTGTGTGTTTGTAGGTGTTTATGTGCAGTCGTGTGTGTGTGCACATAGGTGTGGGTGTGCAGAGGTGTGTGCATGTGTGTTTGTGTGTGTGTGTGTGTACTTGTCTGGGGAGAAGGTGCTATAGGCCTGCAGAGGACCTGCTGCCCCAAGTGTCAGGTGAACTCAGGCATGCCGAAGGGACATGCATGTGCCATCAGCAGTTTCACTACCCTGGTGTCCTGTATCCAAGGCCAGGACCCTTTGCACAACTTGCCAGGCCAACTTCTTCTGTCAAAGCACTTGGTAGCTCCCAGCCTGCTCTACACGGTGTGATCACACTCAGACCAGCATGGGAGGAGGTGGCCATCACTGGGTGTCCCCAGCATTATAAACAAGGACCCTAAGATCACACTGAGGAAGAGACTACTCTACAGTGACAAGGCTGCAGAGTGACACAGCATGGTTCCAGCCCAGCTGCTCCTGCCTCCAGGTGTGGCTGCCCCACGTCGCCACCTGCATTGAAGTAAAAAATGCCCAGCACAGTGGGGGGCTGCCACCTCGCTGCCCTGGATGCTTTTCCCCATGTGAAGAACAGGAGAGGGTCGAGGAGGGCCTGAGGGCTGCAGTTCCAGGGAGCTGGAAGGTGAAGAGGAGCAGCCACATCCAGATGTTCAGTCCGGGAAGAGAGAAGTCTGTCAAAACGCAGAGCTCTGGCCAGTAATTACCTCGTGTCTTTGTGAAGTGTATTGCTGCACATCCCTGCTCAGCAAGAACTGCTTCTCCCCAGCCTGGACATCTGGGAAAGGATGGGCTTGGAGCTCTGGAGAGAGGGGCCTGTTGGGCCGGAGCTGGACTCATGCAGAAGACAACATTCTACCTCCTGAGCACAAGGGGCCGGGGTGGGTGTCTAAGAACAATGCTTCCCTGAATTCCTCTCTGTTCTATCATTTATCTTTCTCCTCCTGAAGAATATACTTTCCATTTTAAGATAAGACAGGGTTTGCCAAGATTGCAAACCACACTGAGGAGTCGATTCTGGCTTTGGCAACCCAAGTACACCACGTGATCTAGGACCTACTTGTCTAAGCTCTTTGTTCTGTTGTCTGGCAGCTGTGGTAAGACTGGAATAAGAAACATCTGCAGTGAGCAAATAGCCTGTGGAGAGGAGGGATGGGGGCCTTTCACCTTGGCTGACACTTTAAAATTGCAGATGGGGGTTCTTGGAAGACATAATTATTAAAAAGATTAAAATTCAGTGCCTGCCCCCTAATGATGGGCATCCTATCCTAGCACTGAACTGCTGTTCACTCCACTATGAGCCAGTTCACCACTTTCCAGTGGTCCGTGACCACAGCCTGTCGTAGCCGGTCCTACATGGTCCATGGTGTCCGTCTGGCTATGGAAGCAAAGTACTTGCCATGAGGACAAACAAATGAAGCCCTGGAGTACGGGATGCCCTCAACCTGAGGGAGCCTCAAGGACACCCTCCGAGCACACACCAGGGAGACAGCCATTTTCTACTCAGAATCATTCTAGAACCTCCCCCAATATTGTTGACATTCTCCTTGACGCCTAAAACAGGAAGCAAAGAACTCTCTGGATGCGTCCAGAAGACACTGCACTTCCAAACGAGCCCCTGACTTGACTCACGGCAATAAAAGAGGCTTCAGTCTCCTCGTCCACACCAGCTCTTAAAGGACACCAGAACCATCTCTAGGAGCCACAATCAAAGTTCTCAACTTTCCCAAGACGGACAACGTGATTCTTGTGTCCATGACTGTTCTCAGGAGAGGGCTGGAAAATCTCAGTAACTGTCAGGATTTTCTCAGTAAAACCAGCGAACGTCCGTGGATCTAGTGACAACCAGCAAAGAGGAGGAGGTGATGAGCTTCCTCACGCTGGATGAGGAGTGACAGGAGGTCAGCACGTTTACCAGCCGTGGTCAGCTCTGATGACTTTCCAGGGAGATGTCTTGAGTGGCTGTGTCATTACACTCTTTAATGAATTTGAAATGGAGCCTAACTTTAAACAAGAATGGAAACAAGAAGGGAAAGTCAAGCCCAATAACGAGCTCACCTTCAGCAGAGGAAAGTGGGGTACAGCTGTGCAGAAGGACTGAGGGTTCTCAACCCAGCCCGGGACAGGACAACCCACCTCTTACTCCTAGTCAGGTGCTGGGGAGGGTGCAATGTTGGACTTGTGTTGACAGATGCTCCATGAGGCCTACTCAACACTTGGGAAAATCACAGCAGAATTCCAAACTAACTGGGAAACAGACTCAGCTGATAAAATAAATAGAGCCCAATGTGAACATTCAGAGACAACCCCTTCATACCAGACCTCCACCCTTGAAGTCCTCTGATTGCTGAGAGATCTTCTCTACAACACCTGGACTCTGCTTCCACTTGAGGCCACACCCCCCAGCCCCTATCTGTCCCCCACCCCTTTCATCCAGCTCCTGACTCTACCAAAGTTGGGCTTCTCCTTCTGAAAATAGGTTGGAGACTCGATTTGTCCATAGTCACTCTATACACTTCAGGAACAATCTACTTATCGGCTGTGCCTCTGGTCAGAGCTGCTTGCACCTAACATCGCAAAAAGAAAACCAACCCCTGCATCAGGGGAATCGATGTTTGAAATGTTACAGACATAGGCAGGAAAGAAGCAGAGCTAAGTGGTTCCATTTAATCTGCCCCAGTCTTTGGTGCTAGGTGTCACAATCCAGCCACACCCAGATCTTAACAAAAGGAACTATGAGCTGCAACCACAGCAGTCCCACATTCTTTCCACCTGGAGCCTGTACAGCTTTACAGATACTAACTTTACACGTACACCCCTGATGAGTTTAGTCTACCGCTTTATAGCTTTCAGCATATAAAATGGGACACTAGATGTAAAGACTTGGAGGATGAGGGGTAGACATGGAGGGAACAGGAGACTGTTGGTGCCAGACCACCGGCAGCAGAAGAAATGAAGTCATCACATTGGACAGGCGAAAAGAAACCTAGAAATTCAACATTCTATTGTCACATAGTACCAGGATGGGTGTTTGTAAAATTTCTACATCAAAAAATAGTTAATTTGCTTCTGTTAGAAAGTACCAAACTATTAAAATAAATGCTTCAGTGCCTTTCTGGATAAAGAGGGTGAGGTATGAAGAAGAAAAGAGTAAGTATGAGGATGTCTGCAAAGGGGCTTAGTACTAGGACGTTTAAACAACTTTCCCTTCATTTGCCAAATCCATTTCATTTTTAGGGGCTTCCTGGAGCACTGTGTTGCTAAGGAGTGTGGAGCTGTAGCCAGCAGGAGAGAGGGCCGAGGCTGACGAGTGTCTCCCATGGCTTTGGAGGTGGGCTTGGGGGGAGGTGCAGAATGGGGGGTTGGGAGGAGAGCTTGGTTCTGTGTTTTCCATCCTAGATAAGAAAAGTGGTGCTGCAGGTCAAGGTAGCGGAGAGACGCTATTGGCATTTACAAAACGTATTCAGCTCCCTCCTAACATTTTGTGGATATTACTGAATAAGGCCATGCCCACTGTTGTTATACACTGAGCTTCTTAGGACTTTAGTTGTAGTCATAAAAATTAGGCAGCATCATATGATGAGAGAGTCAATTAATAGGCATCCAGTCCGAATATTTTGATGGTGGAATGACATATTGTTTAAACAAGGTAGACATTTGCATCTATAGTTTATTCCTGATGCTAATGGTGAATTTACAAAAGCAAAGAAACTTTCTGTTCTGTCAGACATGTTGGCCTTTAGAGGAACACTTGGTCCGGAATCAAGACTCCTGGGAACATGTCTTGCTGCAGGCCATTAATTAGCTGTGTGACCCAGCTCAAATCACACGTTCTTCAATTCAATTTCAGTAAATGATGTGTTTTCTACCAACTGAGAAACTATAAAATCATTGCAAGCCTGGGGAAACTTATATTTTACAAACAAATGCACAATTCTCACAGGTGCAGTGGCGTCGATATGTGGTTATATCTATACTGCTTTCTAACACCTTAATTCATGAGCCATATGATCTGGTTATAATCTTTTGGGGGGAGATCAAAACCCAGGTTCTTAGTAGATGAAAGAGAGGGTATGATCTTTTCTGGCCAGCAAATCAAAAACTACTAACAAACATTTCTTAGCCATTTATTTTCATTAGCAAAACTGTCAGGACATTTAACATTTCTGAATTGAGTTAATAAAAAAATAAAATCTGATTTTAACAAAAAGTCATCAAATGGAACCATTTTTTAGGGCAATTCTTTTGGGGTAATTTACTATCAAATGTCTGGATCCTGTCTCAGAGCAGGTGAACTTTCAGCATCATCCTGGTCAGGAAGAAATCCAGACAACCTATGATGAAATCTGTTGCTTCGAAGTCCTGTTCTTCACCACATGGTCAAAGCCAAAGCGAAAAAGAAGAGGGACGATCATGTGATCTGCTCAGTGTATTTGCCACCAGACCCACAAGGCAGTTTAGGCATGGTAAATTTGGCTGATTGTTTCTGGCACCTTCTTACCTCTGATTTTCTGTTCCAACTTCCTGATAACAAACAACCCCTGTCACCCCCAGCATGTTACTGGGGGCAGCTTCCTCTTCCATTCCTTTCTCAAGCAATATGTCCTTTTTCAGTATTGCTTCCTTTGCTTTCTACCTCTCAGATCCTCAGTGCTTGTCCTCGGTTAGGGGTTAACATGAAAATAATTTGGATAAAGGAAAAAATAATGCTATTAGACCATTACATTTGTGTTTAATAATTTTCATGAGGGGAGTTCCAAGTAGACTCCTCCCTTAAACTTCCAAGTTCTAATGTCTCACACTTTCTTTACTTTTACTGTTTTCTGTTCTTTTTCACAGCATCTTACCAGGTATGGGCTCTGCAGAGTGACTTCCTTCAAAAGAGGACAGTGTGGAAAGTAGGGAGTGGGGGGAGGACCTTTAAGTGGAGAAAGTGGACAAACACTGCCAGGTTGATACAGGAGGTGCTCAGATTCCCTGGGCTGGGGTTTCAGGACAGACCTCTAGTTTTCCAGCCACTCCCTGAGGTCTCAGGCCCCCTCCTCTGAGCTCTCCCCTGGAGGAAAGTAACTGTTGCCAGTTAGACCTATTTTTAGCACCAACGGGAAAATGAGACCACAGGGGCCTGGCTTGTGCAATCCAGTGGCTGGGTGTGCTCAAGACAGCACACAACATTCTGATGCAAACAAGTGGGACTCACCCCCCTTAATTGAATATTCACTAGATAGAAAAACTACCAAAGCCAAATCCTAGCCAAAGGCAGGGTTGTCGCTGCTCACTTTCCTGGTAACAACCTGCACTTTGCTGGCTGAAGTGTGTATAATTTACTTTGCATCTAGCTTACTTTCAGCAGGCAGCTGCTCATTCTCTTGAGCCAGCCTACACTTTGTACTGAACTTTAAGTATGTTTTTCTTGCTTTCGTGTTAGAAGTAATATCTGTACTGAACTTACTTTTGTGTTAAACTTGGTGTGGACCCTGCTCGATCTCTGGAGCATGCTATAGTCTCTCTGTGGAACCTGTATTCCTTATCTGTTATATTAAACCTGTTCACACTTTCCCCTGTGACTCTGCCCTTGAATTCTTTCCTGTGGTGGAGTCAAGAACCTGGTAAGAGGACTGGGTGGGTTGAGGCTGACTACCAGGCTCCCTGCACCCTACCTCCAACATCAAGGTGACCAAGTGATCACGGTTAGTATCAACAGTGAAGTGTCGTGTTGGTAGCATGTGCCTTTGATACGATGTGATGAGATGGGCACTTTACCTCTGTGACCTTCCTCCCAAAAAACATGAAACCTCAGTCTAATAATGAGAAAAATGTCAGACAAATCACAACTGAGGGATGTACTACAAAATACCTGAGCAGTGTTCCTCAAACCTGTCAAGACCACCAAAGCAAGGAAAGTCTGAGAAACTCACAGTGTAGAGGAGCCTAGGGAGACACAATGAATCAGTGCAATATAGCCCCAATGGGATCCTGGAAAATAAAAGAGACATTAGGTGAAAACTAATGATATCTGTATAAAGTACGTAATAATGCATCCATATCCATGCATTAACTTTAACAAATGTACCACACTAATGTAAGATGTGGAGGGAAGTGGGTGCCAGACATACGTGAACTCTGTACCATCTTCTCAACTATTTTGCAAACCTACAACTATTCTTATAAAAATAAAGTTTAATAAATACTAACTGAACAGAAATTTTTATGACCAGGAATCTCATCGTCTCAAATTCTCGATCCTTAATTTCTTTGAAAGCCTTAGCAATGACATCATTCTCAAACCACTGATGAGCCAGGTCATCTCTTGACTTTTTAGTCATCAGTCTACACAGTGCTGCAGAAATAGTCACCTGCTGGTCATAATCTAGAGATTAAAAACATGTCTACCATGTTTGGCCTCATGGACATTATTGGTCTCATGGGTTAGTTCAGTTGCTTAGAGTACAGCCTGGTAATACCAAGGGCAAGAGTTCAGATCCCATACCAGCCAGGTGCCAAAAAAAAAAAAAAAGTATACTGCACCAAAGAATGACAGAGGCTTCTAACACCAAGGTCAAGGGTTCAGATTCCAGTACCAGACAGCATCCTCCCCCCAAAATTTTTTTTTAAAAAAAAGGATGCTAGAAAGATGTCTAAAATATATTATGGGAAAAAGACATTACTGAACAATATACTGTATATAGTATAACTACTGGAAATGTAAATATATGCATATATGTGCACTTGTGTTGGTAAATATAGTTGGAGGAATACATACACATTATCATTTACTAAAAGGCTACACAGGCATATGTGCATTGATAAAGAAGCTATATTACTGAAACATACCTAAACTGAATTGTGATAAATTAAATAATTTTAAAGGCTTTAACAGAGATTGCTATTTGAAGGAATTATACTGAGTATTTTTGCAAAGCAATGTTTATTTCTTAACACATCCCTTTGGATGATCAGTGCGATCTAAAGAGAAAAAAAAGCGTGCACTGGGAGTCAGGAGTGTTGGCACTCAGTTTCTAAAAAGCAACTGTTTAGTACTTACTAGACAGTATCAGGCACCATCCTAGGTGCCTGACATACATTACTGAACAGAGAAAAATCTCTGTCCTGAAACTTACATTCTGGTGGGGAAGACGTCCATTACACAAGATAAATAAACGACATATGTAGTGTGCCAAACTATAAATGCTGAAGACGAAACACAATGAAGCAAGCCAGGGGCATATGAGCTGTGGTGGGTGGGGGTGGGAAAGGTTGAAAATTTAGACAACATGGTCAGAAACAGCTTCACACAGAATCAGGTGGACAGTGTGTGCCTCAAAGAGTAGCCAGGGCAAGATCGAGGCTTAGTGTCCCGAGATCTGGAAAAGAAAGCAGCTCAGCGTATCTCAGCAAGTGCAGAGGAAGCGTATGGGAGAGCAGAGAGGCAAAGACAGGACACGGACCACTGGGGACAAACGCGGGGCGCGCACTTCGCCTATGATGGCTTCTCTGAGCTGCCAAAGCACATTTTCTCTTCTGCAGTCAAAGAACCCGGCTCAGCTGCTGAAACTCTCTGGCGGTTCCTCGGACAAGAGGACACACGGGGACAGGGACGCACACACGCTCTCCAGGAACAGAGCTGAACGTCCAGGAGAAAGCGTCAAGAGCCGGAGTCCCGGCAGGGAGAGGAGTCGCCGCAAAGAGCAGCCAGAGGCCCCTCCACGCGGGAGCGCGATGGAACCCGCCCCGACCCCAGTGTGCGACCGCAGGGAGGCTGGGGCGGGCACGGGACACACACCCGGGGTGCGGGCGCCGTGCAGGGAGGCGAGGAGGCCGGACCCCGACCGCGCCGAGGCAGGAGCAGGAGCGGCTCCTCGGGCATCCCGGGCGTCCGCCACAGGGGGCTGGACGCCAGCGGCCACCTCGAGGCCCCGGGGCGGCAGCCGGGAGCGGGACAAAGTTCCCGAGCCCCGCCGCGCGCCCCCGCGGGCCGGCCCACCCCCTCGAGAGCGGCGGGTTCCAGCGGTCGAGCCCGCAGCGCCCGCGCCACCGCCCGCGCGACCCTTTCCCGCCGAGCGCGCGGGTCGAGGAGGGAGAGCAAGAAAGAGCGGCGGCGGCGTCGGCCCGCACTCACCATGACCCTGGTGGATGCGGCGCGGCGACCCGGCGGCCGGCGATGCGCGGTCCAGAGTGGCCGGCGTCTCTCTGCCCAGCGCTCCCGCGGCGCCCGCTCTACTCACCCCACCCGCACCCACGCCCGGCGCGCGCACTCCCGCGCTTCCCCGGCCCCTCGAGCTCGCGCCCCTGCCGCTGCCGCGCGGCGCTCCCAGCCTCGGGGCTTCTCGCCTCCGCCTTCCCGCCCCTCCCCCAGCCCGACCCCTGAGCCTTGCGTTGCCGGGCCCTTCCCGGGCTTACGGCTTCTCTCGCGTGGTCGCTGCGCCCCCTGCCTGCCGGGCGGCGATTTGCAAGCCCAGCCGCGGCCCCGGGAGGCAGCGATGGCCGCGGGAGCCTGGGGAGCCGGCGGCGACGTGGAGGACGAGGCACTGGGCCTGCTTTTCATTGGTCTCCGTGGTTTTGAAGCATGTTTTGAGGGGGAGTGGATCTTGCTCAGGTGGGTTTGCAGGACGTCGGGCTTCTGGGTATAGGGAATGAGGTGGGTTCCTTTTGAGATGGGGTCGTTGGCCGCTCAGTACTCACAACCGTTCTGGGCAGGAGATTGTGTCTCACGCGTCGCTTCCTCCGGAGGGTTTTATTCCACGGGCTTCTCAGCGAATGCCACCAATGGTTAGTTTACTCAACAGTTCATTGTGACCAGAATGTATGGGATCTTAGATCCTGGGTTTTTTTATATTTTTGGTGTGGCAGAGTGAAAGGTGTCTGAAAACGCAGAATTGTGTGAGTGTTGCATGACCTTCCCTCCTCTTTAGCCTTAACAACGTGTGCTTGCTTTTTTATTTGGCGGACGTGGTAAGCTTGAAATGCACTCGAAGGCGAACATGTTGATTGGGGTCGAGAACAGCAGGTCTGGGTGTGCACGGAGGTACCTACAATGTGCACCAGCATTCCACCGCCGAGTGGTGCGGCCGTACTTGCAGAGTTGTGGAAAGTAGCAGAATGCAAAACCATAGGAGCCGGGGCTGCGTCTGAACTGTCCTATAATCACCTAA
The DNA here is from genome assembly GCF_027409185.1 of Cynocephalus volans. Classification (NCBI taxonomy): domain Eukaryota; kingdom Metazoa; phylum Chordata; class Mammalia; order Dermoptera; family Cynocephalidae; genus Cynocephalus; species Cynocephalus volans. The sequence continues at coordinate 20,493,215 of NC_084464.1, forward strand.
AGTTCATGAACAAGTAGGTGTTTGTTAACCAAGACTCCTAAAATCTCAGGAGTCAGCTCTGCTGTGTGGTATTGGGTAACTTACCTAACCTCTCTGTGCTCCCGTTTCCTGATATATAAAATGGGGATAAAAGAGCACTTACATTGTATGTTGTTGTTAGGATTAAATGAACATGAGTAAAATACTAGAAAAAGCACTACTTATTGATGGGTTGTTGAGTTGATGTCTATGAGAATCAGAAAGTGATATTCTATTTAATGATGGCATATTTTCATAAAAAGTGCCCGGAGGGCCAAAATCAAATATACTATTCGATATTAGTTTCATTTATTCACTTTGTTCATTCAACAAATATCTGAGTGCCTACTATGTGCTAGACATTGTGGTAAGAGCTGGAGATACCGTGGTGAACAGAAACAAACACAGCCCCTGCCATTAGGAGTTTTCAGAACCTGTGATGATCTGTGACATCCAGAGACTGGAAGGAAATTTACTCAAATATTCACCAGATATTAAGTGTTTTTTCCTGGGATAAAAATATGACAGAATTATTTTTAAAATATTTTCTCTTTATTTTTCATAATTTTACTTGTATTATTTTTATCTTTAAAGCTCTAAAAATAACTTACAAATTCTTCGTATACTGAACTATGAAAATCCTGTTGTCATTAATCTGGTGTAGTAGAATGTGGGTTCTTAATCCAGATAGTGACTCTGGCATTATACTGTATGGATAGCAGCAGAGGATTTAAAACAATAAAGATACCTGGGACCCATCCAGTGGTCTCAGGTACACGTCAGGAATATGAATTTTTAACACATGCCACAAATGAGGCTATGCAGGCAGGTGGTCCATGGACATTGTTTTGAGAAACACAAGTCCATCGTCTACTCATGGAAAGTTTTAGTCTATTTTTTGGACAACACAAAGGAAAACAAAATTGTTTAAAGTGACCACTGACTTCCAAGCACTCTGCTGCTGTTTGCTTACAGGAATTGTGTCACTGATGTGATCTATACTTTGCAAAGCACACCAGGTTAACATGTAGAAGGAACTGTTAGACTCTGAATTATCCCTCTTCTTCTGCATTACCAATTAGCCTGATAATCTTTATTTTACTTTTATTATCTAAAAATACATTAACCCACAGTCAGAAGGAGATCTAAAAAGTCACATCACATCTCGTCTATTTCTTAAGATATTATTTCATGTTTTTTTTTTCTGTCACTGCAATAAAGGAATAAGAGAGAACAAATGCCTGAGAGTTTTTTTTTCTCACCAATATTTCATTAAATTGAAAAAGGGAGTGGTTCTAGCTCTATAAACACAAGAGTAGGAAAGTGCCCTAACTGATATAACTTGGACGGGTCCTGAAATAAATATGACATGAATTCCCATTTATTGATCAATGAAAACACTTTTTTTTTAAAGATGACCAGTAAGGGGATCTTAACCCTTGACTTGGTGTTGTCAGCACCACGCTCTCCCAGTGAGCTAACTGGCCATCCCTATATGGGATCCGAACCCAGGGCCTTGGTGTTATCAACACCACACTCTCCCCCATGAGCCACGGGCTGGCCCCAGTGAAAAGATTTTAACATGCTGTCACTAACACGATTATATAAATCACTCCTCTCCTGACCAGGGACAGAGGGATAAAAGATGAAAGAGCAGAGAGAGACCAGACATATTATACCGGTTGAGCTTCCTCCCTCGTGGAGGGAAACAACAGGGGGAGTAAGTGTCTCCCCTAAGAACCAATATGGTGTATTAGTCTGTTTTCTGTTGCTTGTAACAGAGTACCTGAAACTGGGTGATTTATAAGAAACACAATTTATTTCTCACAATTTTGGAGACTGGAAAGTCCAAGGCCTGGGGAGGCACATTGAAGGTCTTGTTCTTGATGGGACTCTCTACAGAGTCCCAACGCAGTGCAGAACATCACATGGCGAGGGCTGAGCAAGAGAACATTTCCATATGCTTTCTTTCTGTCCTTATAAAGCTCTGTCTTCATAACGGATTAATACATTCACAAGGACAGAGTCCTCACAATCCAATCACCTCCCAAAGTCTCTACCTTTTAAATACCATACTCTGACTTCCCACCCCCTTAACACTGTTACAATAGAGATCAAGCTTCAGTGAGCTTTGGGGGGACGTTCAAACCATAGCATATGGGAAACAAGACATATATGCATATTTACATTTATATGTATGTAGACATACTGCTATGGTCTGAATTGGTGTCCTCCCCAAATTCATATGTTAGAAAATAATGCCCAATGTCTTAGTATTAAGAGCTGGGATCTTTTGGGAAGTGATTAAGTCGTGAAGGTTCCATGACTTAGAAGAGGCTCGAGCGAGCTCCTTTGCCTCTTCCACTGCGTGAGGACACAGCAACAAGGCACCATCTGTGAAGCAGAGAGCTGGCACCAGACACTGAACATGCTGGCACCTTGATCTCGGACTTCCCAGCCTCCAGAACTATGAGCAGTAAATGTCTGTGGTTTATAAATGACCCAGCCTACGGTATTTTGTTACTGCAGCCCAAACAGATGAAGGTATTTACATATATGAGGGTATTTCAAAAAGTTCATTAAAAAATGGAATTAAAAGATAATATGAATCTTTCCACTAACTTTTTGAAGACCCCTTGGATGTATATATGAAGTACGAAGTAACAAAAATAATCCTAGGAACATCATTAGGAAGGTACATAATTGCTAAATGTACTTTATGCTAGTGTTTCTCAAGTCTGTGAATCAAAACCTGGAGGACATTAATAAATTAAAGTTCATCTATATCCCTTCCCCACCTTCAGTATGCCTGGCGTGAAACCTGCAAATCTGTATTTAAAGCTCCCAGGACAGTTACAATGTACAGGTAAGGCTGAAAACCACTGGCTCAGAGGAGCTAGACAGACACGTGAACAACAATCAGGAAAGTCTTACTGAGAAGGAAAGTGGACAGAGGTTGCAGGGTAAATAGGACTGAGGTAGTCAGAAAGGAGGGAGGAGAACAGTATACAGGGAAGATAACAGTAGTAAGTAGCAGGAGTCCAGAAATAACTGTGGCTCAAGAATAACCTCAAGACCTTATTCTTGAAAACCCTCACAGGATGCATCCACGGACAAATGACCTATGCTAATAGAGTGAATGAGAAGACATGACAAGATGGTTTAGCAGTAAGGATCTTGGACTTTCAAGAGTTAGGAGACTTTGGTTCCTGACTGTGTGACTTTGCCCCAGTCACAGTATCTTTTACCCTTAGTTTCCTCAACGGTAGTGTAGGGAAAGTGAAGGAAAGTGGCCAGGGCCCCTTACATGTTCAGAATCTTGCTGAGCATTTGATGTAAATATGCATGTGTGCCCAGGTGTTCCTTGGTTATTGTCTAATGTAATTGCACATGTGTACCCAGGTGTCCTGGGTTATGGATTTAAGTATAAAGTATGAGTGGCTCTGATCCGCAGGGCCCCCTGCTCCTGGGATGCCCCCAGGGGCCACAGGGAGGCCGTTACAGCTGCTGGAGGCTGTTGCTGCCAGGGTCCCTGGGATGCTCCCAGAGGCCACCACTGCTGCTGCTGCAGCTGAACACTGAGCTCTTGTAACCTGCCAATGGCTCCCAGGATCTTTCCCAATTACCTAGCTCATGGACCTGCATGTGAGGGATCTGGTGACCCAGCCTGTACAATGCGTTTTGAAGGGTTTGTGAGCCCTAGCCCGACAGGACAGGCAGGTATTTAAGGATCTCTTCTACAGATCAGTTTGTGAAGATCGGAGTTCCTAAAGCATTCTGAGGAGATGTCTGCACAGTGTTCCCCATTTCCAGAAATGGCACACCATTCACCTAGAAGGTCAGGCTAAAAACCTGGGAGTCATTTTTGATTCCTTTCTTTTCCTCATCTGCCCCACATCTAACCTGTCTGTTAATCTTGATGATTCACCTTCTAAAATCTTTTCCAAATCTGTCCACTTTTCACCCACTTCACTTCATTGATTATTACCCTAAACCAAGCCACTACCTTTTACTTAGATTACCAGAGTTTTGGGGTTCAATAGGTCTGCGATAGAGTCTGAGGACTTGCATTTACAACACGTTCGCAGGTGATGCTGACGCTGCTGGTCCAGAGACCATTCTTTGAGAACCACTGCTTTAGAGCAACGTTCTCGACCATGAGTGCACATCAGAATCAGCTGGGAGTTTTAAAGACCACTGTGCTTGGCTTCTACCTCCACAGATTCTGACCCATTTGGTATAGAGATGAGGTCTGGCCATTTGTAATTGTTAAATCTCCCTAGGTGGCTCAAAATGTGCACTGAGGGTTGAGAAAGTGGCAAGGCTTAGAGGAATGGCCAAGTTTGTTTGCTTCTTGTGGCTTTCACACTAGCTGCTCCTACTACTTGGTATGCTCTTCCTCTAGGTCTTTCCATGGCTGGATCCTTCTTGTCATTCAGGACTCAGATTAAATGTCACCTCCTCAGGTAAGCCTTCCCTGATTCCCCAGATCTAAAATAACTAACTTTATCACACGATCTTGCTTGTTTTCATTACAGGTATTTGTTTCTGAGGCTTCCCCATTGATGCTTATATTCTATATGCTCTAACTTATAACATAAGCATCTTGAGCACAAGCACGTTTTTCTTATGCCCTGTGGCATCCCCAGCAGTTAGAACATTACCTGGCATCTAGAAGTATTCAATATATGCGAAGAAAAGACAAAAACCCTTAAGTTCTTTCAGTTCTTCAGTGTTCTTTGGAACTGGATTTTAGTAAAATGTTTTATTTATGCAATAGAATTGAGCCATCTGTGAAAAAAAGCATAAATTGACTTTTTCATTAATGTATTAGTCTGTTTTGTGTTGCTATAACATAATTACCTGAAACTGGGTAATTGATAAAATTACAGAGGTTTATTTGGCTTATGATTCTGGGACAGGTGCAACTGGCTCACGTCTCAGGCTGCTTCTACTCATGGCGGAAAGTGGCAGGCAGCCGGTGGGTATGAGTAGATCACATGTGAGAGGAAGCAAGAGAGAGAGGGGGGAGGTGCCAGTGTCTTTTATATGACCAGCTCTCATGGGAACTAATAGAGCGAGAACTCACTAAGGACCCCCACCCCCCAGAGAGAGCATTAATCCATTCATGAGGAATCCACCCCCTTGACTCAAACAGCTTCCAGCACTGCCACATTGGGGGCCAGATTTCCACATGAGTTTTGGTGGGGACAACACATCCAAACTCTACCAGTAAATATATCTTCATTTCCCTAGCTCATCCTTTCTTCACAGGAACCCTATATTAAACCTTCTGCAAATCAAGTGGTTATCCCTGCTGTGGATTGGATGTCTCCCCAAACTCATTGAAGCTTGGTCCCCACTGTGACAGTGTTAAGAGGGTGGGAAGTCCTATTTTGATAATTGAAAGGTGAGGCCTTGAAGTGATTGGATTGTGAGGACGATGCCCTAGTGAGTGGATCAATCTATTGGTGGTTTAGTGGTCATCTGCATGGTTCTGATGGCTTTAAAAGGAGACCATGTGAGTTCTCTCTCTGTTCCTGTCATATTTGCTCTGTGATACCCTGCATCGTTGCAGAGCCACCACCAAAGCCCTCATCAGACGTGTTCCCTGGACTTTGGACTTCCCAGCCTCTGAAACTAAGAAATTTCTATTTCTTCATAAATTACCCAGTTCCAGATATTTCTGTTAAAAGCAACAGAAATGGACTAATACAATCCCTTAATGTATTATTATATATATTTGCTCATAATAGTGCTTCTTAGGGAATACAGCTGTAGAGAAAATGAAATATAAATAGTCAGGGCCCCTCAGATGTTCAGAACCTTGCTGAGCATTTGATGTAAATATGCCTGCGCACCCAGGTCTTCCTTGGCTATTGTCTGATGTAGATGCGCATCGGTGTGTAGGTGTTCCTGGCTTGTCTGACTTGCACCCAGGTGTGCTGGGCTATTGGACTTAAGTATAAAGGATGAGTGGCCCTGATGCACAGCACCCCCCAGCCCTGGGAAGCCTGGAGGGGGGTGGGCAACAAGGAGGCCACTTGTATTGCTAGGTGAGTACACCAATTGTATGGCCAAGCCAATTGTAGTGTTAAAGCAATTCATAACTAAAGGCAAAATGTTTCATTATTTTAGTATCATATCCTTTTTTAATGGCTAGTCTTCCCCTGCAGGAACTGGGTGGACTCTGGAGAAGGACACCAGACTACTACTATCAGTTTAACCAAGTAGTAGTCCTTATTGCAGCTGCTGTACCAGAGGTGGGATGGTGGCTAATGCAGATTCACAAGGCCTCAGGTGCATGGTATGTGATCACCAGTTTGGTGAATGTGGCCTTTTCTATCCAGATTAGGAAAAAGAAAAGAAAAAAGATCAGGAAAAGATTGCATTTGTTTGGGATAGACTACCGTGTTCATTTACTGTTGTGTCTCGAGTCTGTGTTAATTGAACCACCCTCTGTCATAACGGAGTCTGAAGTGATCTAGATCACCTGAACCCACTGAATATCAAACTCATCCATTAAACGTACTTTGAAGAGTTATTCTGAATATGAGAAACAATATATGTAAAGTGCCTAATACATAGCAGGCCCTCAATACATGGTAGTTGTCTTGTTTTAGAAAGAGTTGTGTTTGCTTGCTTATTTTCCAATAGACTAAGATGTAAATAGCACTGTAGGTAGCATGTCTTAACTAATGATTAAGCTACATATGGGATCACTAAGGTCACTGGATGGATAAAGCCACAGTGAACCACATCAGATTATTAACACTTAGACAGCTACGTTGTAGAAAAGATGTGGTTCCTCACGTTGTACACTCACCTGCTGGGGAAGCGTCTTTCTAATCTGTTTCTTTCTGTATCTTTACCCTGACACATAGAATTTCGCATATTCAGATGCTAGTTATTTGTTCCTTAGTCCTACCGCAGTCCTACATCAGTCCTAGTTTTGGATGTTTGGCATATCCTTTATGAAATGGCAAGGTCCAATGAGCAACTGACAAGTAGTAAGATCATAATGGAAGATAACTGGAGCTAACTCTGGGTCAATAACAACTATTATCAATGTAATGGTTGACTTGTGGAACTGTAAGCCACTATAATGATTAAAATATTGTTAAATCTGGCCAAAAAGTAAGCTACATTTACTTTATGGCACCCAAAGCTAACTTTCTCTAAATACCCTTTGATGAGCTATACACAAATAAATGTTTTTGTGTGTGTGTGTGTGTGTGTGAGTGACCGGTAAGGGGATCGTAACCCTTGGCTTGGTGTTGCCCGCACCGCGCTCAGCCAGTGAGCGCACCAGCCATCCCTATATAGGATCCGAACCTGCCGCCTCGGCGCTCCCAGCGCCGCACTCTGCTGAGTGAGCCACCTGGTCGGCCTTCACAAATAAATATTCTTATTAAGTCCTTATTTTTCATTTCACTCTAACAAACATAACTGATACTTTTGAAATATGAAAGAGTGGATAGATATAAGTAAATACACAAGTAAGATAAAGCAATCTATCTCTAAATTCAACTACATCATGGAATTTTCTTTATATTTAGTTTTTCAGAACTATAAAAACATGCCCCTGACTTGCAACCATCACATAAAGTCAGTTTGATTTAATAAACACACCTTAAAAGTGAAGATACCATGAATCAATCCAGAATCTACCTCAACTGTAATTTCTAAAGTCATGGAAACCAGTGTCCTTAATGTTGTCCTTGTGGTATATCATTCCATAAATTTTTCTCTGTGAACACCTGAATTCTGCATCATGCCATATTTTATACATACAGTTTAAACACACTCATATATCCTGTCAACACAGATTGTATTTGTAAAATATTCCTAACAGTCAGACAAAATGCATTTTGAAATATTAATGTTCTATTGAAATTAACTGCCTTACACATTTTCAAGAATTAAATTCTGAGTATATTAAGTATTTTTGCTGAAAAGCAGGCACTGAGGAGTCACCAAATTGCAACCGAATCTTTCTTGAAAATACTACTCTTTAGAAGAAATTTTTAAAATTCAGAACTCAAGACTATAATATGAGCATTTCCATATTAACAAAACCAGAAGTTTCTTCACAAAGCAAAGCTACAAATTAGATTTTTTAAAAATGACATTAGTGCTCACTTTAATAAACAGAAATTGATGTTACTATAATGTAGTTAAGTCCAATTCCTGATAGCTTTGACGAATGAAGGGAAATACACAAAATTATCAAATGTCACCGAAGCAGCAGCTTGAGACCAGAAGGAGACAGACAGACAAAAGGAAATGGGAGGGGGAGGAGATACATAACGCTAAAATGCTTAGAATGAACTAGACCTTGGCCCAGCTCCTGACCCACTATAATCTATGCAGTCATCTCGATTGCCAAAAAATTAACTGTGGAAGCAAACCGATCACTGTGAGCAGGGAATGTAAATCCTGCATTTGGTTTCAGATTTGTGAGAAAGAAAAAGAGCTAAACCAGTAAGAGATATAAACAGCCAGGAGCGGTGTGAGAGAGAAAGGGGGAGGGGAGGAGTGTAATGAAATAAAAGCTAACTGTGCTCAAGTCTTAGCACTGAGGCTACTCCGCGCGCACTACAGGGGCAGGGCCGCCTGGAGCCCTCCCCGTGCAGGGCTGGAGGCAGGGGTTGTGGACCATCCCCCGCGATTCAGGGAAGAGGGTGGCGGGCGCCGGCGCCCCCGGAACACGCGCACAGTCGAGGCGATTAACTCCTTCCTCGCCAGGACCTGGGGCCGTGAGCTCCCGAGCGGGGCGCGCACGGGGCTGGGGCGCGAGGAGCGCTTCCCCTCCTCTGCAGGGAGAAAGGAGGCAAGGGGCGGCACCGCACCCCGGTCCCCAGCCCGGTTCCTCAGCACCGTCCCGTGGGCCCAGAGGCTCAGGACCTGCTGCACCGACAGGTTGATCATGGAGTGGTCGCCCCCTTCCGCCTTCATCTTCCCCGGGGGGCGCGCGCCGCCCTCTCCTCGGGCGCCCGGCGGCGGCTGCGACGCTCGGGAGGCGGCGGCGGGGGCTGCGCGGCTCCTCCAGACCGCCGCCGCCGGGGGAGGCTGCGGGGCGCCGGGCTGGGCGCTGCTGCTGTCGCCGACGGGCCTCCAGGGGGGAGCCGCTCAGCGTGTCTCCCAGGCAGCCGCCTCCCCGCCGGGGAGACATTGAGGACAGCGGACGGGGGAGGGGAGGGGGCCGGGCGCTGTCCCCGCGGGGCCCCCCAGCGAGCACTCGGGGCGGAGGAGGCCGCTGCCGCCGCTCCCTCTCAGGGGCAGCGCCACGCCGCGGAGGCCGAACACGCTAGGAGGCCGAGGTCACGCCGGAAGGCCCAAGGTGACCGGGGCAGTCGTGACCCGCGTGGTGAGGTGCATGTTGTATCAGTTCAGATATTTGCCTTCCCGATGTTTGCGTTTCGCTTTTGATAAGGATGTTTGCAGACAACTTTTTTCAGTGGTTTAAAAATCTCAACATTTTGATGTATTAATTTACGAGTTTTTTTCTAAGTCAGTCAAGTGATCTGGATAGGTCACTTACTTGCAGAATATATGTCAAAGCCACTAAAACAGAAATGGACTCACCTTACCATTCAACCGGTCCTTCTTCCCGCAGCAAGAACTTGGGCCTCCCGTGGCTCCAGGGTCTGAAATCGTCTGTTGACGCAGGACTGGGCCGGTGTCCCAATCCTCAGCGCCATCACAGGCTCTAGCTCTTTTTCGGGTGGTCTTCCTCTTATCTAAATTGTAAATCTTATCTCCCCGCTCCCCACCCCCAGGATTTAAACTCATCTTTTCCCCCATGGTTTGCTGTCCTTTATGTCCAACGCCCGAGGAAGCGTCTAAAATCCAACTACAGCAAGTTACACTCCTGCTTGAAGTTTGAAACAAAAATTAAGTTTTGGCGATAACATAAGTATGCACTGGCCAGCGGCTCCCCGCCCCGCCCCAACTCTGTCTTTTTTCAAATCTTCTGCCATCTGGTAAGAAAATTTGCAAAGGGAAGTGAAGAAATACATCCTGTAGCCATATCATCAAGTATATTTGGCAAAGCACTGAAGGGCTGAATCTCCTGTAAAATGGTACTTTTGGTGATCACTTAAAAAATAATTACACACTCATACTATACTTTTTAAATTTATATGTGTTGTCTTTTTAATGTCACAGCAGAGGAAAGGGAAATGTTTTCATCATTAATAGGAACTGAGCCAAAACTCATAATGTAGAGTTTGTCTTCCTCCTATAATTTAGATTTAATTAGATGTGTTAATTTAAGATTACAGATTATCAGAAGATGCTAATTATCCTGATTTGATCATCGCACGTTGTACCCTGGTATTGATATTCAACTCTACCCCACAAATATGTATAATAATTTATTTTTCAATAAAAAAGATTATAGAATATCAGACATAAAAGAGGCTTTAACATTTTTTTGATTCATTTTATTTTACAAATAGGAAAACTGACTGTGGAATTAAGTGACTTGACAGATACTATAGCAATCCAGAATCTAGTTTCTGAATTCCTAGTCTGTTATTCTTTCTAGCAGCCATGCTATCTTTCTTAATTCACTATTAACTTCCTAACTTTAAGGTTCTGGATGGAGAGGTGCAGTTTATCTAATGGTGTCATTAAGGGATTTGGCATCATTATATGATTAGTGATGTTAGGGGTTATGACCACAGTCATTGAAAGGTTCATAGCAAACTCTCTGAGCAGAAGCTCATTAAACTCTCATGTCAGGAACGTTTAGTTAGTTTACATGGAGTTGATTGGGGTTCTGATGCTTACACACTAGTATTTAAAACATAATAGCATACATTTTAAACATTCAGAACATGGGACAGTGCCTGGCACAGGATGCTCCGTAAACATTTGTTGAATGAATAATTACATGACCTTCATACATAAGTCAGCATTTTTCTTGTTCTCCATAAATTTTTTAGGGATCAGGGGCATGTTCGAGACGGAAGGACAGCCTGTGCCTCTCCCTCCGTTTTCCGCTTCCTTCTTGTGCCCTCTCTCTACCTGTGGGTGCAAGACACTAGCCTTCCATCTTCTGCCAGCTACCACTCCCTCTGCCCAACATAGCTCCTTGCCCATTACCACGGTCTTAAAAAGGGAGAATACAGAATGCCATTTGAATCCTGAGAATTTATACTCTGAAGTCGGAATGTGAGGATAAAAAGAAAAAGATTCCAATAAAATCATACACACAGAGAGAATCCTGTATTTGGCAATATAGGAGACTAAGTTTCTCCCCTAAAAAAATCATCTCTAAAAATTACCCTGCATCGAACCTGGTTGTATTACAGCTAGAAGGCCTCACGTAAGGTAAGGGTTGATTAAACACCACCTGAATATTCATGATACATAACCGACACTAGATTAGATTCATAAATTATTTAATTATTGAGCTAAAATAAGGAAACGTATTCTAAGAACAAAATGGGGAAAATGGTGTTTCACTGATTTTAAGTGAGATTACACATTTTTTTCATGTGTATAGGAACACTAGATTACCTTTTCTAGAGATTTTTTATGAATTTCGCTCTTTCTTCTTTTGGGTAATTTATCTTTTAAAAAAATGTAGTTGCTTTTATATATTTAACAAATAAACCATTTGTGACATGTTTTGTATGAATTTTTTCAGTTTGTCAATTGTCTTTTAACTTTTTTAATCAGGTTTTTCTTGTCATGCAGGAATTTCTGATGTTTCTGTTGTCAGTCTTATGATATCTGAGGCTTCTCTGATGCTCTTAAAGTATATTCCCTTCTCTCAGATTTGATTTGTTTAAAGTCGCCTATGTATTTTCTAGAAATATTATGCTTTGTTTGTTTGTTTGTTTGTTTTTATGTTTACACCTTTGGTCCACCTGAAATTTTTGGGGGGGATGGGGGAAGGGAAGGAAAGTTTTTTAAATTTAAGGAGTTCAGTAGAGATCCTGATTTTTTTCTAGAAGGTTACACAGTTGTCCCAAAACATTTATCGAATCATCCATCATTTTTCCAAGGACCTAAAATACCTGCTATATCATAAGCAAAATTCCTATAAATACTTGGGTTTATAAATACTTGGATGCCCTGAGCCAACATGGAAGAAGTCTGGCTACACTGGAGGAAGCATACAGAGGGACCGCACAGAGACAGGAAGAGGTGCCGGATGTTCCTACCCTGCTCGTTCCATCTTACCAGCTCAGCCACTGGATATGTGCATGAACGAGGCTTTGAGATGATCTCAGGCACTGTCCTACCACATCCTTGTGAGAAAGAAACCTCAGGCAGAACTATCCAGCTGAGCTGCTCCCAAATTCCTAACTCACAGACATAATAAATGACTGTTGTGTTAAGCTCCTCTGTTTTAGGATAATTGCTCCATAGCAATAGACACTAAAACAATAATACATACAGTACATTAGTACAGTGTATGTTAGTACATTTAGTACATTAGCACAGTTCTTGGCAGGTGCGTTAATTGGCCATATTTTGGGGTAGTTTTAGTATTTTGTAGTATTTTAAATTAGAATTTAATTAGTATCTTTATTGTTTTCGTGCACTAGAGGGCGAACTATCTGTTGAAATGGAGGTGTAGTTTTCTAACCAAAGCACTAGGTGGAGCCAGCTCCTAATTTTTGACCTCCCTTTTTAGACGATGAACTCAGCAAAATGGAAAAAACTCTTCAGAACCAAAATGTGTTAGAGAACACTCTGTAAACAAACCCTAAAACACAAGAAACCTTATTTTGATGAATAACTCTGCCCCAGGCTGGGTGTGCAGACAAAAGAGAAGAAAATCTCCCCCCCCCCATTTTTAAATGCAGCAGTGGATGTTATATTTTCTTTAATCCCTGAAAAGAAGTGATCTGCAAGCCTGTGATTTCTAAACAATGCTGGACTTAATCTCTGCCATTATCTAGAAACACGGCAAAAACAGTCTGTGTTCCAGTTAGCTTCTGACAGTAAGAAGATTTTTCTGAATATTGATTTATGGGATCCCAGATAATATTTGTACAATCATTTTGTTTAAGATTTTTAGGTTTCTATTTTTCCTAGTTCTTTATTTTGTATACACAGGATTTAATGGTGTAGTGACTGTGAAAATGGGCCGTGATTCCAACTGCAGGAAATTGGGGAACTAAATCCTTTAAAATGAATTGTCTGAGCAAGATACATTGTACTTCTCTGCCTTTTCCAACAAGTTCAAAGCAGACTTTACACATAATCATTCACAGTGACCTGAGAAAGTTGGCAAACCTGCACTGATGGTGTGAGTCTACCAGTTTCTGTGTAACTCTTGAAGGTTGCTGCCACTACCCTGAGATGGCTTGAGGACAGTTTGAGGCTTTAATAGAGCAGTGGTCTTGAGAATAAAGAAGGTTGTGTGGTCAGCTTATCTGATTAGAGAGTTGCACTATGAGATCAAGACTTTGCAGCCCGGTAGAGTGCAAATCGAAGGGGGGCCAGGGCTGGGTGTGGCTTGAACCCTGAAGAGCTGATTCTTTGAGGGTTTTCGAACACTTTGACTCAGCCTCAACCCTAGCTGAATCACCATCTGGCTGATAGCCACAGGGAGAACTGAGAGAAAGTAGGGTTTGATCAGCTCAAACCCTACCTATCCTTTGCTCAGATACAAACTAAACCAAACCAAACACAGATGTATGGTCATCAAGTGAAATCATGTCCCTACCTAACGTGTGTCCATGAATGATGAGACGGATTTTCATGTTTAACTTATGGCAATGTCATCACATTTTGCTCACAGGATGTATATACACTGTATTTTGCTGTGACACACTAGTGATCAATAGCTAAAGCTGTCCTCTTTGGCTTAACCACAAATTGTGGACTAGGGGAGCCTCAGAACATCTCCAAACCCTCCCAACTAGTTCTGGAAATTCCCAGGGATCATTTTGCACATGCTCCTAAGAAGCCCCTCTGGCTCCCCAAACAGCCTTGAGGATCTGTAGTAGCAACGGTGACAAGCTCCCTGCACTCTTTAGTGGCTGCTTGGCTGGGTCCCCCAGGCCACTGACTTTCAGGTTATCACTGGGATGTGCCGTAGCACTCCCCACAAATAGCTGCCACTTCATTCCACACTCGGTAGCCTCTCAGTGCAATAACTGGACTACACTGAGGTAGAGGAAACATCCTGTGTCCCTACAGCTATTATCCTCCACTCCTAGGCTGCCTTTTAAGGGTCGTCTTCTAAGTCTTTCTTCTCAAGTCTATGAGGGGCGTAAGCAGCCACTCATACCTCCTGGCCTCTCCAAAAATATTGGAAGACCATGTTATTTGGCCCAAATCTGTACAGCTCTAGCCAGGGATGACTTCCTTCTCATAAGCCATTCACTCTTCAGGCAAATAAAACTCCAGTGAGAGACCACCTTGTTACTGCCTCCCTACCCTATGCCCTGAGACATCTACATTTACAATGGATATATGGCTTCTGGACACCTTGGTTTCACAGGTGAAAGACTCGGAGTAATTACCTTTTTTTTTTTTTTTGCAATAATTTAATGTGAAGTGGATTAAGGCAGGATTTAGAACCTTTAAGTGGGATAGTACTTCTTCAAATGGGTGTGACTCCAAGGGATGGATTCAGTGGATGGAGTTTTCCACTAGGATAGCCCCTCTGGGGTGGAGGCAGCTTGCTGAGACTGGGAAGGATGGAAACACACAAGCACACCTCCAGGGCTCTGTCCCCACATACACAAAAGGTGAGTATTTAACACTGTCCCCTCCACCTGCCAACATTAGAATGTCTTCAGAGGCAGGCCAACCCAGTCTCTTTCTGTACATCTAGAATTCCACTCAGCTCCCTGAGCTACCTGTGCTCTCTTCCTGTGATTTTGCAAAATGCGGCCTTGCAAAAAATTATTCCATCACACATGGAATTTGACATCACAGAGGGTGCCACCACATTGGATCGGGCATTGACCACTTGGATGCAGATAGTTTACCCAGAGACACTGCAATGATCTTTTCCTTGCCTGGCCCCTTTTCTCACATTTTTACTCTCTTCTCTTTAAAACTCTAACCAAATGCACACCACATGCACACATACATATAGATACACATTATACACATACCAGTACATATACATGTCACATAAACAACCATATGTCACATCCATACCACACACATATACACACCCTGTATACACACACCAACCATACACACACCATACATATGTATGCACCACACACACAAATACATACCACAACCACATGCACACCACGTGCACACAAACACACAGATACAGAGTGCACACGTACAAGTACATATACACATCACATATCCATAACCATATTACACACAGACACCACACACATACACATATACACATCACATGTATGTACACACACACCACGGGCACACACACACTTTCTTCCTTGATTTCCAGTTCTTACTCTGTTCCTTTACCTTTCCTGACTGACACAAAGGACCAAATCTGTCCAAGCATTGCTGAAGTGGAAAAGTCTGGTTCCTTTGGTGGCTGTGACAAAGGCATCATCAGGCAAGAAGCAGGTGCTGCAGTGCATGTTCCACTGAGTATTTCTCTCTAGATATGACCTCCTTTGTTCAGGGAAGCTTCCAGTGCACTCCCAGAGCTGCATAACAGTTACCTGAGCAAATGCCCATACTTCTATGATGTGTAGTCCATAAGTACTAAATGTCAAAGCCAACAGAAAACCCTAAGTATGGGTCTATTCAGAGATTATCTGGATTGACAGTGAGTAATTTCAGGTATTCGAACCACTGGGTTCTATTAACAATTCTTCTCTAGTACCTAAAACCCTTGGGTTAATGTGTTCATTTATTGAACTACTATTAGTTGATAGCCCATGTTAGGTCACTGAGGAAGACACACATAAGTGACTCAGATGGCGTGAGCTCTCAAGGACCTACCTTCCAGTCTCCTGGATGCTGTCGCATACGTGTCTGATGTCCTTCTCATAGCACCTCAGCATCCGCCGCTGCACAGGAAAGGCTTCTTGCTATGAGTATCTGCAATTCTCTGCTGCAGGGATTTTCTTTTCTGGCCAAGTGTGGTTGGCCTGTGCTGTGGAAGGAATGTCCCCCCAAAACTGATTGAAGCTTAATCCTCACTGTAACTGTTAAGAGGATGGGAAATCCTATTACGGTAATTGAAAGGTGAGGCCTGAAGAGGTGATTAGATTTTGAGGTCTGCGTCCTTGTGAATGGATTGATCCATTTATGGAGTGATGGGTGTGGTTATGATGGCTTTAGAGGGACAGTGAGTGAGTGAGCAGCTTTGCTCTCTCTTGCTCCTGCCATTCTCACCATGTGGCACCCTGCATCGCTGTAGAGCCACCACCAAGCTCAAAGCCCCCACCAGATGTGTTCCCTGCACTTTGGACTTCCCAGTCTCTGAAACTGTGAGAAATAAATTTTATTTCTTTATAAATTACCCAGCTTCAGGTATTTTGTTATTAGCAACAGTGTTTTAGTCCGTTTTGTGTTGCTATAACAGAATTACCTGAGACTGGGTAATTTATAAAGAAGGGAGGTTTATTTGGATTACGATTCTGGGACAGCTGCTTCTGGCACAGGCCTCAGGCTGTTTCTACTCATGGCGAAAAAGTGGCAGCAGCCGGTGGGTACAAGCAGATCACATGGCAAGAGGAAGCAAGAGAGCGGGAGAAGTTGCCAGGGTCTTTTCAAACAAGCAGCTCTCGTGAGAACTAATAGAGTAAGAACTCACTCATGACTCCCCTACCCCCAGGGAGAGAATTAATCCATTCATAAGGGATCCGCCCCCATGACTCAATCAGTTTCCAGCACTGCCACATTGGGGATCAAATTTCCACATGAGTTTTGACAGGGACAACACATCTAAACTCCATCAGACAGAAACAGGCAAATACAGCCTAAATGTAGGACAAAATGGAAACGCCCAAGAATTGTTTTCTGTAGAAGCATCCCTCAAGTCTATAATGGGCAAGGCATTGGTGAATAAACACCCCAGCCCCCTTGACCTTGGTTGTGATAAGTGTGTTCGACATTGTCCCCCAAAGGGATTGAGCTCTAGTCCCACACAGCGGTAATTGAATTGATAATGCCTCCTTAATGGATTTAGTTTACCTGGTCTTACGAACCACCTCCCCTATTGGTGACTCCTGGGATCACCTCTCAACATTTGAATCATTGTGTCAGAATCAGCTTCTGGAGGGACCCCTACCAAGTCAAGGGCTAAAACATATGCACAGAAATAAAATTTATTGAACTGTACAGAATTAACATACACAATAGTGCATAGATATTGAGCATTGGGAAGATTCAGGATTCACATCTAGGACCCTTGTTGCCAAGACTGTCCCACAGTTTGCTGTTCCTCGCCCCACTGGCACCTCCACTCCCAGGATAATGTAGTCACAGAAGCTGAGGTAGGGGTCTTTGCAAGTGGGGGTGACCGATCGATGGTTTTAAATGCAGCAGCAAGTTTGAGGAGAGAAAAACAAATGGATGCTAACTTGAGAGTTACTTCAAGTTGGACTTAAGTGAAGGGAAGGTGGGTTTGGGAATCAGAGGACCAGGATTTCGGGGATTCAGGATACCAAAAGTGAAGATGAGAAAGTGAAGGCAATGAATGCAAGCTAGTCCGTGGCTTCTTGGTAAATGGAAGGAAAGAGGCAGAACGCATCAGGGATACTTAGTGAAGTGCATGCAGGCTGGACTTTCTGCTCTGTAAAATCTTTGAGTACTGAGAGCACTCAGAGTCTTTCAAAGGAAGTTCTTGATCATCGGCCACCTTCTTTAGAGTCATGTGGCCTCATCACCAGGTTGATAGGACCAGAGAGAGACAATTCATTGAAGTCAGCCAACAGCAGACTGACTAATGGTCGATGAAGTGGCCTGGTGGAAGGGCTCTGTCCAGTAGAGGCTGTGAGCACTGATTGCTGATGGACCAATCCACCCAGCTTCCAGGTCAAGGAGCTGGAACTCAAAGATACCAGAGAGACGCAGGTAGCAGCGGGAGCAGTACAGGCAAAGACAGAAGGGGCAAGTCGCTCTGTTACCTGAAGTCACCTGGAGCAGAGAACAATGGACTTCTTCTTGCAGAAACAAGATGATCAGATCCCTGGAGAATCGCAGTATCCTGAACAGGGCTTCATTCTGGCTGGGGTCAGCTCAGTCCTGTCTTCCTTATTTTCCCTTGCATCCTTATGGAAAAAAAAAAAAAAAAAGAATACAACTAATGATTTAAAAGAATCCAAGCACAATTCTGTTCCTTACAATCTTAAAAAACGTAGCCAACACATGGGGTAAAACTTGAAGTCAGAGTAAGGCGGGGTATTGGTGTCCTTGCAAAATGGAATCCTACAAAGTACTCATGGGGTCAGATTCTTAAAGAAGAGCCTCCAATGGCCACATGCTCATCCTGGAATAGCTTCAGAATGCTGTTCCACGGGTCTATCTGGATATTGAGAACGTAGCTTTACCCATCAAGGCGAGTGAAGGACTAACGTCATCCACATAACACAGAGTCAGGCATACTTTTGGTTGACAATTGATATAATAAAGATGTTTACTTCAAACAGGGATTTAACAGTCATCACACACAGATCAAATGCTTTTCAAGTCAGGCACTGATGCATCCGTGATAGCTAACGTCTGCAGCGTGCTCACTACATGGTCCTACATGCTTTACACATAGAAATTTATTTCATCCTCACAACAGCCATAGGAAGTAGGTGCTATTCTCTCCCTACTTTTGCAAATGAGAAAACTGAGTCAAAAAAAGGAGCTTAATTATTTGCCCAAAGTCACATTTATAGCCAAAGGTTATAAATAAAAAGCTAAGTTTTGAACCTCTTTCCTCCCAGAAGCAAACACCAAGGTGGGATTGGAAGTTCATGGGATTTATTGGGAGCAACATCTATGAGGGATGAAGGGGACAAACAGGAGCAGTGGGTGGGGAGAGGCTTCCTACTGAGATACAGGCGTGAAATGTGTGAAAAGAGAGAGGGAGGGAAAGATGGGTAGGCGGACCCGCAGACTGCCGTGTAGCTCTGAGAAAGTTTCTGCCAGGTCAATGGATGGGGATTCCAGTGGGTGGAGAAAAAACCCGAGCGTGGATGGCCTAGTTTAATTCCCCCATGTTGCTCAGTCATTGGCTGAGAGCAGTCTAGGAAAAGCGTGACCTGCTATGCATGCTGCTGGGGACCCAAAGCAGGAATTGGGGGCTCTGCCGCCTGTAGTAGGTTCTGAACGGGGCAACTGAACTCAAGATGTCTGGTCCCAAAGTCATGCTGGTAATCATTCTATTTTGCTTCCTTCTGGGCCTCATACTTTAAGGGTATTTAGTGAGGAATGTAACCCTGTCATAATGATAGGTTTGGGGAGTAAAAGGGGATGCTTCATTATAAAGCTCTATGGGGCTCCGTTCACATAGTATATGGTGTAAGCAGTGCCTCCAAAGTCGTGAAAAGCAATGACTTTGGTAGTAAAGATGTGGATCGTAATCTTCCAGTCTAAACATACTTGTAAGTTTTGCTTTGGGACACCTTCATCACATAAAATCTCATAAAACTTTTCAGCCAATGTTCAAATATTTATTCGACAATTATTAAATAGAAGGCACTGTCTTAACTGTAGTGGGAACTCCTAAGATCTAAAAGCCTGAACCCTTCCATCCAGTGGTTTACCAAGTACAGAAGATGTCATTAATATAAATAACCACAGATATGCAAGGATAAGAAAAAATGGCCACACGAGGCACAGATATGGCACTATGAAAGTGTAGGGAAGAGAGGGCCTACTTCCTGTTGGAAAGATTGGGGAAGAGTTCATGAAAGAAAAAAGCAATGATACTGGTTCCTCAAAGGCAAATATGGCAGCTGGAGGAACATAATACGCATTGCAGTGGGAGGCAGGAACACAAGCCTGTCACAGAAGCAGGAAGCCAATCAGTGGGTGACAATATCATAATTCTCATAAGATATAAGAAATCTTCCTTTCAAAAGTCCAAACCCCAGGAAAGCTAGAAATATATTAATCTGTTTATTATAAGAAGAAACAGAGAATTTGACTTTCTTCCTCTATTCATTTCCTCGGGCTTTTGTGACAAGAGTACCACAGTTTGGGAGGCTTAAAACTACAGAATATTGTCTCACAGTTCTAGAGGCTAGAAGTCCAGGATCGAGGTGTTGGCAGGGCCGTGCTCCCCACAAAACCTCTGGGGGAGGAACTTTCTTTGCCTCTTCCAGTTTCTGATATTCCCAGAGTTTCCTTGAATTGCAAAGTTATCATGCTCATCTTTGCCTCTGTCTTCATCTGATTTTTTGTGTGTCTGTATGTCACATGGCCTTGCTCCTTCTGTGTCTCTGTCTCTTACAAGGGCACCAGTCATATTGGATTAAGGGCTTACCCTGATCCAGTGTGACCTCATCTTAATTACAACTGCAGTGTCCCTACTTCTCAATAAGTTCCCCTTCTGCGGTACTGGGGCTTAGGATGTCAGCATATTTTTGGGGGGAGACCAATTTTGAATCATAACATCCTATCAATAAACCTTGATATTATTCTTTGCTGTCTTCTGAAATTTAATTTTGCATGAGAAACAATTTGTTCCATAGATTTTCTAGGTACTAAGAGCTGTGCAAAGGAATCAAACACAAAGCCCTGCATATTTATATCACTAAATCTGTACACATTTCTGTACATTAAAACGTAATATTGAGTCTGTGAATAATGTCCAAGAATAATAAAATATTTTAAAAATATTTGACAAAAAGAGACAGTTTCATCACTCCCTCTTGGTCTTTCTGAATCAGTGTAGCCTCATGCTCAAAGAGTCTGTTACAGTCTGTTATACTTTCAGGACAGATTCTTCATGTAGAAATTTCCAAGGTAAGAGCTGAAGTGCCAACCACTTCAATAAAATCACAAAGACCATATGATCATCTATAGAGATGCTAAAAAGCATTTGACAAAATTCAACATTCATTCATGGTAAAGACTCTCTACAAGTTATGTATAGATGGAAAGTATCTCAACATAATTAAAGCCATATATGATAAGCCCACTGCCACTATCATCCTGAACAGGCACTGGACAAGGATGCCCACTCTCACCACTCTTATTCAACACAGTGTTGGAAGTACTAGCCAGAGCAATCAGAGAAGAGAAAGAATTAAAGGCATCCAGATTGGAAAAGATGAAGTCAAACTGTCCCTGTTTGCAGATGACATGATCCTATATATCGAACAGCCTAAAGCCTCTACAAAAAAACTTTTGGTGTTGATAAATGATTTCAGCAAAGTTGCAGGATACAAAAGCAACACACAAAAATCAGTAGCATTTCTACACTCCAACAGTGAACATGCAGAAACAGAAATCAAGAAAGCTAGTGCATTTAAAATAGTCACCAAAAAAAAAAAAAAAAAAAATACTTAGGAACTAAGTTAACCAAGGTGTGAAAAATCTCTACAATGAGAACTAATAACCACTGTTGAGAGAAATTAAAGAGGACACAAGAAAATGGAAAGATATGCTATGCTGTTGAACTGGAAGAATTAACATTGTGAAAATGTCCATACTACTGAAAGTGATTTACAAATTCAATGCAATCCCCATCAAAATTCCAATGATATTTTTCTCAAAAATGGAAAGATCCATCCTAACATTTACAAGGAATAACAAAAGACCATGAATAGCCACAGCAATTCTGAGAAATAAAAAATAAAGCTGGAGTCATAACACTACCTGACTTTAAACTATACTACAAAGCTATTATAACCAAAACAGCATGGTACTGGCATAAAAACAGAACTCAAGACTATAATATGTGCATTTCCATATTAAGAAAACTAGAAGTTTCTTCACAAAGCAAAGCTACAAATTAGATTTTTAAAAAATTACATATATCAGTGCTCACTTTAATAAACAGAAATTGATGTTACTATAATGTGGTTAAGCCCGATTCCTGATAGCTTTGACGAATGAAGGGAAATACACAAAAATATCAAATGTCACAGAAGCAGCACCTTGAGGCCAGAAGGAGACAGACAGACAAAAGGAACTGGGAGGGGGAGGAGATACATAACGCTAAAACGAATAGTAGTACATACTGTGGGTTTATTTAACCAGCCCTCTTTGACTGGATATTTATATCCTGTTGAAACAGTTTTACAAAAGTGTTGATGTTTATCTCTGCTTCTTTTCTTAAAATGAATATCTAGGATCAGGAACACTAAATCAAACAGTTGGAATTCTTGCCTTTGCACTACAAAAACAAATTTATCAAAATTCATACTGCAACCAGCAATGTAGGAAAATATCCAGTTATTCATATGCTTGCCAAAACTGTCACCCTATTTTTCAGTTTTGCCTACATAGTAGACAATATAATATTTCATTGTTATATTAATACCTAATCCCGTAAATCTAATGAATTTAAATATTTTTGTTTGCTGAGCATTTATGCTTTTTATATTGTAAATTCCCTTTCATGCTATTTCCACAATTTTTTTTCAGTTGGAATATTGAACATTTTCTTCGTAATTTTCATCTTTCCATATTAAAGATACTAACTCTTTGTCTGACACAATGGTTCAAAATATTTTTCTGTTCACAATATGCCTTTCCATTTCTTTGAGGGTTGTGTGTGTGCACGTGTGTACGTGTGCACGTGCGTGAGTGTGAGACATCGCTTTCAGTCTCGTGTCGTCACTTGCTTCAACATTCCCCTTCATCGTTGCTCCTTTTGCTTATAAACTTACAAAATCTGTTCACATTATGTAATCAAACTGTAGGCAATAAGAGAACTCAAGGGGGTCCTGCATGGCTTTCTTTCCTACTTTCCCGCTCCCAGGTGAGCAGCCACCACCCCTGCGGGTCCTGCCAGCACCTCGGGTTCAGACATGCAAACCAGAACTGACCTTCATTCTGCTCACAGGGCTCCTTCCCCATACTTCCTATTTCTTTTCATGACTTTGCTATTCTCCAAGCCACCCAGACTCAAAAACTCTCTTCCACCCATGGATTTTCTTCCTCTAATGTCACCCACATCTGGTAACTGGCTACATGCTCTTCTATCTCATTAAGTAGTTTCATGGCCATTCTTTCCTCCCTTCTGCCATAATCCTCGCTTGAACCTTTGTCACTCACCACCTCGCAGCTAAGGTCGGAGAGATCGATGGAGGGGAAGAGGGAGGGAGGCAGGGAAGGAGAGAGAGAGAGACAGACAGAGACAGAGAGACAGAGAGACACACGGGGGGGACTCTTAACTGATACAGAAGCATACCATACACTTTTATGCAAACTTGCGTTTTTCATTGAATCATGGTCATCCTTACAAGTCATAAAATACAAGTTTATTTCTTTTCTTAAATGGCCTTTTTTTCCTTGATCCCCCTTCACGTCTTCTATCCACAGTCCCCTTGCTTCTGTCCATTACACTTCCCTCACATAACCCATTTTATTTCCTTCATGTTTAAGTAACAAAATATATGCATACACATATCTATGAACAAATGGCATATTCCCTTATAGAGGAACTTTCCACTGTTGCACAGAGAGATTGTGTGTTGTCTACACCTCCCTACGTTCATTCTCACTCAACAAGAGCTGGTGGGATTTTCTTCACATCAGTAATTACAGTTTCGTCTTATTCTTTTCAAAGGCTGTATAATATATTATGCTACAGTTGTAACATGACTTATTTCACCATTCCCTACTAACAGACATTCACTTTTAATCGTCATTTTTATTTTCCTATCAAAAGGAATGCTACAATAAAATCCCTGTTCCTGATCCATTCATACCGGTGCTGGTATTCCTCTGGATAGATTTCAAGGTGGATCTACTGGGTTGAAGAGTTTGCATCTTTTAAATGTTAATAGATATTGCCAGGCTGCTTTTCAAAAAACTTGTTAAAAAATACATTTGGGCAAACGATATATAAGAAAATCTATTTCCCCAAATCCTTGCCAAAAATAGATCACATTTGAATTGTTAACTTATAATGTTCTTAGATTATGATCAGAGAGGTGGCACTTATTACTGTACTGAGTACATATTCCTTCACAAATATACAAATGTTGTTAGATTTTATATTCAGCTGCTGTTATTTGCCGTATGTAGGTCGTGTCACTATAACATCACTTTCCTAAATTAAACCTTTATCATTATAAAATGTTCTTTTACTGTACAGACCTTTTTAAACTCTAAACAGCAACTTCCTTTATGGCCTCTCCAGGTTTATTTCTGCTTTACATTTCTGGTATCACTTGATTCAGCAAGAAATAGGGATCAACTTTTCTTTTTCATTGTCTTATTTTTATTTACTGTAAGCATTATATGGCTGGGTTTCCGTCATTTACTCAGTTTGACAGTGTCTTTTACTTGAGGAATTATCATATTATTATAAATAATTATTTGAATTTATTCTGTTTTTATTTATTTTACCTTTCTGCCGTCCCCTTTTTGTTTCTTTTCATTGCAGTTAGCTGGGGTCGATACTCATTTCTCTTTTCATTTTGCTCCTTAATGTGTGTGTTCTCCTGGGCTTCTCCATTCAGTTATGACTACCAGAGTCACATACATAGGGCATGAAGTTAGATGTGTACTGCCAGGTGCCTGGTTGGAATCAAGGAGTGGTAAGAGACCAGCCCAAAGGGAGAGAGCCCCAGCAAAAAGAAGGATATAGAAAGGGTGCGTCTAAAGAAAGGGAACCAGTGCCCCTTGGAAGAAGGGGTCTGCTTAAAAAACCCAGACAACTCCTGTAATCATAACAACACCAGACAAATAAGACCTTCTCTGCCTCCCATCCTGCCCCTAACCAGATCCTGAACGGATCAAAGCCACAATTTGCAAGATGGAGGAGGTACAGAAGCACAGAGTCTGAAACAGAGAAGAGTGGAACTAGGCTCTGCCCTTCCTGCTCAGCTTTTAGGGCCAGACTGAGAAATGCTGTGGGCAGGGCAAAGCCTCTAAAGATGTTGAAAATATCTTTTTATTACTAGCCATACAAGTCAGTGGTTTACGACTGGAGGCAGGGATGCTAACAGACATGAGGACTGCAGGTTCACCACAAACTTCCTTCATAGAGACCCTCTCCTTGTCACTCTAACCCTGCATAATATGTTTATGGTCAAGATCAAGAGCAAGGACCACCTCATTCCATGAAGCTTCTAAAAGTTTGGATCAGATGAGGCTATCACTAGCAGCTGTTTTATCTCACACTCTGCATTACCCCTGGCTAAATCCAGAGCGCCTCAATCTAATTGGTTTTTTGTTTTGTTTTTTCTGGTGTGATAGTTTTCCTTTTCCCTTTTATTCTTTAACTGACCTGCACTGTTTTTAATTTTAGAATCATAATGCTTATTTTGGAAGCTTATAAAAATACAGAAATATATAAATAAGGAAACAGCAATTGCCTACAATCCCAAAACAACCACTGTTAACATTTTGGTTATTTAAAATAGAACCTCCCTTCATGCTGATTTTCATCACTTTCTATCCCCTCACCATAATTTCTTTTACTTAATAAACAGTGTCCTATTTATTTACTAACTCTACTTTCTATCTTCTTGACTATGTTTTGTCCACTGCTGCAACCTTAGGTCCTATAATAGTGCCTGGCACATAGAAGGTACTTAGTAAGTCTTTGTTAAATAAATGAGTCAATATCATACACGCGCGCACGCACACGCACACACACACACACACACACACATACATATGTAATCAGAGCTGAGATCATACTTCATATACAATTCCAGATTTTTCTTCATTTAGCATTATATTTCAGCATGCCAGTGACTTACTTAAAACCCTTCAGTGATTTCTCGTACCCTTAGAACAAAGTCCAAACTCCTTACTATAGCCCACAAATCACTCGTGTTTGGAAAGACACACAATCTCCATCTTTGGAGCTAAAGCATCCCCAGGACCTCAGCATCCACTGCAGCACACCTCCAAGCTTCTCTCCCCGCCAAGCTAGGTCACCATGTTATTTGCTCCCATAGGATCAGTACTGCCCCCTTTTGAAACCCTCGTCACATTTGTAATATGTGTTCAATGTCTACCTTTTGGATTTGACTGTAAAATCCATGAAAACAAGATCCAGAACTGTCTTGAGCATCACTCTGCATTCCCAGGGTCTAGTTCAGTACAGGTCTGGTGGTGGCGGCAGCCTCTCAGATGGTCCTGGGGGCCCTGGCAGCAACAGCTTGCAGCAACAGCCTCCAGCAGCAGTAGCGGCCTCCCCATGGCTCCCCTGGGGGCATCCTTGGGGTGGGGTCCTAAATTGGTATTTTTTAAGTCAAACTGTTGAGTTACAATTTACAAACAATAAAATGAAACATTTTATATGTACAGTTCAATGAGTTTTGACAAATGTATGCATCCATGTAACTCCCCCCACAAGTAAAATATACATTTTGCATCACATCAAAAAATTCTCTCATACCCTTTGCAGTCAATCTTCCTCACCCGCAACCCCGCCACACACACATCAGACACACACACACACATGCATACACACACACACTCTCTTAGCAAACACCGATCTGATTTCTATCACTATAAATTAGAATTCTGTTACACTGTTTTACATGTACGGGATAATGCAGTATTTTCCCTCTTGTTTCTGGCTTTTTCCACTCAGAACAGTATTCTGAAATTCATCTGAGTTATTGCTTGTGTGGGAGGTTGTTGGGAAAATAGAATAGTTTGGTCAGGGCCCTCTCCATGGGTCCAGTTGGGTGTGGATTAGCACATCCATTGTAAGCAAATTGCGCGTGTGTGTGTGTGTGTGTGTGTGTCTGTGTGTGGAGTTAGTGCGCATGCACCCCAATGTGTCTTTTTAGTTTTGTTGCTATTCTTGTGTTCTACAGAGAGAAAGAGAGAGAGGAGAGAGAGAGAGAGAGAGAGAGAGAAAGGAGTTTCAGTGAAGCAGGTGGGCATCTGCCTCATGTGTCTGCCCTGCGTGGCCATGCTTTCCAACCTATGGCTCCAAGGACCTTTTGGCTGGTTACCTAGCTCATAGACCTGTGTGTAAGGGGTCTGGGGACCCAGTGTGGTGTGTAAAGCATTTGTGACCCAGTCTGTGAAGAGGCTTGAGGGGTCTGTGGGCTTTAGACCCATCCCTAGCTCAACAATCGGCCCAGTCCCTGCAGAATTACCAGTAGGTAAAAGAGCCTGACAACTGGTGTGGTCGCATCGCTTTACAGAGGTTCATTACACTTTACTGCTGAGTAGTATTCCCCATTATGAATGGACAGCAATGTGTTTACTAGTTCATCTACTGATGGATTCTTGAGTGTTCCAAAGTTCTGACTATTGTGAGGATGGCTGCTATGAAAATTCATGTCCAAGGCTTCTGTGGACATATGTTTTTATTTTTCTTGGGTAAATATATAGCAGTTGAATTACTGGGTCATTTGATAAATGTTTGTTTAATTGGGAAAAAAAACCCTGCCAGCTTTTCAAAGTACTGTAGCATTTTATATTTCTATCAGTGAAGGAGTTTGGATGTGTTGTCCCCTCCAAAACTCATGTAGAAATTTGA
Source organism: Cynocephalus volans (assembly GCF_027409185.1). Lineage (NCBI taxonomy): Eukaryota > Metazoa > Chordata > Mammalia > Dermoptera > Cynocephalidae > Cynocephalus > Cynocephalus volans. The sequence continues at coordinate 20,520,777 of NC_084464.1, forward strand.
TCTCCAATGTGTTGGAAACTGATTGAGTCATGGGGTGGATCACTCATGAATGGATTAATGCTGTCCCTGGGGCGGGGGGATTAATGAGTGAGTTCTCGCTCTATTAGTTCCTGCGAGACCTGATTGTTTAAAGGACCCTGGCACCTTCTCTCTCTTCTCTCTCTCTCTCTTCCTCTTGTCATGTGAGCTGCTTCTAGCCGCCAGCTGCTGCCACTTTTCCACCATGAGTAGAAACAGCTTGAGGCCTGTGCCAGATGCAGCTGTCCCAGAATCGTAAGTCAAATAAACCTCTCTTCTTTATAAATCACCCAGTCTCAGGTATTTCTGTTACAGCAACACAAAATGGACTTAAACAATCAGTAACATTTGAAAGTTTCCTCCAAATTATCATTTTTCCCATCTTTTGGTCAGATTGTGTTTCATGAATTTTCAATCTCATTCAGTGCATATTTTAGGACTGTTATACTTCCTTTTGAGTTTCCCCTTTTATCTTTGTCTTTGAAGTCCATCAAGTTTCTAATATTAGATATTAATGTAGCCATACCAGCTTTTTTTTTTTTTTTTGTCTTTTTTGTGACCGGCCGCACCGCGCTCAGCCAGTGAGTGCCCCGGCCATCCTTATATAGGATCCAAACCTGCGGCGGGAGCGCTTACGCGCTCCCAGCGCGGCACTCTCCTGAGTGCACTGCAGGGTCGGCCCCATACCAGCTTTCTTGTATGTAGTGTTTCCATGGTATATATTTCTCTGTCCTTTCACTTTCAATGTACTTGTGTTTAAATTTATGGTGCATCTCTTATAGTTGGTGTTTAGTTGTCTTGCTTTTTCATCCAGATTAGCAATTTAATTTATTTAGTCTTCAACATTTTATGCAATCATTCATGTGGCTGAGTTTGCCTACTATCTTGCTATTCATTTTTGCTTTGTCTCTTTGGTTTTTTGTTCCTCTGTTGAGCCTTTCCTGTCTTCTTTTGGGTTACTCAGATATGTTTTTAGTATTTCATCTTATTTCCTCTGTTATTTTCTTAGCTATATCTTTGAGATTGACACTGTTGGCTCTAGGGCTAATAGCATGCATCTTATAATAATCCCCATCTAAGAGTCAGTGTTACAGAATTTCACACTTTGTACCTGATCGTCCACACTTCTCACATCACAAATGTAACAACCTTACAATAGTTTATCCCAGTTTCCACCCCTCCTCCTTTGAGCTGCCATCATATCTTTTACCTGCACATGCTTTATAACCCCACCTTACAATGCCATTTTATTTTATTTTGACAGTAAAATGTATATTAAGAAAATTATTTGTAAGACTAAGGCTGTTATAGTTACGCATCTACTTGCAGTTCTGGTATCCTCTGTTTTCCTGTACAGATCACTTGTATCATTTTTCTTCAGCTTAAAAAATTCTTCAACATTTTTTATAGTGCAAGTCATCTAAGTGTCTTTATTTCACCCTCAACTTTTGTAGAATATTTTGCCAATACAGAATTCTGGGTTGACATTTTTCACCATTTTAAATATATCATTGCATTAACTCCCGGTCTTCATTGTTTCTGATAATGTCAGACATTTTCGTATCATCATTTCCTTGTCTGTAACTTGTTTTTTTCCTTCTCCCTGATTTCAGGATTTCCACTTTATGTTGCGTATTCAGCAGTTTCACTACAGTATTGTTAGGTGTGGTTTCCTTTGTATTTATTCTTTTGAGGTTTAATGAGGGTATTCAACCTATAAGTCAAACTATTTAAACTTGGGAAATTTTCAGTCATTACATCTTCATTATGTATTTCCTTCCACTCTATTACTCTTTTCCTTCTAAGACCCCCTCCCATTACATTTATGTCAAATTCTGCAATACTGTGCCATGGGTCTGTCAGTCTCTATTCACTTTTCTCTCATCTTTTTGTTTTCTGCACTTTAATTTGATTCATTTCTATTGTTCTGTCTTCAAGTTCACTGATTATTTCTTCTGCCATTCTAATTTTCTGTTAAGCCTATCCAGTGAATTTTTCATTGAATTCTTGGATTTTCAGTTCTGTGTTACTTTGTTTATAATTTCTATGTCTCTGCTGAGATGCCCTAACTATTCTCTCATGATGACCATATTTATCTTTAATTGTTTGAAAGCATTTGCTTTAAATTTGTAAATAAATTTATGCTAGATGTCTTAATATGTTTCCCTGCTAAATTTCATGTTTGAATTATGTTGTGGTTATTTTTCTTCACGTTTTTCTTTGCTTGAGGTTTGTATTGTCCTGTTCCCTTGTACGTCTAGTAATTGCAGATTGCATGAGGGACATCATAGAAGACTGGATTCTGTTATACTCCTCTGATTTGTTTTGGTTTGGTTTTTGGTTTTTTTTAGTAAGCATTACTGGTTAATCCCTTTAAACTCATGTAGGCTTGAATTTACATTTTGTTACAGCAGATATGTGAGAAACCAAGGGTTTCCAAGTCACTCTGATTTGACAGCATTCAACCTCAAAACACTAACCCCTCTGCTTACCTTGTTCAGGGATTGTTTAGAGCTTTCTTTGGGCAGGTTTAGAGTAAGCCACTCTAGACTGTGGTCTTCATTCCTAATATACAGACTTTCGGTGTCTCAATTTGCTGAGCAAACGGATAATGAGGAATTAACGTGCCTCTCCTAGCTGGGCTTGAACTCCACCTTTGTTTGAACTCTAGTATCTCTGCTCCACTCTCAGGACCACAGTAGCCACTAGCAAGTAGCCACTAAGCAAAGCCTCAATTAGTCTTGCTATGGTTATGTACAGCACAGCCCTCAGCCGAGGACTCATGGTGGAGTCTCTGTACTGATATCTCCCTGCTCTCTGTTCCACTCTGCAGATTCCAGCTGCTTCAGCTGCCCTGAATGCTGAACTTTGTGACCCTTCAGTTCAGTGAGACTTTCTCTGCTTGGACTCCACTTCACTCCTCTAGTTTGAAACTGTGCCCAGGTAGAGGGCCAGTGTTTGCCTTATAGGATTCCATCATAAGTTTCTCTTCTCTCAGGGATTACAGTCTTATGCTTCATGATGGCAGTGCCCCAAAAGTTGTTTTCTATATTCTTTCCAGTTTAATGGTTGATTATAGCAAAATAGCTAGTACAGGACCAGCTCTTTTCTACCATCGCTAAATTAAAAGTTGTGATATTGTTTAATTTTTTAATTAAAAAGTAGAAATGAATACATGAGTTTGTCATGGGCTAACTAACACCCACGTTGCATGCTAGTGATACAAATGTAAGTTAATTATGTTGAAAGTCCATTTTATTTTATGGAACTACTACACAATTTAACTGTCAGATCTTACACTGAGAAAAAGAAAAAAATGTTTACAAATAATATTAACCTGTTGATGTCTGTGGAATGTGTCAGCTGATATTACACAGAAAAAAATGAATAAAACAGTCATTTTTAATAATACATGAGGTACACAAGAAAAACACTTGTCAAAATTGCATAATGTTACCATAGCCCATCTATATATAAATGCATATGTTTATAAAAGTGTATTTCCCCTGTGTTGTGCTAATCTTTTTCACTTGGCATATTTTTAATGGTTTTCCAAATGACCTTTATAAAATGAATCAAGGATCTGACACTGTCCTTTGGAGAAATACAAAGAAAGAATGCTGCTTATAATAACTTTTGTGTGGAAAAACAACCAGAAAATGACAAACACAGAGAATATTAATACTAAAAAAATTAAAGCTTGAAAGTGGAGCCAACTGAAAAATGTTGCCTTTTTGGTAGTAATATTTCTACAGGTCTCTGAAATTCCATTTTTTCTTTATTTTCCAAATCATTGTCTTTATTACTTGCGATCAGATAGATTTTTCAAAATAATATGCTAGGTATAATACACCACAATTTTCTAAGAGCTGTAACAATGAGAAGCATCTCAAATAAAATTAATAAAATGCACAGAAAATATGTGTAAAAAATATAAATACAAAGAACCTAGAAAAATGACTGCAATTATATAAGATGGAAATCTAAAAAGAAATTAAATTTAGTTTGTAATACATTTTTTATTCTTTTCTTTGAGAAAATTACTACTGAAGTGAGGGGGTTTTTCCCCCTGTAATTTAAATGTTAAGCTGCCGGATGTGTGTCTCATGCTTGAAGAGTCAAAGCTTTGCATTATTTAGCATATTAAGAATCACAGAATTTTAAAAAGGGCTCCTTTATTGCCTCAAGGTTCTAATTAAGTAAACCTTAGCCTGGTACATTTATACTTGCAATACACTGGATTTTGCTCTTTTTTTCCCCTGTAGTCAAGTCACGTCTATATAATAAACATGCAAAATCTTTAAAATGATCTCAATTTTCTTTTGCTTGAGGAATTAAACCTATCTATTATTTTAAGAAGTTTTTAATAGAGGTCAGCAATCTGGAAGACAACTAAAGATTCAAAATACTTTTTAATTATTGCAAGTTGCTTTTCTTATTTATAACAAAGAATATGCATTTCATAAAGGCAATTCTATACTATTAATCTTATTTCTTCTTTCGTACTCTCTCTGCTTCTGCTGTTGTCCCCACCGTTCTACTCTCATGAGACAATGGCAATTCTAAGAAGCAACAAGAAGGTCATCGTTTTTGGATCAATATTATGGTTTTTTGTGTCTGTGTATGTGTGTGTGTGCACATGTCTATTTGTGTTAAATATCTGATCACACAGCACTAATTAGTTGTCCTTTCAGCAGTTTGTGGAAAGAGTTGCAGCAGCTAAACTGAAAGCCATAATCAAATAGAAGTTCTGGAGGCACACAGCATTCATAAATCATACCCTTAAATACAGTTATTTTTGCCATTTTAGAAAGTGTCACAGGTGTCAACTCTGTCCAAATATACCGCTTAACAGTGACTATTTTAGTAAACTGACTTGAAATGCATTCAGCCAGCTGACAGGTAGAAGCACATAATCTAGTTCACAGTACAAACGAACAGTTTAAAGGCCAAAATAAGCACTAAACTACGAATTCTCAATGACATGTTACAGTGACCATGGCTGCAACCACAGATCCAAATATAGTACTAATGTGTTCCATCCACATCAGAAATAGATGCTCAAAATTTTGGAATGTGATTTTTTTTATATCTAGTTTCTGGTTAAGAAAACAAAAATTATTTAACTACATTCAAAACTGAAGTCAATCATCTAATTGAGGATATTAGCAGTGAATAAATGAGAAATTACAGAAATGCACGTAATGAGTTGATAATGTTCTCTGCTAGTGGCATGGTTAGAACCTGCGAATGGTAACTCTGTGGGAACTGCAAACATAAATAGATAAATATTTGTTAACATGACAAGAAACGAGACATTCTCTTAGCTTGTCAACAAATGAACAAATTGATATTCAAAAATTTAACTGTTGGCAAGTAAAATAGGAATTTAGGTTTGGCCAGGATTATTCCCTCCAAAGCCCAAAGTGTTTAGTTATAGGTAAAATGGATCTAACATTTTGCTGTTTCCTAGAAATGTTAAAAAGCTTAATGGTTTAATATTTGGGGATATTTTAATATAATTGGCAGCAGAAATGCAACAAACCATCCCTGCATTCACTCTGTCCAAACCATGAAGCCACAATCTTGCTACCTGGGACTTTAAACTATGTCACATTTTGGAACCATTTATGAGTATTGGCAGTTAGTTGATTGAAAACAATATACTATAATTATACAAAAATGTTCAGTTTATAAAAACATTTTCATGTGTTATTTAATTCGAGTTATTTTGATTAACTTCATTGCCAGTACAGAACTGTAAATATTTATACCATCCTGTTGATCTAGTAACAGTGTCTGGATATTTTGCATTCATAGCATAAAAACTAGATTCATACATACATGCCTTTCCTAATAAAATATTACTCTCATGTAAGAGCAGAAAGATATGTGGTGATTCTTCTCAAGAATAATCTTTAAACATCACCCATTTCTTCCACAGTTAAGAGGATTCTATCCTTTTATGAAAATCAGCTTCCTTTTTCCTTATTCTTAAAAGTATTAAACTCTCCAACTTAAGCACGATGAAAGAATTCAGAAATTTTAATATGCTGCTCACGAGCTTTCCCTGGTTATCATCAATTAACACTTTCACTGAACTTAGAACATCCAAAGCTATTTGGAATAATGAATTATTTTATCCAATAGGAAGTCTCTATTGCTAAGAGAAAATTACAGAGAGGGATAGAGGGAGTCAATGCCCACTACCACAATTAAGTGGATTTTGTCTAACATTATGGAAATCAACTCAATAATGCAGGGATGATTTTGCAAGCACCTACTATGTTTATGACACTTTACATAAAGTATTACTAATACTCAAGAAGGGCCTGTCATCTCTTTTTTTTATAGGTGAAGAAACAAAGACTCTGAGATTAGAAACCTTGACAAAGGACATTAAATGACAGAGTCAATATCTGAATTTAAGCCTCCCTGACTCTCCTGTTCAGGTTCTACTCCCCCACTAAATTTGCACTTTTCAGACTTCCCTCTGGCTATCCTCTGTTGAACATTTCCAGTAGGAAAACAAAGATTAGGGCTGCAGGCAGATGATATTAGAGTGAAACTAGTTGGCACAAATGAACAAAAACAGAACTATGACTCAGAGACCTACCTGCAGACCTTCAGCTATTCATGCTATAGAGAAGAAAAAATGAATAATAAGACTCGGCAGAAAATACCAGTGTGAGCTAACTTTGTTGAGCTCATGCTACATACCAGGCTTTACAGCTTTTAAAGTCTCAAGTTAGCTACTAACTTTAAACTTTTTACCACAAAACTGTTTAAAACACTGCAGTGAGTAATAAAATTTACTATTTAAATTGTAACTCTTTTCTTGAAGACATTATTTAAGTGAAAGAAGCCAAATACTGTCTGATTCCATTTATACAAGGTATCTACGGTAGGCAAATTCATAGAGACAGAGTGGAGAATGGAGGTTACCAGGGACTAGGGGAGGGGGCTGTGGGGAGTTGTTTAATGTAGAGTTTCAGTTGTGCCAGATAAAAAAAGTTCTGGAGATGGGTGGTGGTGATGGTTGCACAACCATGTGGAGGTATTTAATGCAACTGAACTGTGCACTTAAAAACGGTTAAAATGGTAAACTTTATGTTACCGACATTTTACCACAATTAATTTTATTTCTACTTTCATATTCCTCAAGCCCCAAATGAAATGCTTAACAAACTTTAAATGCTGCAGAGACCTAAGTAAAAACAAAAAACAAACAAACATAAAAGAATGGGAGGATTTCCAGCTCGGAAAAGATGGCATAAACTCATTTCTCCCTTGTCCTCCCCACTAAGTACAACTGTGAACCCTGGAACTAATGCAAAAGGCAGCCAAAGGAGAATTCCAAAAGGTGTGAATAGGTAGACAAGGTGATTAGAGATCTCAGAACTGGGGCCACAGTGCAGGGCAGGGCATCTAACACTTCACCCTCACCCTACTCAGCAGAAGAAAGCCACTCTCACCCAGCATCTCTCAACCTCCTCCTGTCAGCAGGCAGTAGTCCAGGCAGGCTCATTCAACCCTCTCTGGAAGGGAAGTTTGCACAGACACCACCAGGTGGGTCCCACAGCACATGTGAGGAGAATAGCCCAGAATCCCCACTGAAGCAAGCATCCAGGGGAAGCAGTCTTCCTCACTGCTGCTTGAGACATCCATCCCGCCCCCACCTAGAGACACCATTTGGCTCAGTCCCACCAGCGGGGAGATCCCACCACTGCTGTCGGACCTAGGAAGCCTCTTAACATCCTGGGGCCGGAGACTGCCTTCCCCCACCCAGAGACACCAGGTGGCCCAGTCTGGGGAAACTCTTTCTGTCCCCTCCAGCATTACCAGCAGGACCCCGTGGGAGCCCTGAGTCATGTAGACCCAAATGGCACAACATTTCTCAAGTGATGAAAGAAAAAAAATTGTTGACCACAAATTCTATGCCCAATGACCATCCTTCAGCAGTGAAAGGAAAAATGCATTCTCAGATGAAAGAAAACTAAAAGAATTTGTCACTAGCAGATCTATTCTTAAAGAATGGCTAGAGAAATTTTCTCAAATAGAAAGAAACTGGTAAAAGAAGGAATCTTGGAGCATCTGGAAGAAAAAAAACAGAAAGAGCTATCAAATGTAGCATATATGACATACAATCCTTTCCCTCATGAGTTTTATAAATTGTATTTGATGATTGGAACAAAAATTATAACACCATGTGTTACTCAAGAAAACAGTGACACCAGGAAACTGATAAGTCACACACGCCTATAGTTACACCCAGAGCAACCGTTATGAAAAGTACTCTAGATATGCCCAATAACTGTAAATAAATCAAGATGGGATCTTAAAAGCTGTTCAAATAATGCACAGGGAAGCAAGTAAACTGGAAGAGGGGAATGAGAATGAGAGGAAACAATGAGAAAACAAATATTAAAATGGCTGGCTCACGCCCTAACGTTTCAATGCTCAGCTTAAATGTCAATGGTCTCTTTCAATTAAAAAGCAGATATTGGCGAGTGAATTAAAACAATACGCATGACTGAACTGTATATTATTTAAAAGAAACATACTTCAAATGCAATGGTATAGGAAGATTAAAAGTTTTAAAAATGGAAAAAGCTATACCATGCCAATATTAACATTTAAGAAGCAGGAATGGCTATATTAATATCAGATAAAATGGACTTCAGAGCAAAGAAAATTACCAAATAGAGAAAATGTTACATAATGAATAAATTTCAATCTACCAGTAAGACATAACAATCTTAAATACTTTTTATGCCCAAACATCACAGCCTCAAAAATGCTTGAAATGAAAAGTGACAGAGCTAACAGGAGAACAGAAAAATTTCCAATTGCAGTTAAGAATTTCAACCGTCTGCTCTCATCAAATGATAGAATTATTAGAAAATCAGAAAAGATATCAATGATCTGAATGGCACAATCAACAAACAGAATTTAATTGAGATACACACACAAACACACCAAACACACATGCACCCCTACATATATATGTAAAGCACTTGACCCAACAGCAGCTCAGTATGCATTTTTTTAAGTGCCCATGGACCATTCACAAATATCATATCCTGGACCAAAGCTCACCAAATTTGAAAGAATTGAAATTATGAAGAATATATTTTCTCATAATGAAATCTAACCAGCAGTTAATAACAGAAAGACAACAGGAAACCTTATACCCTTGGAAATTAAATAATGCACTTCCAAATAATCTGTATGTCAAAGAGGAAGTCTCAAAGAAAATAGAAATTGATACAGAACTGGATAAAATGAAAATGCAGCATATCAACGTTAGCAGGATGCAGCTAAACCAATGCGGACAGGAAAAGTTTAGCACTAAATGCTTACATCAGAAAAAAAAAATCAACAACCTATGATCTCACCTCAAGAACCTAGAAATAGAGCAAAATAAATCTGAAGCAAGTAGGAGAAAGAAAATAGCAATGAAAAACACAGAAACCAAGGAGACTGAAAACAGAAAAACAATAAAGAACATCCATAAAACAAAAGGCTGGTTCTTCAAAAAATCAGTAATGTTGATAAACCTCTAGCAAGACTGACAAAGACAAAAAGAGGGAAGATACAGCTCACCAATATCAGAAATAAAATGGGATATCATTGCAGGTACTGCAGCCATTGAAAAAGGAAATAAAGGAATAACTTGAACAACTTTATGCTCATACCTTCAACTACCTAAAAAGAAATGAATCAATTCCTCAAATACTACAAACTACAAACACTCAACTGAGATAAAATAATCCGAATAGTTCTATAACCATTAAATAAATTGAATTTGTAATTTTAAAATTTCAGGCACAGATAGCTTCCCTAGACAATCCTACCAAACATTTACAAGAGAATGACGAATCCTACACCATCTTTTAAAAGATAGAGAAGAGAGCACTTCCTAACTCATTTATGAGGACTTTATAACCCTGACACCAAAACCAAAGAGAAGACATGAATAACTAACTACAGACCAATATCTCCCAGCAGATTAGATGCAAAAATCTTCAACAAAATATTAACAAATTAATTTCAACAATGTATAAAAATAATTATACACTATGACCAAGTGAGATTTATTTTAGGTACGCAAGATGGTTTCATTGTTCGAAACCCACCATATGAATAGTCTAAAGAAGATAAATCATATGATCATATGTATCCACACAAAACAAAATTTGACAAAAGTCAGAACTCATTTGTGATAACAGAAATAGCAGGTAATTACCTTAACTAGATAAAAAGCATCTCCGAAAAGCCGACAGCCATTATCACATATAATGGTGAAAGACTGAATGCTTGTTCCAAAGATCAGAAGTAAAATATGGACGTCTACTTTCCCTGCTGCTATTCAACATAAGGCAAGAAAAGGAAATAAAAAGCATACGGCTTGGAATGTAAAAAATATAACTATTGCTTTTTGCAGATGACATGATTGCCTACATAATAATTTTTAAGAAATCTACCCCCAAATTTCATAGAACCAATTAGTGACTTGAGCACGGCTGCAAGATACAAAATAACACTATAGCATTTTCAAATTGTTCCAGAGAAAATAAAATACTTAGGAATAAGCTTAACAAAACAAGTATGGGATCTTTGTGCTCAGAATTAGATGTTGTTGAAAGAAATAATACAAGACTTAAGTAACTAGAGTCGTGACATACCATGTTCATGGACTGGAAGACCAAACATAGTAAAGATGTCACTTCTCCCAAATTGTTTTATAAATTTAATGTAAGTCCTATCAATACCCCAGCACGTTTTTTTGTTAGTCACAGACAAACTTATTCTAAAATTTATATGAAAAGGCACAGATCTTAGAATAGATAAGGCAAGCTTGAAAAAGAAAAATAAATGGGAGAAATTAATCTACCTGATATTAGGGTTTACTGTATGTAGCTACAGTAATCAAGCCTGTGTGGTATAGAAGAGAATGAAGAAGCCAGAAAGAAGTCCACAAAAACATGCCCAAGCACTGATTTCTAAGAAAGGTACAAAAGTAATTCAGTGGAACAAAGACAGCCTTTTCAACAAATTATGTTGAAATCATTACACATTTATCAGAAAAAAATTATCTAAACATCACTCCTTATATAAAAATAACTTGGAATGCATTAGCTTTTAGAACAAAAAGAGTAGAAAGAAATCTGGAACTAGGCAAGAAGTTCTTAGACTTGGCATCCAGAGCATGATCCATACAAAGAGAAATTGATAAATTGGACTTGATTAAAATTAAAAATCTTTGCTCTGTGAAAGACCCTGTTAAGACGATGAAAGGCAAACTACAGACTGGCAGAAAACATTTGCAAACTGCATATCCAACAACTATTGGTCTTATTGAATGTGACGTGGATTATGCGGAAAAAGAGTGTCAAGATAATGAATTCTTGGTTTTCCCAACAACTAGTTCACCACACTTGATAAAAACTTTATTTCATAGAAAGTAGTCACACACATGACACCTGATCTGTAAGTATGAAAAAGGTGGGGAAAAGATGTTTTATTAAAAACCTAGGAGAAGGTACATGGAGATACTATTAGTTATGGTTCAAGAAAAAAATGCCATAGTGAAGATTTGCGGAATAAGGCTAAATCTCACATTGGTGGTCTCTGGTTTAGGGCCCATTTATGGCACCCTTTGCTCCTTTTTGAACTATCAAGTGCCTTGGCCTTATATGATGCCCCCACCCTCTCACCTTTGCCTCATCCCCTTTGGGGATGAAATGAGTGTATTTGTATGTGAAGAGGGCATGAGTTTGGGGGGCCAGGGGTGGAATGTAGTTGATCAAATTGTGTCCCCCCAAAACTCACTGAAGCTTGAATTGTATCCCCAAGTTTTATGTATTAGAAACTTAGCCTCCACTGTGACTGTTAAGAGGGTGGGAAATCCTATTATGGTAATTGAAAGGTGGAGCCTTGAAGTGGTGATTGGATTGTAGGACCAGGCAGGAGTGAATGGATTATAAGTGGTGGTCAGGGGCGTGGTTCTGAGGGCTTTAAAAGGAGAGTGAATGAGGAGGTTACTCTCTGCTCTGCTCTCTCTGCTTCCACCATCTTGCAATGTGAGACCTCTGGGTCACTGTCATCACCACCAGATGGACTTTGGACTTCCCAGCCTCAGAAACTGTAAGCAAATTATGTTTTCTTATAAATCACCCAGTTTCGGGTATTTTGTTATAAGCAACAGAAACGGACTAAAACATACACTAAGCATATTGAGACACTCATTGTGATCCACCTCAGATATTTGCCTTAAAAAAAACTAAAGCCTTAAATCTATTAAATTCCAACATAAAATGTTTAAAGTCAGCTTAAAGTTGTGCATTATGAGGACAATTAGCTGTACTCATTACCCACCAAAACCAGACCACGCCATTGGTCACCTCCTCTCTCCTCTGGCTACAAGTAAATCAAATCCAAGTTGTAAAGTGTGAGAAACAATATGCTTTGATCAAGTTGTTTTATCACTGGGGCCTTTATTACCAAGCTTCAAGATATATCTCATTTCTAATGTATTTTTACAAATATTTGTTTAAAGCCAGTGACATAATTTGATATACATGTATTCTGTGTATAAAATTTCAACACAACATTTCCAGGTATATACCAGTCTATCACATGATATTTAGCTGTCTGAAGGTGAATGTGGTGGTATCGTTAGCTGATGATGTTGACTTACACACAAGGAAGCAGGTCAGGTGTGAAGAAGGAATCCTGAGATTTATAGGAGACCTGCTTCTAATGAAAGCAAGAGTTCCAGGACTTAACCCTGGTGATCAGTGGAGTTGTATTTGGCCCAACAAGGCATAATCTCCAAGGGACTTGGAAAGCTCCAGTCACAACTTAGGAAATATCTCTCACTCTCTATGAAGCTCTGTGCTGCCATCTGATAGGCAGAACAAGACAGAAAGGCAGATGTCATCCAGGAAAACAAGCAGTGTAGGCTTTGGATCTGGTCACAATGATAGGGACCCAGCATCCTTCTCCTAAAGCATCACTGTTTCTCTGAGCTGTGCCCTCAGCCCCACACTCATCACTCCACACACTCTGCCTGGCCGGACTCAACCACATAGCAGTTTCAGCTACAGTCTCCATGCTTATGCTGCCTTTATGGACAAATTGTCCTTCCCTTCTCTCCTGCTCTCTCCTGAGCTTCACATCCATTTTCCCAATGGTCTTCTGAACATATCCATTTGAATATAATGCAGAAACCTCAAACCCAGTAGGTCCAAAATCAAGCTCATGTTTTTTCCTCTAATCTTTTCTCTCCTCCTTTATTTCCTATCACCCGCTGGTTGATATCCACATCTGCCCATGTTAAAAGCTTAGGAATCATCCTTTACTGTTCCTCGCCATCCATATCCAATCAATCAACAGTGTTGTTCTTATTCTTATGGTCATTCCATTGCACCTCTTTAATACTTTATGAATTTATATTCTCTTCTCCAACTTTACTCTCTGTCCTAATCGAGGACCTCATCTTTTACTTTGACTATTCTAAACTTTTCCTAACTGACCTGGTGCTCAACTCGCCATCCTCAAATAAAGCCTCTTAAAAGCTACCAGAGAGATCTGCCTAAAATAGAAATTAAAATATATCATTTCCCTTCCTAAGATCCTCCAGTGGTTGCCCAGTATAGAGCGATTTTTGAACAGCCACTATGGACACAAAAAGACAGTGGAAAAAATAGTAAGAGAAAATTATTACTAACCTAAAACTTTATAGATAAATAAACAATCTATCAAAAGTGGGGGACAAAAAAACCCCACTTTCAGCCATACAAGGACTAAGAGAGATCCAAACTCCAAATGAATTGCTAAAGATTTATTTTGGCACGCAGAAAAATGGAACCAGAGTGAAGACATGCTATATTTAAAATATTATAAAGCACAGATATCGGATCATACGAGTCAGTAAATTAATTTTCTATTTAGTAAAAAAAAAAAAAAAAAAAAATCCTAAATTTTGTGTTTAATAGAAAAGTGGAATTGACAGCATAGGTAACAATAGCAAGAGTAAGAGGAATTGTTTAGTGGGTAGTTGAAGCTTCTAAAAGTCTTTGTCATTCCAGGGAGAGAACAAAAATATGGAATGAACTTAAGTTTTTAAAGATAATTTATAGTTAAATATGTAGATGAGAAAATTAAGGATAATATCCAATAAAAATAAAATAAAATCTACAGATAACAAACAGAAGAAGCTAAACAAAATAAAGCAAAATTGGGGTTAAAGAGAAAGTCAGGAAAGGAAGTGTTTTTCAAAAGCAACGAAATAGGTTCGCCCTACCGTCCCCGCTGCTGCCGCTGCCGTGAAGGGCGAGCGCCGGGCCGCCCGCGCGTCCTCCGGAGACCGAGCCGGCGCCGGTGACTGTTGCAGAAACCGAGGCGCCGGGGCCGCTCTAGCGCGCAGGCCGAGAAGGACGAGGAACGGAGCCCCGGCCGCGTCCCCCGGGTCCCAAGCGGTGGCGTCGCTGAGGAGGCCCCGAGCACGTCCCGCGGGCCGGGCGGCTCGCAGGAGGCCCTGGGCTCCGCGTCGCAGGCCGCCCCCTCCGCGGGTCCCAGGACCCAGAAGCCGCTAGAGCTGAAGGCGGCCGAGCCGGTGCAGTTCTTGCTGGTTAAGGACCGGAAGAAGATCCCGGTCAGGCGGACCGACGTAATGAAGCACGTCGTCGGAGACTACAAGGACCTCTTCCCGGACCTCCCCAGACTGGCTGCCCAGCGCCTCCAGTACGTCTTCGGGTACCAGCTGGTGGAGCTTGAGCCCGAGAGCAACCCCTACATCCTGATGGACGCCCTGGAACCCATGGAGGAGGATGCCGAGGTGAGGGGCGATCAGGGCACACCCACCACCGGCCTCCTGAGGATGGCTCTAGGGCTTATCTTTATGAAGGGCAACACTATCAAGGAGACCGAAGTCTGGGACTTTCTGCGGCGGTTGGGGGTGTACCCCACCAAGAAGCACTTAATTTGGGGGGATCCAAAGAAACTCATTACTGAAGACTTTGTGCGGCAGCGTTACCTGGAGTACCTGCGGACACCCCACACTGATCCTGTAGACTTTGAATTCCAGTGGGGCCCGCGAACCAACCTAGAAACCAGCAAAAGGAAAGTTCTCAAGTTTGTGGCCAAAGTGCATCATCAAGACCCCAAGGCCTGTGAAGCTTTGTCAGATGAGGAGAAGAGGGCCCGACCTGCGCCTGAGCCTAGTGGCCGAGCCCCATCCTCTTGAAATCTGAAATGGATTCAGAGGGACTCCTGGGACAAGGGTCTGGGACCCAAAGACACAGTGCTGAAGGAATTAGGGATAGGAGGGACGGAGGGAGCATATTTCTGTAACGCCTAAATGTGTGTAGCTTTAGGATGTGTTGGCAGAGTTTTGTGTGTTTAATATTGTGAGTTGTTTGGTTCCAAATTTTCACTTATAAACAGATTAGAAGAGCATTTATTTTGTTTTGATTTGTTTTACCTTTTTTGGTATAAAATTTTTGCTAGCTTAGTAACTGGAAAACTGTACTATGATCTGGAACAGATATTTAGGAAAGAACACGAGTAAATTGCTTTGGTGCCAGGAAAATAAAAGCAAAGTAGCTATTATCTGGTCTCTTAACTACTTCAGTTTGTGAGCAAAAATAAAAGTCTTTATAATGTACATAATATATTTTCTCTAGATAATTTTTTTATATTCACAATTACTCAGCTCTGTTGCTGACGACTTAGTTCCATTTTTTTTCTTTTTTTGCTACTGTAGTTATAATAAATACTGTATTTTGAAGCAGGTAAGCAGAGTTTATTAAATTGTAGGACATGAGAAAATTTTATGATTCAAAACCAGTATCTTTAAAAAAAGTTTTTGCTACATGTTATTAAGGTGGTGTGTTTTAGAAGTTGCTTTACTTTGTGTATATGTGCGTATATGTATGTATGTATATTGGATCATGATGTAAGATCTAATCTCTCACTGTGAGTCCCAGAAAAGTTTATAAAACAGTGGCAAAGTGATTAACGAAGCCTGCTCGGGAATCAGACTGCCTGGGTTCAGATAGGAGTTGAGGTAGGTTCCTTAGCCTGTGTACCGACATTTCCTGATGTGTAAAATGGGCTGATGATGCCTATATTATGTGTGCTAGTGTGATAATTATATATGGAAATTTATATAGTTCTTGGCATGGTCCTTGGTGTGGAGGATTTAGTTATTTGTTCCTTAAAAAAAATTTTTTTTTTCTAAAGATGGCTGGTAAGGGGATCTTAACCCTTGACTTGTTGTCAGCACCTCACTCTCCCAAGTGAGCCATGGGCCAGCTGTTCCTTAAACTTTTTAAAAATCTTTTTTTTATTCTCCTTGGTCTGGAGCTGCTTTTTTTTTTTTCTTCTTCTTCTTTAATTATCTTCTAAATCATTGCTAGAAGAGCAATTACTGGTTGAAAAGTTACGACTGTATTTTTCTAGTCTGGCTCCATTTTATGGTTTTATAGAAAAATATGACGGGTATGGTGAGTACAGCCCTCACAGAACAATAAGAGTAGGAAAGTTAGAAGGTCTCCCCCGGGCTTTGAGAGAGCATTATAGATAGTGAAAAGTGGGTGTGTTTTGAGGTTGTCTAAAAAACCAGGTTTGAGTTATGGCTCATGCTAACTCGCCAGCATGGTGATTTGGGGGTAGGTCTTAAGTTCTTTGAATCTCAATTTCTTTCTCTGTTAAATGGGATAAATAATAACTATGTTATAGCTTGTTATATAGATTATACGAGCCAGAAGAAAAGTTAATTGTCTTGTTTTCCTCCATAATCCCTAGCAAAATGCTGTTTATATTCAGAGATTCAACACATGTTTTATTCACTGAATGATAGGTATAGTTGTTTTGGGGGGAAGTGATGCAAATTAACCAGGAAATGAGGTGTCAGTACTTTGCTCAGGATAAAAAGGAAATGTGAACTTCACCCACACAACTAACTGTCATCTAGAAAATCTGTGGGGGCTATGTGGTGAGAAAGGGGGAATGTGATAGGTTGCTGGGTTTTATTTCGTTCTGTTGAATTGGGATTTGCATCAATGGATTATAGTTGGTCCTTGAAGGCATTTCTTCTTGATCTGCATTTTATTTCAGTGTCTAAGTTACCTTCTGAGATCAAATTGGCCTGCATTTTATTTCAGTATGTAAATTACGTCCTGCCTAGTGGGTCCCCTTACCTCACTGACTCTGCTTTCTCCTCCTCATGTGCTCTAATATTCATGTTTTCATCTTAATGGTGAAAATTATCATTACCCAGCACTCACTGCCAGTTACATCTGAGGCAAACATCTTCTCCCACGCTTTTCTCAAAGTGATATTAACAATTTCCCATCAATGAGTTACCATTTTGTTTTAGGTTTTAAAGTATAAAACATTAGAGACTAAATCGAGCCCTTATTTCTTTTTCTTCTCACTCTCCCCAGAAGTAGTAAAAGTCTGTGGTTAGCATGCCACTTTATAATTTTAAAATTTTACTATGTTCGTTTATATACATAAACTATATGGTTATATTGTGGGCTTTGACAGTTTATATAAGTTGTATATTGTAACCTTTTGCAACTTAATGTTTTCACTTACCATTAGTTTTCGAAATTTAGCCATATTCCATATAGTGTAGATCTGATTCATTCATTTTAGTTCTTTCATATAGGGGAGAAAATAAGTTTGTTTATCCATTCCCTAGTGGCGAGGCAGTTAGGTTCTTTACAGTCTTTTGCTATTTGCAGGCAATGCACAGGTCCTTAAGCACGTGAGCCAGAGCTTCTCCTGCCAGAAACATAGAGCAATCGGGCTATTGCCAAATTGCCGTGGAGCTTGTATCAACTTGCACTCCCACCCCTTGTGAACATTTGGCCTTAGCAGCATCTTTTCAGCCATTCGGTGGATGTGTAGTGATAATTGGTTATGGTATTAAATTGCACCTTTTGCTTATTAGTGATGTTAAACATTTTTGCTTTTGTTTTTTGGACCAGGTTTCAAATCCATTAGACCCTTTTTAAATTTTAATTAATTTGTAAGACTTCTTTATATGTCTGCACATTAATCCATTGTCTGCTGTATCTAATGCAAATACCCTCTCACACATTTTTACCGTTTTTGTTTTTTTTTTTTTTTTGGTCATATAGATGATTTGGTTTTAATCTGTCACAATCATCAGTGTTTTAAGGGTTCGGTTTTTTGAATAGTGCTTTAAAGAATTCTCCCTAATACTAATATTGTAACAGTGTTTTCAATATTTTTTTGTTAAGTATTCAAAGTTTTGATTTTCACACTTAATGTTTTTAATCTGTTTTTGTGTATGATGTGAAGTATGGATATATATTTGTATTTTTCCTCCATGGCTAGCCTAACAATTTTTCATAGTTTATCTATTCTACACTGATTTATAACACCCTTTCTATTCACAGTGTCTACATATAAATAAATTTTTGGCTAGGACTGAAAAAAAAAAGCAAAGAAATAGGATGATAAATATAAATGGGAAGAAGATGTTTTCAGGCTGGCCAGTTAGCTTAATTGGCTAGAGTGTGGTGGTGATAACACCAGGGTCCAAGGTTCAATCCCTGTGCTGGCCAGCCACCAAAAGGACAAAAACAACCAAAGTAAGGAAGATGTTTTCAACAAGTACAAATACAACAGTAACAAGAATAATTTCAAAAAATTTAAACTTATCAATTAAAAACACACATTATCTACTTGTCTTGAATATAAAAATAAAATCAAGATTCATGCTGCTAAGACAAACCCAAACAGTACCATAGACATATTTTAAAGTTTTAAAATAAAGTGCAGAAAAATAATATTAAAATACCATTGAAAAAACAATTCATGTGGGAGTATTTATATCAGAAGAATAGAATGTAAATTCAAAAGCATTAATAGACATAAAGAAAGAGACGACATCTATATGAAAAGAATAACATCCCCAAAACTCTAACAATTATAAACTTGTACACACTTGATGGATTTAAAATTTCTAAAGCATTATCTGACAGAATTATAATGATAATGAACAGATATAATATAAAAATATATAATTATAATGAACAGATGTAGACATGATTGGTGATTTATCAAATAAAAAAGACTGAAGATAAATGAAATGAGATAATCGAAAAGATTAAAAAAGTAACCCTGAGGAAAATAAGAGTAGGCCAATAAAAAAGCTAAGATAAATATGAGAAAGCAAAATCGTACACAGAAAACAAAAAATTAGTGGAGTGGTTTCATGGAGATAAGTGCAGCAGATGTATGTTGAAAAAAATGAGTGAAAAGATCAAACTGAAGCAAAACTAATAAAAGAAGCAAAGAAGGCAAGTATTAATCAATGTTGGAAATGAAAAAAGGAACGTAACTATAGATTTAGTTGTATTTCCAAATTATAATAATATTTTTATTTTTTTTAATAGATACATAAAACACCTATCAAACAATACACAAAAAACACACTGGTTTCCTCCAGGGACAACTAGGTTGCTGAGAGGCAGAAGCGAGAGGCAGAAGTGGAGGCAGATTTTATTTTGAACAATGTGAATGTATTGTCTGTTCAATAAAACTTTAACTGAAGAAAATAAGCTTAAAAATTACAAATATAATATAATGCCATGACCAAGTCAACTCAGCTCATTTTTTAAAATATGAACTCAATTAAAAAATGGAATTATTGGATAATCAATAACAATCAAAAATTAAATTAAAAAATGTGTTTCCCTCCACTCACTCCTCCTAAGAAAAATGACAAAAATTACCGCCAGAACTCTTACAAATCAATGAGAAGAAAAAAAAAATGACCCAAAGGAAAAAATGGACACAGTACAGGAACAGGCAATGGCAATTCACAGAAGATAAAACCCAAATGGTTAACAGAAATATATGGCGCGGGTGAGACAAAAAAAGCTCAAATGTGCTTGTATTTAGGAGAATTCTAATTAAAGAGATATCGTTTCATTGCATTGGCAAAATTTTAAAAATCTGACAGTACATGGGTGGAAAGGGTGTGGGTCAAAGCAATTCTCCTACATAGCTGTTAGGAAAGAATTGACACATCTCTTGGCACAGTGCGGTGTCACTGTTAGAAAATGTGTGCCCTGGGATTCAGGGATTCCTCTCCTGGATGTATATTCTCTAGTGAAATTCTCACCTGTGTGCACAGGATGACATGCTCAAGAATAATCATCGTAGCCTTGCTTACAATAGAGTTAACCGGAAACAAAGTAAATCACAAGAATAAATAAATTTTGTTACAATCATGCAAAGGACGTCTATACAGCAATAAAATCAATAAACTAGAAAGAGACAGGTATAGAGATAGATGAGTCTCAAAGACAATGTTCCGAGAAAATAAAAGTTGCAGAAGGTGTGAAGTATGATACATCTATATAAAGCTTAAAATGATAAAAAGATTATACATTGTTTATGATTACATATATACAGAAAACATATTCAAATATAGATGGAAATTATCAGTCACAAATCAGAGAGGGCTTGGAATGGAGTTCACACAGGGACTTAATCACATGTAAGACGTGTTTTAAAAGAAAAGATGTGAAGCAAATAAGGTAAAATAGTAAAAACTGGCAAAGCTGGGAACTGGGTACTGGTGTATGTTATGTTACTTTCTGTATGACATGTTTGAAATATTTGATAATTTCAAAAATAAAATTAAAGGCTTACTCCAGGGCTTATTACCAGTGGCAATACTTGCAGTGGCAGTGCTATGTGGGTAGCACTACATCTGTTCCTTTACTGCAGTCATTGCCAATCTATCCCCCACTATTGCTACTAGAGGACCCACCTCCTTTTTTTTTTTTTTTTTTCTTTTTCTTTTCTTTTATTTTTTTTTTTAATTTTATTTTGTCGATATACATTGTAGCTGATTATTGCTCCCCATCACCAAAACCTCCCTCCCTTCTCCCTCCCCCCCTCCCCCCCAACACTGTCCTTTCTGTTTGCTTGTTGTATCAACTTCAAATAATTGTGGTTGTTATATCTTCTCCCCACCCCCCCGGTTTGTGTGTGTGTGTGTGTGTATATGTGTGTGTGAATTTATATATTAATTTTTAGCTCCCTCCAATAAGTGAGAACATGTGGTATTTCTCTTTCTGTGCCTGACTTGTTTCACTTAATATAATTCTCTCAA
Source organism: Cynocephalus volans (assembly GCF_027409185.1). NCBI lineage: Eukaryota > Metazoa > Chordata > Mammalia > Dermoptera > Cynocephalidae > Cynocephalus > Cynocephalus volans. The sequence continues at coordinate 20,541,967 of NC_084464.1, forward strand.
GGTCCATCCATGTTGTTGCAAATGGCAGTATTTCATTCGTTTTTATAGCTGAGTAGTATTCCATTGTGTAGATGTACCACATTTTCCGTATCCACTCATCTGATGATGGGCATTTGGGCTGGTGCCAACTCTTGGCTATTGTAAAGAGTGCTGCGATGAACATTGGGGAACAGGTATACCTTCGACTTGATGATTTCCATTCCTCTGGGTATATTCCCAACAGTGGGATGGCTGGGTCGTATGGTAGATCTATCTGCAATTGTTTAAGGATCCTCCATACCATTTTCCATAGAGGCTGCACCATTTTGCAGTCCCACCAACAATGTATGAGAGTTCCTTTTTCTCCGCAGCCTCGCCAGCATTTATCATTCATAGTCTTTTGGATTTTAGCCATCCTAACTGGGGTTAGATGGTATCTCAATGTGGTTTTGATTTGCATTTCCCGGATGCTGAGTGATGTTGAGCATTTTTTCATATGTCTGTTGGCCATTTGTATATCTTCCTTAGAGAAATGCCTACTTAGCTCTTTTGCCCATTTTTTAATTGAGTTGCTTGTTTTCTTCTTGTAAAGTTGTTTGAGTTTCTTATATATTCTGGATATTAATCCTTTGTCAGATGTATATTTTGCAAATATTTTCTCCCACTCTGTTGGTTGTCTTTTAACTCTTTTAATTGTTTCTTTTGCTGTGCAGAAGCTTTTTAGTTTGATATAATCCCATTTGTTTATTTTTCCTTTGGTTGCCCGTGCTTTTGGGGTCGTATTCATGAAGTCTGTGCCCAGTCCTATTTCCTGAAGTGTTTCTCCTATGTTTTCTTTAAGAAGTTTTATTGTCTCAGGGTGTATATTTAAATCCTTAATCCATTTTGAGTTGATTTTAGTATACGGTGAGAGGTATGGATCTAGTTTCATTCTCCTGCATATCGATATCCAGTTATCCCAGCACCACTTGCTGAAGAGGCAGTCCCTTCCCCAGTGAATAGGCTTGGTGCCTTTGTCAAAGATCAGATGGCAGTAAGTGTGTGGGTTGATTTCTGGATTCTCTATTCTATTCCATTGGTCAGTGTGTCTGTTTTTATGCCAGTACCATACTGTTTTGGTTATTATAGCTTTGTAGTATAGCTTAAAGTCAGGTAGTGTTATGCCTCCAGCTTTATTTTTTTTTGCTGAGCATTGCTTTGGCTATTCGTGGTCTTTTATTGTTCCATATAAATGTCTGAATAGTTTTTTCCATTTCTGAGAAAAATGTCTTTGGAATTTTGATGGGGATTGCATTGAATTTGTATATCACTTTGGGTAGTATGGACATTTTCACTATGTTGATTCTTCCAATCCAGGAGCATGGAATATCTTTCCATCTTCTTGTATCCTCTCTAATTTCTCTCAGCAGTGGTTTGTAGTTCTCATTATACAGATTTTTCACCTCCTTGGTTAACTCAATTCCTAAGTATTTTATTTTTTTGGTGGCTATTGTAAATGGGCAGGCTTTCTTGATTTCTCCTTCTGCATGTTCACTATTGGAGAAAAGAAATGCTACTGATTTTTGCGTGTTGATTTTGTATCCTGCTACTGTGCTGAAATCATTTATCAATTCCAACAGTTTTTTTGTAGAGGTTTTAGGCTGTTCGATATATAGGATCATGTCATCTGCAAACAGGGACAGTTTGACTTCATCTTTTCCAATCTGGATGCCCTTTATTTCCTTCTCTTCTCTGATTGCTCTGGCTAGTACTTCCAACACTATGTTGAATAGGAGTGGTGAGAGTGGGCATCCTTGTCTAGTGCCTGTTCTTAAAGGAAAAGCTTTCAGCTTTTCCCCATTCAGGATGATATTAGCTGTGGGTTTGTCATATATGGCTTTAATTATGTTGAGATACTTTCCCTCTATACCTAACTTATAGAGGGTCTTTGTCATGAATGAGTGCTGAACTTTATCAAATGCTTTTTCAGCATCTATAGAGATGATCATATGGTCCTTGTGTTTGAGTTTATTAATATGGTGTATCACATTTATTGATTTGCGTATGTTGAACCAACCTTGCATCCCTGGGATGAATCCCACTTGATCGTGATGAATAATTTTTTGTATGTGTTGCTGTATTCTGTTTGCTAGTATTTTAGTGAGGATTTTTGCATCTATATTCATCAAGGATATCGGCCTGTAGTTTTCTTTTTTGGTTATATCTTTACCTGGTTTTGGTATCAGGATGATGTTTGCTTCATAGAATGAGTTTGGGAGATTTGCGGAGGACCCACCTCCTTAAAGAAACTTGTAATCTTTCCGTAAAGGAAATAACCCTTTTGTGAAAAAGATAACAATCTCTAATATATCTCTTCTATAAAGGGGAACTTTTATAGATGGAATATTTTTTAAAACTTTACTTGTTTATTCAGTGCTTGATTAAACCAGTCTTTGAAAACAAAGAACTATATAATAAAATTAACTACATTATTTGAGAACTTTCTTTTGAGAACATTTTCTTTCGTGGCCATGTTTTGGTTACCAATCTTGCAAGCATGCAAGAAAGATTAAAATCTAAAAATAAGAACCAAAAGAAGTCAAACTATCCCAAAAAAAAAAAAAAAACTAAAAAAACTAAAAAACATATTTTTATTTTTTTATTAATATCATTTTTTTAATATTCTAGGATGTTGTTGTAGAGCAGTTGGTGGGGGGGAAGGGGAAGGAAATGGGATAGAAGAAGGAGGAAAGAGGAGGAGTGGGATTGAGGCCTGTCACACCACCCCCCCATTACCATAGGGGAGACCAGGTGGCTTCCTGCAGTGTCTTGGTCATTGCTGGGCTGGGAGCTGATGTCCAGAGTTGTGGCAAAAGCCCTCACCCCCAGCACTCCAGCTCGGGAACCCTGGGCCCTTCTTGCTGCAACTCAGTGGTCAGTGGTTGTCACTGAGCTGGTTGTGCATGTCGGACCAGTGTGGCCGAGGCCCTCAGCCCCCACCCTCAGGATTAGTTGTGGGTGTCAGGTGGCATGGCTGAGGCCCCTGGCCATCCCCATTTCTGGCTTGGTATCCCAGGGGACTTCCGGTCCTTCTAGGTGCTATAGGTATTCTTTGATGAAATGGGACTTTTGCTAGTTAATATGAAACTATGTCTCTGGTTGTGAGTACTTTGTTTTTACTTTCATTTCTGTGTTGGATTATTTGCTGTTCCCACCACTTAAACTCAGCACTGGAACTAATTTGCTGTCCTTTGCTTATGTCTACAATGGGGGATCTTCCTGTGGGGACCAGTACTTGAGCTGTGTGGTTGAGCTAAATTGCTGCTTTGCTGCTGTTTCTCTAGGGAAGGCTTTCTGGGCAGCTCAGGGTTTAATGGTTGACTTTATAGGTACTTCTGGCTCTCATGAGAACCTGTATATCAGGGTTGTGTAGAAACTCTGGTCTGGGCTTGAGTCTTTTCATCAAACTGCACCCCCTGCAATTCTATATTCCTGACCAGTCTCCTCTGAGTGGTCCTGTGCTGAGTGGGGTGCAGATCAGCTGTCCTTGCTGTGCCCCACCCAGTGTTCCCCCAGTGGGCCCATCTCCCCCCCACCTGTGCTGCAAACACTTCCCATGGGATGGGCCGTGCTTCAGTCACTTGCAATGACTCACCAGCCTCTGAGTGGCTCCTTTTTTTCAGTTGTTGTTGCTCTTTAGTCCTATGTGGGTTCACAGGACCCCTGTTAGTTGTCTTGCTGGCCTGGGGGCCACCAAGGCCCTCTTCTCCCCTGCTGCCTCCAAGAACTTCATCTGAAGGGCACAGCTCTGGCCTTTGCCAGCTCCTGTTTCAGGCACTCAGCAGCTCCAGCCCGGACATGGCTGGGGCTCAAAACAGTCAGAGCGGTTCTTTCTTTCTCTCATTGTGGCTTCTCTGGCCTTCGGGCACTCCGTGGGTCTCTCCTCCTTTTCCCTGAGCTCTAGGTGCCCCAGCTTGGCTGTTGTTGCTTCTTTACAGTTGTAATTGGTTTATTTGTGGGAGACAGTGATGCTGGGGACCATCTATTCCACCATCTTGACCAAAAGTCCATATTTTTAAAATACTAAGACCGTAGTGAAAGACTCATGTTTCAAGGAAGTAATTTTATATTTACTTATGTAACAGACGATGTGATGTGAAAACTCATATTCCTGTCAATGATTACGTTCTTTTTAAGTGATATGGTATATAAAATAATTAATATTAATAATATTAAATAATTAATATTAACATTGACAAAGACTTAATACTTCTTACCCAGTTTTATATAACACAAACTGAAACATTATCAATAGAATCCGGGGGGGAAAAAAGTCAATCAACCCTGAGAAGAGTGTGGGGCAGACACAGCTTCTTAATCCACTGGGGCACAGGTGTTTTTCTCTGCTTCTTTCTCTGCAGAGTCAGCTGTATTATTGATGCCTGATTCTGTTTTCTCTGCTTTAGCCATTAAACAAACTGAAAATTCAGGCGAAAGCCAAGTGTGGCTTTCCTTGTTTTTGTGTTCATCCGAATATAAGGAAGTTTAATCACCTATTAAGAAAAAAATCTGTCATGTAAAATGTTGACAATATTACACATGCAGGTAATTTTTCTTTAGAACAATGAGACAATTGGAAGAATTGAAAAGGTCAATAATTCTGTTTTCGGAACCTTTTGTTTGGTTGTGAATTACGAAAAATGCATTTCTTTATATTAACCTATTTACATAATTCCCTCAGATACGGCCATTTGCTCTATATGTATTAGTTTTTTTCTTGTTTCAATCTATAATTTTCTTTATTTTCTTCTTCCAGATAACACTGTTGTCTAACATTCATAGTGGGATGGAATTAGCAAATATTTATTGAGTATTTACTATCTCCAAGAAATAATATTTTAAGTTCAAAAAGAGATGACAAGATTATAGAATCTAGTGGTAAATGAATGGAGGATTGTTATGCATTGTTTGAAGCTTTTTTCCATGTTTAAAATTTTTATAATAACTTGCTTGGAGACAATAATCAATCATATGAGAAACGAAATATTCTGAAAAGTGAGGAATTGACAGAAAATGTTTTCTGGAAAGGAGTTATAGTCTGTCTTTCCTGCATAATTTTTCCTCTTGCATCCTTACACACGTGTGCAAAGGGGGCTGAATCCAGGTTGTCTGCAGCTTTCTTCCTATGCTCAGGGTGATGTTCCCCAGTACTGTCCCTGATATCACCATGAGAGAGCACGTGAGGTCATAATGAGGCCATGTGCCCTGGTCCTGCCAGCCCCTCTTTGACTGTGGCAGATTCCTACCACTGACTGACCCACCCGGGGGGAAATGGTCAGGATTTACCTGGGTTGACATGTTTCCTCTAATGTCTTCTAAGGCTGCATTGCAAAAACAACTTTTCTGTTTTGTCTCTGCACTGCCTGTCTTTTCTTTTCCTAATTCCAAGTCATTCTTTTTTTTAGTAACTCCAGCATTTATTTGTTCAGAAACTTTGCATCTGAGAAAACTCGCATTGGAAAAATCCACATAGTTTAGAATTACACATGAGGAAAATGGGATTTCCAGATAAGAATTTTGTTTGTTTTCATCTTCATGAAAGAGAAGCACCTACATTCCTACTTATTCTGCCTTAAATTAGAAAATGACACATCTTGCATACTGCTACTAATGTCATTAATAAGACTCACCCACTCCCCTGTGAAATACACAGACGGCGAAAATGTCTATTATCGTTTATTTAATAATAACATTAGTGGAAAATTACCTACATCTCTAATGGATAATGGCCAACTGGGCTCTGCAAATAAATCATAATATTACTTTTTTCCCCACAACATTTCTTTTTTAATGGGAAGTCAGAAAACAAAAAGAGGACAATTTTAGTAGTATGTTCATATTCAAGTAGGTTTTGCCAAATCAAATTATTCTAATGTTGTTTAACAAATAACCACTTTTCTGACCTTGTAAACTTAAGTATCACTTCTTGATTTAATCTCAAATATAAATTCTCTTTATGATTAATACCACTACTACCTAAATTGTCTTCTATAAAAATAAATTTAGTACTAACTTTCCAGGTTGTCATTTGTAGAAGAGCAAATTTTAGGTAACAATCAGTGAAAAAGTTAGTTAAAAGTTACAGATACCTTTCATATTATCTATACCAAAATTTCTTTTCTCTTATGGCAATATTCTAATTTTCAATTTATTTTGACTCAGTACAGTATTCAAGTTACCAATTTTAAAAATATTTTGTCACGAGTTTTGTATAAAATACTCAACTGGTAGTACGATATCTGTTAATCTTCAAAATTTGGGTGATTTTTCAACAGCTTCTTTGCATTCATTTATAATAGTTTTCCTTTTCAGGTTTGTTTATATAACTGATTCTGATCTTTAGAAGCTTTTAAAAACTTTTGATGCCTGAGCCTCCCACTCACCCCCTCCCAAATCAATTAAATCAAAATCTCTGGGAATAGGGCTCAGGCAGTAGCATTTTTAAAACTTCTCACATGATTCTACTATACAATCAGATCTATCCTAGGATGGTGCTGTCTCCACAATGAATAGAAAGGCACATGTTGAAAGAAATTCTGCCTCCAGACTGCAACATAGAAGTTCTGCCTGAGTTTCCAGCCTTTGGACTCAAGACTGCAACATCAAGTTTTACCTGAATCCTTGACTTGCCAGCCCCCACAATTCTATGACTCCTCCCGCACCTTTTTGAAGCTCACCCTGAACTGCTCTCACTACTGCCAAGAAGAGAACTCCTAGGCTCCCGAGAGCTCACTACCATCTACAGCTCTGAAAGCTCATAAAAATTTGGGGAAAAAGAAAAAGTATGTAGAGACTTCCAGTCAAGATGGTGGAATAGACGGTCCCTAGCATCACTCTCTCTCACAAATCAATGATTTAAACTATAAAAACATAGCATCAAGATCATGCAGAATGGGGAGACGTCCAGCAGGGGAGGCAGAAGCTCGCGGACACCACATGCTCTGCGGGGCCATCGTCACATGATCTGGCAGATAGGCTTCACTGCCGCCACCAGCTCGATTCCCAGCCTGGCCCAGTGCGCACAGAGTGGGGAGACGTCCAGCAGGGGAGGCAGAGGCTCCACAGAAACCGCACACCCTATGGGGCCTCCACTGTGTGATCCAGCAGGTAGGCTTCACCGCAGGCACCCGGCTCCATTCCAAGCCAGGCCTAGTGCACTCGGAGCAGGGAGACGTCAGGCAGGGGAGGCGGGAACTCCACGTGGACCACACTGCAGACGCGTGACCCAGCAGCCCGGCCAATGTGTATGGAGAACTGAGTCATCCAGCAAGGGAGATAGAAGCTCCGTAGAGTCCACACACCTTATGGGGGGGCCACCACCATGCGATCCAGCAGCAGGTAGGCTTCACCACTGCCACCTGGCTCCATCCCAAGAACGGCTTAGCACACGTGGAGCATGGAGATATCCAGCAGGGGAAGGGGAAGCTCCCGAGAGACCACATGCTCTGCGGTGCCTCCGCACATCCCAGCAGCCTGGCTAAGAGCACAGGAAACAGGGAGAAGTCCAGAACGGGAGGTGGAAGCTCAACAGAGACCACACACCCTGCAGTACCGCCCTGTGATCCAGCAGCCCAGCTGAGTCCAAGCTGACCAGAGAGGTGGCTCACTGGAGAGGCCCAAGACCCAACGCAGCCACACATGCAAGGCACTAGTTGCCAAATGTGCAGTCACTGAGGTAGCCATGCCAAATTGGCAACCACAGCAACATCTTAGTCAGTCAAGAGTGTCAAACCTGTGGACTATGAAACCCCATGCTACAATGAATAAACATCAAAGAAAAGATACCAGAAATACAAAAAATCAAGAAAGTACACTACCAAAGAATAATAACTCTCAAGCTCTAGATCCTATAGAACAAGAAGCCCTTGAAATGACTGACAAGGAATTTCGAGTGATAATTCTAAAGAAAGTGAATGAGATACAAGAAAACTCAGCTAGACATCATGATGAAATGAGGAAAAGTATACAGGACCTGAAAGAAGAAATGTACAAGGAAATCAATGCCCTGAAAAAAAATGTAGTAGAACTTGCCGAACTGAAGAAGTTATTCAGTGAAATAAAAAACACAACAGAGAGTTTAACCAGCAGGTTTGCGGAAGTTGAAGAGAGAACTTCTGAACTTGAAGATGGGCTGTTTGAAATAACACAAGCAGACAAAAAAGAAGAAAAAAGAATCAAAGGCATTGAAGAACTTCTGAGAGAGATATCAGACAACCCAAAGTGCTCAAAAATCTGAGTCATGGGTATTCCAGAAGGGGAGGAAAAAGGAGATTGCATTGAAAACATATTCAACAAAATAGTGGCAGAAAACTTCCCAGGTATAGGAAAAAATGACAGATCTTCAGGCCCAGGAAGTGCAACGATCTCCGAAGGTATTCAACCCAAAAAGGTCTTCTCCAAGACATGTTATAGTCAAATTGGTAAAACTCAAAGACAAAGAGAGAATCTTAAAGCTGCAAGAGAGAAGCATCAAATCACCTATAAGGGAGCCCCAATCAGGCTAACATCAGACTTTTCATCACAAACCCTAAAAGCCAGAAAGGAATGGGATGATATATTCAAAATACTAAAAGACAGAGATTGTCAGCCAAGAATACTCTACCCTGCAAGGCTATCCTTCCGAAATGAAGGGCAAATAATATATTTCTCAGACAAAGAAAAACTGCAGGAGTTCACCACCACACGACCACGCTTACAAGAAATTCTCAAGGGAGTACTGGGTTTGGTTCCTGAAAAATAACTACCAATGCCATAAAAACCCAAGAAAAATCTAAACACACTAGTATAATAAAAATGGCATTCATGAAGAGAAAACAAGCAAACAAAAAGTCTATCTACAACCCAAGGAACTAAAAAATATGGAAAACAAACAGTAAATCAGAAAGAAAGGAACAAAAGACACCTAAGACAACCAAACAATAATCAATACAATGCTAGGAATAAATCAACACTTTTCAATAACAACTCTTAATGTAAAAGGCTTCAATTCCCCAATCAAAAGACACAGACTGGCTGACTGGATTAAAAAGGAGGACCCAGCTATATGCTGCCTTCAAGAGAACCACCTCACCCAAAAAGACTCACATAGACTAAGAGTGAAAGGATGGAAAAAGATTTACCATGCAAACAGAAAAGAAAAACGAGCTGGAGTAGCTATTCTTATATCTGATAAAATAGACTTTAAACTAAAAACCATAAAAAGAGACAATGAGGGACACTACTTAATGATAAAAGACTGATCCATCAAGAAGACATAACAATCATAAATATATACAAACCCAATGTTGGAGCAGCCAGATTTACAAAATAAACTCTATTAGACCTATAGAAGGAAATAGACACTAATACCATAATAGCAGGGGGCCTGAACACCCCAATGGCAATATTGGATAGATAATCTAGGCAAAGAATCAGCAGAGAAACACAAGATCTAAACAATACTCTAGACCAATTGGACTTCATATCAACAGAACATTCCATCCAACAACCTCAGAATAGTCATTCTTCTCATCAGCACATGGGTCAATCTCCAGGATAGATCACATATTAGGTCACAATTCAAGTCTCAACAAATTCAAAAATATTGGAATTATCCCATGTATTTTCTCACAGCACAATGGATTAAAATTAGAAATCAATAACAAATGAAATTCTGGAAACTATACAAACACATGGAAATTAAACAGCATTCTACTAAATGACATATGGGTCTAAGAAGAAATCAAGCAAGAAATCAAAAAATTTATTGAAACTAATGAAAATAATGATACACCATACCAAAACCTGTGGGATACTCCAAAAGCAGTACTAAGGGGGAAATTTATTGCATTAAATGTTCACATGAGAAGAATGGAAAGATGGCAAGTGAACAACCTAACATTTTACCTTAGAGTAGTAGAAAAACAAGAAAAATCCAAACCTAAATTTAGCAGACGGAAAGAAATCATTAAGATCAGAGAAGAACTTAATGAAATTGAGACCCAAAAAACAATACAAAAGATCAATGAATCAAAAAGTTGGTTTTTTAAAAGATAAATAAAATTGACAAACCATTAGCATTGGCTAATAAAAAAAAAAAGAAGAGAGAAGATTCAAATAACAAAAATTAGAAATGAAAAAGGCGATATTACAACTGATTCATCTGAAATACAAGGAATCATTCGAGACTACTATAAACAACTATACGCCAACAAGTTTGAAAATCCGGAGGAAATGGATAACTTTCTGGACACACACAAGCTCCCAAAACTGAGCCATGAAGACGTAGAAAATCTGAACAGACCAATAAAAATAAAGGAGATTGAAGCTGTTATCAGAAGGCTCCCAACAAAGAAAAGCCCAGGACCAGATAGATTCACAGCAGAATTATACAAAACATTCAAAGAGGAATTGACACCGATTCTTTACAAACTATTCCAAAAGATTGAAACAGACGCAAATCTCCCAAACTCATTCTATGAAGCAAACATCATCCTGATACCAAAACCAGGTAAAGATACAACCAAAAAAGAAAACTACAGGCCGATATCCTTGATGAATATAGATGCAAAAATCCTCACTAAAATACTAGCAAACAGAATACAGCAACACATACGTAAAATTATTCACCACGATCAAGTGGGATTCATCCCAGGGATGCAAGGTTGGTTCAACATATGCAAATCAATAAATGTGATACACCATATTAATAAAGTCAAACACAAGGACCATATGATCATCTCTATAGATGCTGAAAAAGCATTTGACAAAATAAAACATTCATTCATGACAAAGACCCTCTATAGGTTAGGTATAGAGGGAAAGTATCTCAACATAATTAAAGCCATATATGATAAACCCACTGCCAATATCATCCTGAATGGGCAAAAGCTGAAAGCTTTTCGTTTAAGGAAAGGAACTAGACAAGGATGCCCATACTCAGCACTCCTATTCAACATAGTATTGGAAGTACTAGCCAGAGCAATCAGAGAAGAGAAGGAAATAAAGGGCATCCAGATTGGAAAAGATGAAGTCAAACTGTCTCTGTTTGCAGATGACACGATCCTATATATCGAACAGCCTAAAGCCTCTACAAGAGAACTCTTTGAGTTGATAAATGATTTCAGCACGGTAGCAGGATACAAAATCAACACACAGAAATCCATAGCATTTCTATTCTCCAATAGTGAACATGCAGAAAGAGAAATCAAGAAAGCCTGCCCATTTACGATAGCCACTAAAAAAATAAAATACTTAGGAAGTGAGTTAACCAAGGATGTAAAAAATCTCTATAATGAGAACTACCAACCACGGCTGAGAGAAATTAGAGAGGATACAAGAAGATGGAAAGATGTCCCATGCTCTTGGATTGGAAGAATCAACATAGTGAAAATGGCCATAATACCCAAAGTGATATACAAATTCAATGCAACCCCCATCAAATTTCCAAGGACATTTTTCTCAGAAATGGAAATACCTATCTAGACATTTATATGGAATAAGAAAAGACCATGCATAGCCAAAGCAACGCTGAGCAAAAAAAATAAAACTGGAGGCATAACACTACCTGACCTTAAACTATAGTACAAAGCTATAATAACCAAAACAGTATGGTACTGGCATAAAAACAGACACACTGATCAATGGAATAGAATAGAGAATCCAGAAATTAACCCACACACCTATAGCCATCTGATCTTTGACAAATGCACCAAGCCTATACACTGGGGAAGAGACTGCCTCTTCGGCAAATGGTGCTGGGAGAACTGGATATCAATATGCAGGAGAATGAAACTAGACCCATACCTTTCACCATACACTAAAGTCAACTCCAAATGGATTAAAGAATTAAATATACACCCGGAAACAATAAAACTTCTTAAAGAAAACATAGGAGAAACACTTCAGGAAGTAGAACTGGACATAGACTTCATGAATACGACCCCAAAAGCACGGGCAAACAAAGGAAAAATAAACAAATGCCATTATATCAAACTAAAGAGTTTCTGCACAGCAAAAGAAACAATTAAAAGAGTTAAAAGACAACCAACAGAGTGGAAGAAAATAATTGCAAAATATACATCTGACAAAGGATTAATATCCAGAATATACAAGGAACTCAAACAACATTACAAGAAAAAAACAAGCAACCCAATTAAAAAATGGGCAAAAGAGCTAAGTAGGCATTTCTCTAAGGAAGATATACGAATGGCCAACAGACATATGAAAAAGTGCTCAACATCACTCAGGATTCGGGAAATGCAAATCAAAACCACACTGAGATACCATCTCACCCCAGTTAGGATGGCTAAAATCCAAAAGACTGAATGATAAATGCTGGCGAGGTTGCGGAGAAAAAGGAACTCTTGTACATTGTTGGTGGGACTGCAAAATGGTGCAGCCTCTATGGAAAATGGTATAGAGGTTCCTCAAACAATTGCAGATAGATCTACCATTCGACCCAGCTATCCCACTGTTGGGAATATACCCAGAGGAATGGAAATCATCAAGTCGAAGGTATACCTGTTCCCCAATGTTCATCACAGCACTCTTTACAATAGCCAAGAGTTGGAACCAGCCCAAATGTCCATCATCAGATGAGTGGATACGGAAAATGTGGTACATCTACACAATGGAATACTACTCAGTTATAAAAATGAATGAAATACTGCCCTTTGCAACAACACGGATGGACCTTGAGAGAACTATACTAAGTGAAACAAGTCAGGCACAGAAAGGGAAATACCACATGTTCTCACTTATTGGTGGGAGCTAAAAATAAATAAATAAATTCTCACAAACACACAAAAAAGCCAGGGGTGGTGGTGGGGTGGGAAGAAGATATAACAACCACAATTACTTGAAGTTGATACGACAAGCAAACAGAAAGGACATTGTTGGGGGGGGGAGAGGGAGGAGGGAGGGAGGTTTTGGTAATGGGCCACAATAATCAACCACATTGTATATTGACAAAATAAAATTTAAAAAAAAGAAAAAAAAAAGAAAAAGTATGTAGAAGAAAACAACTATCACTTACCTTGTCATTTGGCAATAACCACTGTTAATCATATGGAAATTTCTCTTCTAGGTCATACATAAGTTTTACAAATTTGATATCATAATGCACATCCAGTTTTATATTTTACATTTTTCCCTTATCAATATATTTCCCCCATAATGCTTTAATACCAGCTTGCTTCCAACCTCCTCATTTGACCAGGATGGTTCATCACTCTTTCTGGCAAGGGTAGAAGAGAATCCACTCAGAGGGTAGCTCCCTCAGCTCCTTTGCCTTGCCTCATTCAGAAGGCTAATGAGAAGCTGGCTTGAATAGAGATTATTCCTAATAGAATCATTTCTCTGTGAGGTTCTTTATGATATCAGGTTTCATGCTCAACAACTGAGGCCTGCCTGAGATGCGTAGATCCAGAGCCGTGTCCCCATCCTCTCAGACTCACTAGCAAGCCCCATTCTAGAACATGTAATCTGACTCAGGCATTCTGGAGATTCTCTCCTATCACCAGAAACTGTTTAGGAATGGTCTCCTTGGCATACATGTGGATAGTCAGTACATGCCACACCACACAAAGGAAGCAAAAGCCTGAGAGCTCCTAAAAGCCTCCAGCAAGACCAATGAATAATATATTTATATACACATTATTTATATTGATAAAGTGACTTCTAAATTTGGGGTCACAGCCCAGTGTTACAGAATCCAACCTCCAGGAACGCATCACAGTACAGAGTTCTAATAAGCACGCTCCAATCATACACGTCCCCACCACTTGCATTTGTGTCACTTCATGCATTTACTTACAAACCTGACTCCTGAAAACAGCTAAGATTATGAGTTTTAAAAAGTGAGTTTAACAAGTTGGAGTTCACCAAAGCTCAATCTTGGGCTCTTTTCTTCCCTCCTCTTTATTCTTTCCCTAAGTAATGACGTCCATTCCCACGACTTTAAATATGATCTCAATATAAAGTATGTCATTGTCGTAGCTAAAGTATGTCATTGTCGTAGCTAACTTTTTTTCTAGGTACCAGGCACTATTTTAAGCATATTACATGCATCAACTCACATAATCCTTACAAGAATCCTATGAGTTGGATACTATTATCACCCTCATTTAAGAATGAGGAACGGAGGCATAAACAGATTAAATAACTAGTCCAAGGTAACACAGTGATGGAGAAAGCCAGAATTTTTGTTTTGTTTTGATTTTGGCGGCTGGCCAGTACAGGGCTCCACAGCCATGACCTTGGTGTTATCAGCACTATGTTCTCCCAAGTGAGCTAACTGGCCAGCCCTAAAGCCTGAAATTGAATCAGGCCACCTGGTGGCAGAGCCCATACTCTTAATTACTCTATTTTACGGCCTATGCAGTATACATGAAAACATGGCCTCTCTTAATTTTGAACTTTATTGATTCTGTGAACCACCACAGTGGAGCTATTCATTTGTGTATGCCTGAACACTGGGCCTGGTCTGAGGGAACACTGACAAAGCCCATGAGAAAGCAGAACTGTTTCCCTGTGGTATTTTAGAGGCAGGTGTATTAATTTAAATGTTAAATGTATTAAATGTCTATCACAGGTTTCATTCACATTCATAAAGAACTGTGTATTTAAAATAAAATATACCTCATTAAAAAAAAAAGAAAGTCACATGTTCATATAAATTACTGTCTTTTTTTTTCTGGTGGCTGGCCAGACAGTTATTTTCTTAGCAGCATACCTAGACTGCCTGTATTAGTCCATTTCTGTTGATTATAAAAAAATATACAGAATTGGGTGGTAAATAAATAAATGAAATTTATTGCTTACTGTTTCTGAGGCTGGAAAGTCCAAAGTCCATCTGATGATGGCGACAGTGACGCAGGGTCTCACATTGCAAGATGGTGGAAGCCCTCAGAACCACACCCCTGACCACCATTTTGAACCCATTCACTACTGCACAGTCTTACAATCTAATCACCTCTTCAAGGCTCCACCTTTCAATTACCGGAATAGGACTTCCCACACTCTTAACAGTCACAGTGGGGACGAAGTTTCTAATACATACAACTTGGGGGACACAGTTTAAGCATCAGTGAGTTTTGGGGGGACATAATTCAATCCACTACACTACCCCAACAAGATATTTCACTATTTCAGCAAAACATTATAGCAGAATTAGCTAAAAGAAAAAAAAAAAGCCTGATAATCTACTCAAAATAAATAGGAAACAGGAAAACCATCACACAAGAAGGATATGTAGCTACTGATTTCAAAGCCAAAATTACATGTGTGTCTTGGAAATGGCCATATTCATAGTTCCATCAGTTAGATCGGTAGGTAGGCAGAGGACAGAGAGATAAATAGTAGGTAAGTGGAGATATAGATGGACAGACAGATAAAATCAAATGTTGGTAAGTTAGAACAATTCATGGAATTTTATGATACAGGCGTCCTGGAAAACATCATCAGGAAGAACAAATTTGGACACAGAGGACAAAAGCAGCCTACAGATTGTTGGAATGCTTTATACTTGAAGTAGCCTGTCATTTTCTTTTCTGAATCCTCTGTGGTGATTGCCTGGAATGAATTGAAGCAATGGCATTTCTGCTAAGAGACTGGGTTTGAACATAGACAGAATACCAATCATATGCAAATAAATGGTGTATGCCCTAGTGTTTTTTGTTTCTTTGGTTGGTTGTTTTAAATATGTGAAGTAAACAAAAAAGACGGTGTGCTTTGAAGTGGTGTGGTTAAAGGAGGTAGTTTTGTGATGGCTACTCAAATCCTGTGGAAATGCGAGTCTAATTATTTTTTGTATGAACACATCTGTCTGGTTAGATAGATGGCAAGAGTCTGGATGAGAGAGACCACAGCTTATCTCTTTTTATCCCTAAAATGGCAACACTCAACACATAACAGAAGCTGAGTAAGTACAAAGGATAAGGAAACATACCATAGCCCCATCCCCATGTTGATGAAATGAAGCTACACAGTCTGCTCCAGCAGCCACAGATTGTGAACTGAGAATAAGAGGACTCTGGTGGCAGTTCTGGCCAATTCATAACATAGGAGAGTGTATTAAATTATCTTTATGTTTCTCACTAACATTAGAATTTTATTCCTTATATCTTCATGCCAATTTAATCTACATTATCGGAAATCAGCATTAAGATGTAATTACTTTTACCATTTCATGATACTTATTAAAATTTTCAATAACATGAAAGGATACTAAAGGCTAGAAGAAAGCAGCTTTAGAAAAATTTTAAATTCTCTCACACTCACAAAATCATATTGCAAACCTGAAAATAGAGATTGCACAGCCAGCGGTCCAAGTCCAGGCAAATCACATCTTCAATTTCCCTGAAGTTGCCAAGGTTCTGGTCATAATGTCCCTGGAGGAGGAGACACTTGAATTTTCCCTCCACTACATCAAAGTTGTTATCACACAAAGAGAAGAGTGTCCAATCCACAACCAGGTCAAGGCAAGCTGACGTCCCACGAAGGAGGAAAAGTTCAAACAAGAAAGCCATGCCAGGTTTCACATCCTTCTTTTGAGGGAGTACCTAGGAAGGACATTAAAACAAGGGAAGATTGGGATGTTGGATTTCTAGAAACACATTGTATTCAATGATGCCTGTAAAAAACAGAATTAAGTAAAAAGTTGTTCTGTACTCCTGTTGTTTGCCCTTGAAAACTCACCACCAGATTTATTTACATAAATAATCCTTTCAGCCCCAGGTAATTGAGCAACAATATCACCATGAAAATGGGACCCAAACAAGACAAATTCAACATTGCCAGTTCAAGATTCTGCAATTTAAGAGCTTTAGAATTCAAGCGTGCAACACATTAACTAACAGGATATACTGTATTTTCATTTCTCTTTGCTTGAGCTGGTACCACTATTGTACGACTATTTCTACATTCCATCATAGTGATTCTTTTACGTGCCCATCATTCTTCTTTGTATCACTCACTTGCCCAGAACAAGTGCTTTGCACAGAATAAATGCTTTTTAAAAAGTGGTTGAACAAACTATTACACTCCAGAGAAACTAATCTTACCCATAAAGATAATCTGAGGTATTATTACAAGGCTCACCTCTTGAAGGAAAAATAGTCTCACTTAATTTTTTGACTACTCTGTTTATTTCATTGACACTATAATGCATGTCACTGTATAAAAAATTTGTCAGTGTTAAATAAATACTATTAGGTATAAAGATGAATACAGTGACCAGGTTGGCCAAGTCACTCTTCGAGTCCCCAGGTGTAGAGATGGAGCTTATCTCTCAGTTTTAAAAAATAATAATAATTTTAGGACATGAATAATCTTTTCTTTTAAAAAAATAGATTACAGCCTTGGATTTTTAAAAATTTTGTACAAAGAATTATAAACAAAGATAGAAACTTGCCTAAGACTGATATTTTATAACAATATATTTAGCCAAAACTATGCAGGTATATTTTATATGATTTATGTAAATATTGCAAGACTTAGTTTAGATATAAAATTAAAGAGTCATCTGCTGAAAAATGCCATAACCCTGTGGCAGCTGCTATTAAACCATTAACAGGATCAGGTTTCATTTAAACCAGATTTACCATTTTCTACAACAGCCCATGGGAAAGCTAAAAACATTAGGCACAAATTACTGACGAAAGAGATCCTTAATGAAGCCATAGTTTTCATTGGACTAGTTGGCAGGGAGTAACCTTTCCAATAAGAGAATAAAAGCTAAATGAGTAGGAGATGGAGAAATGGAGTCAGAAACCTGATTTGGGCCATTGTTTAAAAACAGAGTTGAACTGATGCTATTAATAATAATTTCATCTCTTTCTATCCCTGCATTTAGAAATCAAAACTAGTGCCCCTTTAATACTAAACTGGTCTTATTCAGCAAAACTTTCAAAGTAGATGAAGTAAGAATCTGACCAATACCGAACCCATTGGATCATTGATTTTGTTGTAGTCTTGGGCTAGTAGTAAGTTTCCATGTACTTGAATTTCCTCATCAATAAAAAACAGGGATATATCTTCCTCAGAGACACGATGCAATCATCAACTTAGATGGCACATATAAGAATAATCAGAAAAATATAAAATACACATTGTTTATTTATTCATTTATTTATTTATTTGTTTTAAAACTTTATCCTAACTAGTTAGATAATAGTCTATTTAGATAATAAATAATAGTTTAATAATAGTTTATTTTAATAAAGAAGGAAAGAACATATTCAAGGTTAAAACACATCTGCGAACATGCAAAACCCCAGCATTCTTTTGGCATAAGAAACAGTTCAAGACTATCAAGCATATGAACACCATGCAGCTCTGTGTCACCTGCAGCAATGCACGAAAGGAACTTCATCTCAGCTTTGTCTACAAGATAGAGAAGTCACATGCAACTACCCTGACAGCCCCCAAAATGAACAAATACGCGAACAAGACCAAACCTAGTCACTAATACCAATTGAAAAAGAAGATAAAAGCTATAAATTATAAATAAAGGAATTACTTCACGGGCCAACAATTGCTTTAACTTCTTTATTCTTCCAGTGCCTTTCTCTTGCTGCGTGTTGCAGGGGAGTTCTTTTGCTCTGTAATATCCAGCTTGGGATGCATTCTTTCCCTTTGGTAAGGAAGATCACTAAGTTTCACTGTATTTCTCAGAAAATTCCTTTCACAAACTTGAATATTTCCACAGCTATACTATGATGTGATATTTTCATGAGCATTCTTCATTAGCTTTGTAATTAAGTTCTACATATTAAAAGAAATAAATGTATCAGTCTCCCCCTACTACTAATGCCTTCTCAGCATCAGAGTCCCAGTAGTTGGAGGTCGCAACATCCTCTGAGCACTTGGTCTTCGGAGCACCGTGAAGAGCACTCCTTCGGAAGGAAGAGATACTATGGAGCTGAATTTCAGTGAATAATGTAAGAGTAATGGACCTTCCATATCACAGAAGGTACATACGAAAGGTGGGTGGAGAACAAGTAGAAACCAAGAGGCAAAGAAGAATTTTGAAGACTGACTGTTGAATGGACGACTGGAAATAAAAGCAAAATTCTTTCCACCTGGACACCAAATATTTTTAAATTAAATCAGTCCAGAGAGGACTAGTGTAAATATGTAAAATGACAAAAATTCATATTCATAAAGTATTGTTCATATTTCCAAAAACAGAGGGTCTTCAAAGTCCTGCCTCTGGTTATGTTAAAGACGGTAACCATTGACCAACATTCCCACCATAACAAAGAGGAAACACCATTTAAATTACAAAATTATGAGTATTTTTTAACCCAATAGGAAGCTGAGGACACAAAGAAATTTAGAGGAAACTAAATCCCAGAGAGGGATAAACCTTTCATATATGAGCTAGGACTAGAAGCAGCTTTAATCTGGGGGAGCAGATAAAGAAGCAGACCTGTCATTGAGTGGGGGATTTTGCAGGGGAAAGGAGAAACTGGCTGAACTTTTAACAATCTTGTGCTAATGGGGCATACTGAATACATATGAGCCCCAGACACAGAGCAAGTCCTCACCTTGGGACTTTTACCAAGGGCTCAGCAGCATGTGGGCAAGAGGGTCTAGATGAAAAGGCAAAAAGAGATTTCCAGTGTCACAGAAATCTTGGGGCATGGCAGGAGAGCAGAGCAGAATCTCACAGTTACATGGGGCTTGGATACCAAGCCCAGCTGGAAGGAGGGACCTTCAACTTAATGCTTTTGGAATCAGTGGTAAATAAAACTAACTAAACTGCAACCCAAACCCAACTTAGCTCAATTCCTGATTTGAGCAGAGAGACCAGGACCTTGTGGGGGATAAATATTTTCTACTTCAGTCTCTACAATTCGTTTATACACAATGTCTGGCATTCAATACACAATTATGAGACATCCATACAAGCAGGAAAACATGATGCACAGACAAAAGAAAACCAGTCAATAGAAACTGACCCATGGGTGACTCAAATGTTAGAATTAACTAAGACTTTAAACAATCATTATAGTTAGGATAAAAAACTAGAGGAAAGATGAAAATAATTGGTGAAAAGTTGGAGTATTTCAACAGAGAACTTTTTTAAAGTTTTAAAAAAGAAACAATATTTAAAGTGACAAAATTATTAAATGGGCTTAACAGTAGAAATGGACACAACAAAAAAAAGGATAGGTGAATTCTAGGAGAAATCAATAGAAGTTATACCAACTGAAGCACAGGGCAAAAAGAGTGAAGAGAAACAGATTGGAGCATGAAAGACCTGTGGGATAATAACAAACAGTCAAACACACATGTAACTTGTGTCCTAAAAGAAAAAGAGAAAGAAAATGGTACAGAAAAAAATATGTCAAAAGATAATGGCTGAGAGTTTTGCAAAATTAATGAAAGACATCAATCTACAAAATAAAGAAGCTCAGAAAATCTCAAGCAAAAGTAAAACAAACAAAATAACACCTAAGCATATCATGGTCAAATTGACAGAAAGATAAAGAGAAAATCTTAGAGGCTCATCGATGATGACTAAGTATGTCCCTTGGACAGCCAATAATAAATTTTTCTTAGATATCATATTTCCTTAATAAAATCCTGAATTTAATAAAATAAAAAATCTAACAAAATAAAATTATTATACATAGTAGGGAAAATCTAACTTTCATTTCTTTACCCATCTTCTTTGCTCTGCACTCTGGTCACAAAAAGTCACTTTTATCTCCGGCACTAACCAAAAAGTTCCCAGAAATTTTGGTTTACTATAAGTGCCCCCCTTGGGTACTTGGTTGGCTGTTTCTTGCCCAGCTGACATATTACAAACTTATGTTTACCACATGAATTGTAATTCCTTAGCACACATTCAAGACCTTAATACAGCCTTACTACAGTCTAACTCCCTAGTTTTTTCCTATTAAATACATACTTAAATACATATTAACATATATGATATAAACACATACATATTAAACACTGTCAAAATTATTATTGTTAAAATTATGTTCTCAAATGCCTGCACACACACACACACACACACACACACACACACACACACACACACACAGAGTCTGTTATTTTGTCATGGCAACCTCTTCATCAGAAAATCCCTTTTTCTCCCCCAAAGTTTGCTTATTATAACCAAATAATCTTGTCTTCAGTTTGGACAAGACCTTCGAGGTGATCTTTTCTAATCCACAGGTTTTCAAGCAGACACATAGGCAGAGATACCGATGGGACCCAGACATAGGCTTGGGGACAATGGTGGCAGATAAAGGGTGTGGGACATAAATCAAAAGGTGTCTTCTAGGTCTCAAATGAATGGGGAATAGGGTAGTCAGGGAAGTAAATCAATATACTTAATTTTCGTTTAGAAACAGCAAAACGTTCTTGAGGAGGCAGAGAACTCTGGACAAATGAGTGGGAGTCAAGGCCACAGCGCAGGGTAATCTGGGTTATCCAGCGAGAGTTTTATGGTGCCATTATTTTCTTCCTCATTCCCTTGGTCAAGATAAATAAGCAGATCAATTAGTTCTAATCCCCAGTCTTCCTGCTGTGGGACAAAATGAAGTAATTATTCTTGGAAACTTACCTTGGCCTAGGGATTGAGGACAGAGTGTAGCAGGAGCAATAACTACCACAGCCTTTGAGTAGAAGAGACAGAATCTTACTTTCTCCACCACTAGAAAACTAGTGCTATCATGTTAAATGTAGTCATTCCAGATCTCTGTTTTAGGAATTTTTTTTTAATTCTTTAATCTCAACTGTTAACATTTATTTACTAAATACTAAGCACTTTTTAAAACACTTTATCCTCATTAACTCAATTGCTACATAATCCTGTGCAGTAGATTCTATCATTGACCCAATTTTATAAATGAGGCAACTGAGAAAAAGAAAGACTTGGACCTAGGTCACACAAAGCAGATGCAGAGGGCAGAGCAGGGATTTGATTCTGGGCCACCTGCTCCAGAGCCACTCACGCTATGCGTCCTGAATGTAGGAGGGGCCGACATCCAACAGCCCACCTTAGATTCACGGTGAAGTGGCTTCAGGTCATTCTGCTCAATCCTATTGCTATTCTTCATGATTCCTAAAAACTGAGAAGCCAGGGCTCTTCCTCCAGATGTTTCTCTGTATCCAGCCTGTTCTTTCCTAAATTGCTCACTGTGGGTTCAAGTATACAAAACAAACATAGAGCTTACTGAGAAAAAACAATTTTTACCCCAATACAATCCAGGATCCTCAAAGAATGAGTCTTTCTGAAGGGCTAAATTTACAAGATAGCTGACCAATTAATAATTCCTAATAAAAATCCTTCTTAAATGAAGGGCCAATTCTATGATCTCTCAAACCTAAAGCTCCTGAATATAATTTCATGATTTCTCAATAACTAATTTAGTAATTTGAGAAACACCAATGATCATACTATAATGTCCTCAAGGCTCTAAACTTGCAGTCCCCAAAATTAAGTTTGGATAAGAATTACCCACAGGTGCTTATTAAAAATGCAGATTTCCAAGACTCATGCTTACCACTAAATCAGCAAATTTGGAATGGGGCTTGGGACTCTGAGTTTTAGCACGCATGCTGAGCCAATTGTGAACCAGAGGGGGTGTCAGCCCACGCTTTGAGAATCACTTCCCAATACGGATACAAAGATAAGCAAGACAGGCTTTTGAATTCTTGATCACTGATTGACTTCCACTGCTAAGGAAAAGTATATTCCTGTCTAAAATCTGAATGAATCATACTTGAATAATTACTGGCTAAGCAATATGACCTTTTTACCATTTTCCATCAAACATGACAGAAATCAAGAAGAAATATATTGCACGTCATCTCATTATATGGCAATTCCATTTCCTGACCTCAACCTCAACATGTCATAACTCATCTCTTCACATGCTGCTCAAATGTTCAACCAAGAATATTGCACACTAGAGAGATGGGAAAATCTAATTGAATGTTTTAGTATAGAAAATGCAGTTCTCAGATTCTTACTTTTTTTTTTTTTTACTGTGAAAACAAAAGTTAAATTTTCTTTTCAGTTTCTCCTTGTTAGGCAAAAGATAGATCTTTCCCTTCACTGTCCCTGAGAGTTGAACACATTGGGGAAAAATTGGGCACAGCCCATTACTTTTACAAACCCCAGTGAGTGAACCTCGATACACAAAAAGACAGCATTTCTGAACATCTGCAGCCTGATTAGATCAAAGACCAACAAATTACCCACAAATGGTTTTACAAGGAGCATGTAAATATATCATTTGTAAGAGAGAAAACTTCTGGCAATAACTACTAGTCAACATTTTCCCTTTGGGCAGCCCACATTGCCCCAAAGATACCTAGCAATGAAGTTGATGCCTGTGCAGTGCTCTGTACTCTACAAAGCCCTTACATGCACCTATCAAGTTTGATCTGCATGTCAACTCTGTTATGTTGTTGCCATTAGCCCATTTTACACGTGATTGAAAAAAGGTTTAGGAGAGTAAAGATTTGCTCATGTTTCCCCAGCTACCAAATTGCTGATTTGACTATGCAAAATGCCATATCCCCCTTTGCTGCTTCCCTCCAATCATTCATTCATTCACATACATTTATTAAATGTCCATTTTTGTGATTAAGCACTATTTTTGGCACTGCGGACAAAAATAATTGAGTAAGACAAACAGGCTTCCTAATCTCATTGAGCTATAATGTGGTGGGGGAGGGAATGAGCAATGAACAAAGAAAAAAGACCTTATCAGTAGGGACAAATGATTAACCCACCACAACTGACATTGAAATAATAAAAATAAATACTGATGGACCAGAAAATGACTAGAGGAGGAGGTTATTCTGGTAAGAAACTCTTGTCTAAAGAAGCACATGTTCCCCTAAGACCAGCCATGTCAAGGTTTGAAGAAGCAGCCTGCTTCATGATAGGAAATCACAATAATTTCAGTAGCCCTGCAGGGAGGATAAGCTCAGTGTGTTCAAAGAAGGAAAGTGAGGCAGGAATGAAATACACAAGCAGAAAACTAGGATGAAATAAGATTAGGGAGTGGGACAGAGGCCAAATCACATAAGGTTTGAAGGCCCACATAAGGAATTTGGATTTTATTCTAAAGGCAATGAAGATCTCAATGCAATGGAAGATTTTAATCAGGGGCTTGACATGATCTGATTTGCAGTTTCTAGATGGACCTTTATTGGTTCTTAAGTTTAGTGACGTTTTTGTTTAAACATAAATCCTTTTCCTGCCATTTCCAAAAGCTTTGAAAGCCACATCAGTTCAAAGTCACTGACTATTGCTTGGTATATGAGACAGATGGATGGAAAGAGATAGCCAGATCTACACTTTGCAATTCACAGGCCGTGTGACCTTAGAGACATTCTTTGTCCTACTCAGTCCTTGGTGACTTCACTCGGTGTTCATATGAGAATTAATGCCTTAAAAGTAATTGTAAAGCATTTTTTATAGATGTAGAAATATTAAAACATATTCCCTTGGAATGTGAGTGAGTTCAGATACAGAAGCAAGTTCCTACTCTTGAGAGAATTCAAAATGATTTGATTGTTGAATTGCATGCCAAGTGAACAAGAACTACTCTTGTAACTAGGGCATTCTCAACTCTGAATACATTGGATGCAAACAGAGGTAGAAAACAGACACGAAGGGCAAAGACGGATTTATGGCATTTTGAAAGCATTCCCAATAACATAAAACCCCAAATATTTTCTAATGTTAAACAAATTCAACTAAAAGACAGTCACTAGTTGTCTATTTGAAGACCTCAGTCTCACTCTTCAGAATTCTTAGATTTGTTCATTCATTTAAAAAACATCTATTGAAACAGCCATATTTCTAGATGCTGGCAATACAGCAGCAAACAAAACAGACCAAAGTCCCTACTCCCAAGAAGCTTACATTCTTGTGCTGCCAAGCACTATTAAGATCCAATGACCACTTGGCAAAGTCACGTAATATAATAGCCTTCTTCCCAAATGTTAGTTTGCTACGTGATACTGATTCTGTCCTTTCAGAGACAGAAGGGAGAGACTGAAAAGACAGAGAGATTTGCCTTTAGAAAAAGATATAAGTCTGGTAAAAACACAAAGAAAAAGTACAGGAATGGGTGGATAATTTACAGATATGGAAAACCAATATATAGGTTCTCACTGCTTCCCTTAGGCAGGTTGTGTGAAGTTGGCGTTGACAGTGAATAGTGATGTAATTGTATACAGTGATGTAACTGGCACACAGCAGGCATTCAATAAATGCTACTCAACCTCACAGCATCTAGTAGCAAGAAGTGGAAGCAAAATAGAATCAAATTTAGTGTAAACTGCGTTTTCTCAGAGGAGAGAATTAAGAACGGAGTAATTAAAACTTCATGAAGGAATGTTCTGAAGGGCTGGAGAAACCTAACATACAGAGGAAAGCAGAGAACATTGCATGTGGACGATTATTATCATAATGATTAAAACAACCATAGCTACCAGATATTTTCTCCATGAAACCTGTCATGATAAACAATTTATATATTATATTATTTAATACTCATAAAATTCCTCTGGAATAGCTATTAAATTTCCATTTTACAGACGAGGGGATTGACACCAGGGTGTTTAAATCATTTTCCCAAAGCTTTGAAAAATGTAAGTAGCAGAGCCAGGATTCCAACTCTGGTCACCTTCACTCTAAACATGTTCTCTTAACAACTACACTGTGGGCCCCGTTTTTCATTGTTTATTTTGGTGGAGGGGAGGGGCAGAGTCTCATTACTCAATCGGAGCCTCCTCTATGTAGAGGGAAGTGAGTTAGGGGTGAGTTAGGAGAGACCACTGCTAAGAGGAGAATGCCCAGCAAACACGAGCCACTCAGGAAGAGTCACTTGCCATTAAGGTTCTTACAAGTCTGGGGGACCCCTTAACCAGCAGAAGTGACCTTTTCAAGAACTGACCAAATGGGCCTTCGTCTAACTGATATAGTGGAAAAAATTCTAAAGCTGAACAACGTAATGTACTCCAAGCCTCTCCATTATTAATGATTAATAATCAATAATCAATAAAAGAAATCATGCTCAGGCTATAGTTTTCCTAAGACCATTCCTTCCTATGAGTTATTAAAATCATTTCAATTCTTAGATATTAAACGTCACACAGAAAATACCTCTTGCAAAATGTTGGGTTCATCGTATTTTAAGAATGAATACTTAAGGTAATTTAATCAGTTTCTGATATATGCAGTTTTCAGAAAACAGCTCAGGGAACAGCATGGTAACCATGGCTAATAATGACAAGTATATGAGCTATATTCTTCATATGCATATCAGAATCAGAGCACTACTGAAGTACTTGACCATCTGAAGTACTTAGGAAGCTTTAAATAAAAAATAAATTTGCCTATTTCACTGAAATTGAGCATTCTTTTTGGGGGCATAAAACTTCAAACTTATTAATTTCATGGCTATAATTTAAAATGAATGCCAGTACTAGCTAGATGACTATATGGTAAGTGTCTTAGAATTTCAAGAAAAGGCACTAAATTTTTTATAGTATTTGTATTTCATTCTCAGTGCAATAAAAATATGACACCCTTTTAATAATAAATAAAATTCTCTGTTTGATTTACATGCATGGATTAAATGTCATGTTTGAAAAGTTGCTATTTTATTCATATTGAATTTCCCTCCAGTCAAACAAAAATGGTGCCCATAGACTACTATATAATGATACCTTGGCACGTTGATATATAAATATTAACTGGTTGATATACTCTAAAAAGTTCTACAGATCAGAAAATAGTCTGGTAGCAGAGTGAGTTTAGGTGAGGTTTGCTCTGGAGCTTCTAAGGTGCCTATGTGGACCCTACAATTAGCCAAAACCTCCTCCGTATGATGTGGCTACACCAAAGGAACAGAGTGGGCCAGACCTCTCCCTGTCACACATTTAGCTTATTTCAGAGATGCCAGATTTACCTGTTAATTTCTGAAAGGTTGAAGTCTTTTGCTGCTCCTTTTTGTCCATTAAGAAAAAAGGACAATTTATTGTTACCAGTTCTTCATGAGCCCCTGTGTTAGTGTGTTAGGTCTGCCATGACAGCATACCACAGCCTGGGGTGCTGCGACAACAGAAACTTATTTCCTCACAATGCTAGAGACCAATTCCAAGACCTGGGTGTCAGCAGGGCTGCTTTCTCCTGAGGCCTGTCTCCTTGGCTTGCAGGTGCTGTCTTCTCCCTGTGTCCCCACATGGTCCTCCCTCTGTGTGTATCCTGTCCTCATCTCCTCTTCTTATAAGGACACCAGTCAGATTGAAGTAAGGTGCACCCTAACAACCTCATTTTAACTTAATTACATCTTTAAAGACCCTCTCTCCAAATACAGTCACATTCTTAGGACTTCAACATGTGAAGTTGGTGGGGGGACAAAATTCATCCCATAACAGTCCCCTTTTGATCCACTTCCATCTCCCACACCTACCTTTTTACATGTGCACAGCATAACTAAAGGATAAACCATTTCACTCAAAACCCAAATGCCTTTTGGATGATCCAAAAATGAATATAAAAATGGGATGATTTTTGTTTTCCCTTTAAAGCATACAAGGTTCAATCTGTGGAAGCTACACTTGTGAGCACTTTCAGGGAAAGGCCCTGACTATTTCTCCAGTACTCGATACAGTACTCAGTATGTAGAAGGGGCTAAATAACTTCTTTAGTCATCTACTACTGCATAACAAACTACTCCAAAACTTAGTGGCTCAAAACAGCAATATTTACTGTATCTCTCAATTATGCACATCAGGAATTCAGGCACAACTCAGGAAAATAACTCATCTCCACACGGTGTCAACTGGGGCCACTTGGGCTGCTCTTCAACTGGTGGCTGGGCTGAAATAGAGGGTCCAGGATGGCTTCGCTCTCATGCCCTCCTCCTTGGCAAGAACAAATGGAAGGATTGGCTAAGCTGGGACCCTCTCTCTCTCTCTCTCTCTCCTTCTCCAGTAGTCACAGGGTCTCACCTTCTAGTCTGTCCAGCAGGGTAGTTGGATTTTTTACATGACGATTCAAGGCTCTAATGGCAAGGCTTCCAATGAGGCAGAAGAGGAAAGCTGCCAGTCTCTTAAAGCCTGATCTTAAACCCAGAGTACGCCATCATTTCCATTGTGTTCCATCGATAAATAGTCACAGAGGCCCCTCAGATTCAAGGGGAAAAAAACAAACCTCATCCTTCAGTGGGAAGACTAGCAGAGATTTTATGGCCATCTTTTATTACCACAGGAGGTTACTGGTAACTAAAGAAATGAACAAAAATATGCCAAATGTACTATGTACTACAAATAAAATTAATCTATGTGGCCATGTACATTGCAGTAACCTTTGACTAACCCAGCAATTCCCATCTGAGTGAACACCAAATATGAAAGATTTTTAATAACTCAAGCAAGCTAATATGAATTCAAGATGCTACTTGCCAAGTTTTCATATTTGTTTTGACTCTCCTATTATATGTATTTTTTCTTAATTTTGAAATTCTTATTTACTTATGAAACCTACTTCTCATTTGCACGTTACATCAATACACTGAATGTTGTGTCCTCCCCAAATTCACATGTTGAACTCCTAACCCCCAGTGCAATGGTATTTGAAGGTGGGGCCTTTGGAAGGCAATTAGATTTAGATGAGGTCATGTCATTTATTAGTTTTTCTATTGCTTGTAAAAAAATATACATAACTGGGTATTTTATAAAGAAAACAAAATTTATTGCTTACAGTTTCTGAGGCTGGGAAGTCCAGGGAACACAGGGTTGGAAGTTCTTGATGGTGGTGACAGTGATGGCAGAGTATCTCATTGTGAAAATGGCAGAGCAGAGAGACTAACCTCCTCCTTCACTCCGCTTTTAAAGCCCTCCAAATCATGTCCATGACCACCATTTTTAATACATTCACTACAGCATGGTCTTATAATTTAATTACCTCTTCAAGGCCCCACCTTTCAATTACCATAATAGGATTTCCCATTCTCAACATTTACAGTGGGGACCAAGTTTTGGGGGGACATTCAACCCAAGGTATTCCACCTCTGACCCCCAAAACTCATGTCCTTTTCACATACAAATACATTCATTCCATCCCCAAAGTCTTCACTTGTTTTAACTCAAAAGCCCAAAGTTCAAAGTCCCATCTGTGAAATCAATACAAGTTATCTATTTCCAAGGTAAAGCATAGGGTACATAGTCCCATTCAAAAAGGGAGAAATAGGCAAAAGAAAGGGGTAACAGGTCCCAAACAAGGCTGAAACCCAGCAGGGCAGGCATTAAATCTCAAGAGCTGGTGAATCATGTGCCTAGACTACATGTTCGACCTCTGTACACTGGTGTGGTGGTTGGGTCCCCAAGTCCTCGGGCAGCTTTGCTTCTGTGGCTTTCCTAGTCTGAGGTCATGCTTCAGCTCTCGCAGGCTGGCACTTCACCCTGATAGCTCAACAATTCTGGGGTCTCCATGGCACTCCTGCCTACACAGCTCCAACAGGCATGGCTTTGGTGGGGTTATTCTGCAGCAACTCTGATTTCACATTGCCTCTTGGCATCTCTCTAGCAAAGGCTGTCTGCAGTGAATTCACCCCTGCAATAGATCTCTTCCAGGGCCCATACATCCTTTTGAAATCTGAGTGGAGGCTTCCAAGCCTTCCCAGCTCCGGCATCCTACAAGCCTGCAGACCTAACACCACGTGGACACTGCCAAGGCTTCTGGCTTGTGTTTTCCAAAGCTGCGAGTGCAGCTGAGGCCAATTTAGCCATGGCTGGAGCAGCCAAAGCACCTGGGGTGCTGGTGTGGGGAGCAGCATCCCAAGGTGGTCCTGGGCGGTGAGCCCATGGAGGGCACTCAGGCCTTTTCCCTGAGACCAATCTGTCTGCCTAGGACTTCAGGCCTATGATGGAAGGGTTGGCCTCAGAGCCTTCTGCAATGCCTTCAGAGCCTTTTCCCCTTCTCTAAATAATCCCTTTCTTTCCTACTAATCTCCTTAGCACCATTGAATCTTTCTTCTGAAAATGCTCTCTACTTCTCTCACACATGGCCAGGCTGCACGTTTTCTGAATCTTTCTGCTCTTCTTCTCTTTCAACTTCTGGCTTTTCATCGTCCCTTTGCCACCATAACTCAGCATAGGCTGTAGCAAGTAACTATGCAGCTTCCTGAGTGCTTTGCTGCTTAGAAGTTTCTTCCACCAAATACCCTGGCTCACAACTCTTAAGTTCCAACTTCCACAAAATCCTAGGGCATGGACACAATGCAGCCAAGTTCCTTTCCAGTTCATAGCAAGGTTGATCTTTGCCCCAGTTTCCAATAAGTCCCTTTTCATTTACATCAGAGATCTTCTCAGAATTGCCTTTGTTATGAAAATGGACTCAGCAAGGAAGCAGCTGGCACTCAGAGGGTCGGAGACTCAGGTATTTTATTACACTGGCAGTCCCAGAGGAGATAACACTCCAAAATCTGGAACCCGAGGTGAGGTCTTACAAGGTTTATATAGGCAAACTCATCCAGGCTTTAGGTTTCGCTTTTTCAGCATTCATGTGGCTATGTCAGCTGTAAGTTTCGATTTTTCAGAATTTGTGTGATCTAAGCAACCTTGGTTACAGAAGTGAAAAAATGCAAGCAGTTGATTAGCAGTCAGACTGATGCAACAAGCAAATATCATTTCAAAGACAAAATATTATTTTAAAAACAAAACAAGCTTATCAGAAAATTATTTTTGAATTCTTCCCAACACCTTTACTGTCCATATTCCTATCAGCATTTTGGTTACCACGACTTAACCAGCATCTAAGAAGTTACAAATTTTTTTTTAAATTTTATTTTGTCGATATACATTGTGGCTGATTATTGCTCCCCATCACCAAAACCTCCCTCCCTTCTCCCTCCCCCCCCAACAATGTCCTTTCTGTTTGCTTGTCGTATCAACTTCAAATAATTGTGGTTGTCATATAGAAGTTACAAATTTTACCTGGTTTTCTTATCTTCTAAACTTTCACCAGCATCTAGGCTTTTTCTAGCCTATTCCTCCAAATTCCTCCAGCTTCTCTTCAACAATCAGTTCCAAAGCTGTTTCCACATTTTCAACTTGTTATAACATTTCACTTGTTATAAGCAACACCCAAATCTCTGGTACCAATTTTCTGTGTTAGTCCATTTCTATTGCTTATAACAAAATACACAGAACTGGATATTTTATAAAGAAAATGAAATTTATTGCTAACAATTTCTAAGGCTAGGAAGTCCAAAGTCCAGGGAACAGAGCTGGTGAAAGTCTTGGTGGTGGTGACAGCAATGACAGGCTATCACATTGTGAAAATGGCAGAGCAGAGAGAGAGAGACTGACCTCCTCCTTCACTCTCCTTTTAAAGCCCACCAAACCATGCCCATGACCACCATTTTTATTCCATTCACTACAGCATGGTCCTACAATCTAATCACCTTTCAATTACCTTAAGAGGATTTCCCATCTTCAACAGTTACAGTGGGATTTAAGTTTTAGGGGGACATTCAACCCAAGGCAGGATGGGATTAGTGTCCTTATAAGAAGACAGAGAGATCTCACTCTTTTTCCATGCACACACACTAAGGAAAGGCCACATGAGCGCATAGGGAGATAAAGCCATCTGCAAGCCAGAAAGAGGGACCTCAACAAAAACTAAATCTACTAGTATCTTGACCTTATATTTTCCAGCCTTCAGTACTGTGAGATGTAAATGTCTGTTGTTTAAACCACCTGTTCCATGGTATTTTGTTATGGCTGCCTGAACTGTGTGTCTTAACACACAGTGCATATAAATAATTTAATCAACCCAGATTAAATGGCCATAACCAAGAAAAGAAAGGTCAATATATATGAAATTAATGAAGTTCTAGGATAGGAGTATATGCCTGTTGAAAACAAGACCATGTACATAGGTTTTTTTTTTTTTAATTCTCTGATTTTCTTAATAAAGAGTTTGTAGTTTTCTTCTATAGTCAGAAAGGCCAATACAGCTATTTTCATTTGAAAATATCAAAAATTGTCTGAAGAAATTTTTGCCTCATTCTTAAAGAAATTGAGGTTACAGTTAACATGACAATAAACAGGTGTATTTGGGGGAGGTCGCCATGCATGCCACAGTACTACAGAAATTCTCAGAAAACATCCAGAGGCCTTCCATCTAGTTTTCTCCTTGACATTGAGCTTTACTGAGTTTGCTCATGCCTCAAAGAAGTAAGTTTATGAGCTCACTTCTCTTCTTAGAAAATGTATATTTAAAATATTGTATTTCCAAACAGAGGAGAAGAGACAAAATAAACATGAAGTTGTAAAACTATTAAATATTGATGTTTATTTTCTTATTCATTGCCAGTGATGGACTCCCATTTATAAGTAATGTTAAAATAATATCTCTGACTTGATTTGTTTCTTCTCCATCAGATCTTTCTTTAATTTTTATTTTAGAAATGACTGACACCAAGATGTTACTCTTAAGATTATCATAACATTTTCTTCACTTTCTCTGTTTTTTCAGGAAACAATGCACAGTTTTGGTGAGCTGAATTTATATTAAACTTGTTGCACCTCTTTGACTAGAAGTACAGCTATTGAATACCTATTATACACAAGTATTGTATGCTCTGAAAAACATAAAGATAAACATGGTATGGCACCTGCCCTCAAATACCTGAAATCTTGCTGGAGCTGATTAATGTGTATAAACAATAGCAAAAGTGGCTAAGTTTAGAAACTGAAGGGTAAGTAGGAGTCAATTCTAGGGAAAAATGCCTGGTGGCACATCAGAACTTGGAGGACAGGGCCGGCCCCGTGGCTCACTCAGGAGAGTGCGGAGCTGGTAGCGCTGAGGCCATGGGTTCAGATCCTATATAGGGATGGTCGGTGCGCTCACTGGCTGAGCATGGTGTGGACCACAATGAGCCAGGGGTTATGATCCCCTTACCAGTCAAAAATAAATAAATAAATAAATAAATAAATAAATAAATAAATAAATAAATAAAATAAAAAGATCTTGGAGGATATATGAAATTGAATACAGCTCAAGCTGGAAGGGTAGTTGAGTATGCCATGGGAGGTAGGCTCTATTTGATGTGGGTAAAGACTGTGGAAGGAGGCTGAGGCTACATTACTGCGGTCTTTAAATCCATGGCAAGAAGTCTGAGCAATCCTAAGAGCAAAGGGGAGTCGCCAAATGATTTTAAGAGTAAAGCAATAAAGAAACATGGCAGAAAGACCATTTTAGTTAATGATGACTTTAGGGGTCTTGGTGATGACACTGAGTTAATAGAATGCCCTTTCTGGAGTTAGCAAGCAAGGGTCAAGTACCCAAAGTTATAGAGGATAGGTTTTATTCCTCACATTGCCATCATAAGCTATGTGGTCTTGGGTAACTTGCATTACTTCTCCAAAATTCTATTTCTCATCAGTGAAATACAAATATTAATGTTTACCTTATGATGGAGTTTGGATGTATTGCCCTCCCAGAACTCATATGGAAATTTGATCCCCAATGTGGCAGTGTTGGGAGCTGTTTGAGTCATGGGGGGAGATCCCTCATGAATGGATTACTGCTCTCCCTGGGGGAGGGGGGATTAATGAGTGAGTTCTCGCTCTATCAGTTCCCATGACAGTTGGTTGTTTAAAAGACACTGGCACCTCCTCTCTCTCTCTCTGTCCCATGCTTCCTCTCGCCATGTGATCTGCTTGTACCCACCAGCTGCCTGCTGTTTTCTCCCATGAGAAGAAACAGCCTGAGGCCCGTGCCAGATGAAGCTGTCCCAGAGTCATAAGCCAAATAAACCTCAGTTCTTTCTAAATTACCCAGTCTCAAGTATTTCTGTTATAGTAAAACAAAATGGACTAGTACACCTTACTAATTTCTTTTGAAGTTCAAGGTCATAATATCAGTGAAAGCTGTAAATGCTACTCTAATGTAAAAAGATTTTATTGTTTTTAGAAAGGAAGGACTTAAAAAATCAAAATATAAATGTTATTCAAAATTGCTCATTTATCCTTTCAAACAATACAATCATGGATGTGCTATAAAGGGAAATAACCACATACTTTAATTTACCAAAACTTCACTTAAGGTATATATTTGGGTCTTGTTCACTGTTTGCTTTTTAGAGTTGGTTTGGTTTTAGTTGAAAATTGTTTTAGTCCTTCAGTATGCCAGACACTAAGTGCACTATAACATTGACTCCAGACCACTGCTCTGTTGGTGGTAACATCATAAGATCAACGTCACAGGGCTTCTTGGGATGGCTGTTTCATAGTGGAGATAACAGAGGCACAGGGAGGTCAGGTAACTGCTGTCACATTCCTAAGCAGGTTTGGGGACCAGAATTCAAATGAGATTGTAAGGCTCGCACTCAACCACCATTCAACCATGTCTGGGCCTTCAGAATTAATTTTTTATATTTAAATATCCAAGAAGAACCTTTCTATGACAGCATTTCAAAAGATTTTATTAGTAATTAAAATGAATTTTATTCCTTTGTCCAAAGAAAAAGCAACATCTAGTGACAAATAAGTAAAAAGCAGATATTCTTCAAACTAAGAGACTAGTAACTGCACACTCAGTGTGAGTCTGTTACCTGGAAGCCTGTGTTGTCACATTCTGTTCTCTGAGATCCCTATTCCTGCAGCTTCTTTGCTATGGAGTGTGCATTTCCGTATCATTCATATGATGGCATACGTTTAAGCTTGCCATAATTTAGTGTAAGCAAAATCACTTTTTGCCTTTAAACTAGTATTCATAAAATTTCATCATTTACACACTGATGCATGATCCAAAAAACACATGTACTTATCAAATAAAATGGGGTTAAGAACCATCAAAATCAAGTGATTTTCTTTTTCCTTTGGCTCACAGACACTCAATCTAAGATATGGTTTTATTTTCTTTTTGGTATGGGGTAATGTGAAAAATGAAATATGTAAACCTAAATGGAAGGAAACCATGGTCTTAATGGAATCATTAAAGTAATTGTTTCAGAATGCTACATCCTTCCAGAAATAATAACCCTATAATGTCAGCAAATTTGGAGTCAGCATGGGTTACATGCTCCATATGGAGGGGCCTGGTCATGTTCATTAGGTCTGCCTGAAGCTTAACCAAACTCGAGTACATGACCTTTAAGAATTTTTTAAAATTCATTAATCAATGTTCTTTGCCTGAATTTTGCTGCTTTTGCTTCTTTAACCTATTACTTGTATCCTTTTTTTAAGTTGGTCAATCTCTGCACCCAATGAAATGAGAATTGCAAGCATAACAGTTCTAGCTAACAATTAACAGAAAGTGCTTTCAGCTCAGATACCATTGCCAAAGTTCAGTAATGATATTTTAAAATGTCACCCCAATAGATGGCAATGCGAGATAATCAGCAACAGGAAAATTGTCATCACAATTTTTAATTTGTATCTAGCTTTACATGCTTTGAAATTACTTTAAAACATTTTCTCTTTCAATCTTCTATACAGCCCTAAAATATCTGGATTTATTTATTCACATTAATGTATTAGAAATCAAGCACTAATGAAGAAATAGTGAAATCTCTCACCAAACTTCTAAAGGATCTGTACAATTTTCCTATAATAATGTTTTTCTAACTTAGTGTTTTCTTTTAGTAATGTTTTCTATCACTTTTCATCTTGCTAATTATCAACAAGATGGATTTGAACTTGCACACATATATGAATGGTTTAAGCCAGTGGTTCCCAAAGTGTGGTATGTATGTCTTATGAAAAGTAAAGATGCCCTAGCCCCAACCCTTGACTTTGAGTTAATTAGTTGAGTTTTTATGAAGCTAATTAGTTGGAGAAATAATCATTTAATTATACAAATTATATGATCATTTGTTCTTTCTTTTGCTATTCAAATGTTCTTAATTGCCTAATATTTTCTTAAAATTGGATAAAAAGGCATATTGTGTATTTAATATTCCTTTATAAAATTATAAAACAATTCAAAAATGGAAATTTATAAAAAATAAAGATGTCATAGTTCTTGCATTCTTCCTTGATCTTAAAAGATATTCGCTGTTAATTCCTTTAGCAAGGTTCTGCTAAGGGTGTATTTGTTGTGGGTTGAATTGTGTCCCCCAATAGAATAGATGATGAAATCCTAACCCCCAATACCTCAGAATGTGACCTTATTTGGAAATAGGCTTTGTTTTTTAAGATTTTTTTTTTTTGGATAGTGAAAATATACTTTATTTTTTTAATACAATAGCTGCCAGCAATATACTGGTATTGATGTTCCAGAGAGAGAAAAGAAAATACAAGTACTCTAAGCTTTCATTTGCCTGCTGAAGAAAATTCTAGAGAAAATATTCCAATTCTGTTCAACATTATGGCTAGAGGAGTTGAAAATTTTTTTCCTGATAAAAATATAATTTTGGTGGCCCCAACCGCAATAAATCGTAAAGGAAGGAGTTTAAAAAGCCATGTATATCATAATGAATGCTTCCCTCTCTTTGAATTAAATATTGATTATAAGCAGTGTAAGAAACTGATAAATCAGTAAACTTCATGAAATGTGTATCAAAATGTTCTTGAAAAAAATACACTTCTATTTCCTCTCATTTTTACTTTGTAGATATTTTCTAAATGGGTTTTGTAAATGCACAGAAATAAAAGCTATCTACATGCAACTCTGGAGAGAATCGAAACACAACAGAAGTAAAGTGAAAATGCCTAAATTCTAGAGTTTATCCACTTAGTATAAGAATAAATGTCAGAAATCTCTTAATTGTACACATATTGCTCAAGGGTTTAAAGATAAGTTGTGAAAGCAACTTACCAAGAAATAAAATCTTATTTGAATTCTATCACAAAAGTTAATAATCCTAGCACAAGAAGAGAACAGAACCGTATAGAAAACCTGCATCTGTATCAGAAAAGGGAAATTACATTAAGTGGAATAGTAGAGAGCTTTCCAAAGGTTGAATACAATGATTTTTCAAAATCCCTTGGAAAATAATGAGACCTTCCATCCAGATCTCCTCGCTGAAGTGAAACACGAAAGGGGAAATGATTCCTTAGTTGCAGAAAAAAAATCAGATGATTTCCATGTTAATACATATGCTACACAAACTGCCAAGAAAA
Source organism: Cynocephalus volans (assembly GCF_027409185.1). NCBI lineage: Eukaryota > Metazoa > Chordata > Mammalia > Dermoptera > Cynocephalidae > Cynocephalus > Cynocephalus volans. The sequence continues at coordinate 20,579,089 of NC_084464.1, forward strand.
CTTTAATGTCCCAAATATCTCAAGATTTTAAGCCATGATCTTTCCACAAATATACAATGGGGTAAAAGCATGTTGTAGGATCATCCTTCTTACTAGCTTTCGTCCATTTGCCAAACTCAATTTCACATGAATAACTTCCCTCGTAAAGTAATAAAATCTGTCTTTCTACAGAGAAAAATAATTCTGCCTTCATCAAAATCATAATAGACCTGACTTCCTTGGACATCCAGAGGGACAGCCAACTGTAATCAGTGGATAAATTAAAAACAATAGAATAAATACCCAAAGTGAAAACACTTCACAACTGAGGCTCAGAATGTATTGTTTGCCACTCTGTTTTGAGAACTGGAGCTCCTTCCTCTGTCAGCCCTCTGTCCTGCACCACTCAGCCCACCATTCATTAGGAGAAAGACACCCTCCTCTTGAGTCTTTCTTGTACTTTAAGCTATGAGGCAAGGTTCAATATCACCTGAAGGCCAAGTTGCCACGATTTAAAAGTAGGTGAAGAGTGAGAAGCTTGTCTGCTCACCAGTGCAGACAGGGCACTTGCACCCCCTGAAGCTACTGCAACACAATCTGTCAGTAGATAACTAGAGGGTGCCTCTTCCTGGAACCAGACACATCATCACCCAACATTGAATTACAAAAACATGGGTGCTCAAACTCTAGATCAGCAATAAGGAGTTCTAGAAAAGGTAAGGGAAAGGAATCTCCCTGAGCCAAATGGATACAACATAGAGTTTTTGTTATGTTTCTATCCTAAGCTAGTTACTGATAGGTAAAAAATGCAGTATGCTGATAAAAGTCAGGCTGCTTCCACAAAGCCAGTGCTTACTAAATGCTAGCACATCAAAGGGGAGAAAGTACTGCCATTTTAAAGCAATATACTTAAACTTTCAAAAAACAGCCTAATCAGCCTATGAGAAACAACACTTCTTAAACAAGTTAGGTACAAAAAATTACCCAAAATGTATTAGAGTCACAACCACAGTTCTTTTAGTACTTAGAAAGTCCATTTTTTGGTTTTTTTTTAAAGATGAATAAAAAACTTTTATTTTTTTAATCACCAAGTTCATTCTCCCTTGTTAGAGCACAAATAATTCCTGGTTTGGGACTTTGATTTCAAAAACAAACAAAAAAACCATGCAGGGTTATATTCTCCAACGTGGCTGTAGAAAATTTAACTTGAGGAAGAGCAGTAATTGAGATCAGGCAAAACTGTTAATATGCATTCACCATAACACAACTATCATTTACTCCACAAGGAGTGAACAATCCTCTACGCAAAGTCTCAACAGTAAATGGGGATGGGACGGGAAAGTTGGCCACCTGGACAATGTATTCTTTGGGTCATCTACATTAAACATGCTTTAGAAACAAAATTTTACTTGATATTTTGAGAAACCCACCCTACATTCCATAGGTTAATTTCTGTATGTGTTAACTTCTACATTACTAAACACTGTACTGCTAGAGCTAAATCAAGTAAATATCAGTTTATGTAGTGTTGCTCCAAAGATGTATAAACAGCAAGGTGTATGCTTACCTATAAAGGAGCTTTTTAAAATGAGGAAAGAAAGCAATAATGTTCCAAATGAATGGCACTGGGCAAAATACACGTAACACGCAATACATTTAGACAGAGTATCAGGTACCTATCAGTTTCTCTTGTAAGGATAAAATGCTTGAGGAAGAACTTGAGAATACACCCCTCCCTCTAAACTTTTAGCTTCTACATAGTGTCAGGTGTTACAATTGGTGTGGATAAATGCTTTTAGGCAAAAGTAAAAATCTATCTACAAAGCAAAATAGCGAAATCTGTACTGACTTTTTGTAGAAGGCTCTTCTCTGGTGGTAATATCCCTTAATATACACCCAGGATAGACTGTTTCTGATACAGTAGCAATCCTTTCATATACTCTTACTAAATATTACAAAATTTCAAAAAAAAAAAACCATAAGTATTCCTTGTACCATGCATTATGCACCAGTTTGGGGGTGACTGATGAAGTCATGGCTACTATTTTAACAGTTAAACATTGCACCTCAAAAGTTCTGCCTTCTATACACAGTGAATGGACACAACGGCGAGGGCTCCAGAGAGATGGCAAACTACCTCTGCAGTGAAGTTTGTGTTGGAGGGTCTCCAAATGGGAGGGGGGAGGATATGGGAGGTAGGCAGGGTAAAAGGATTTTACAATAATACTGCTTAGGAGTGTACATTTTAAGATAAATACTATACCTTGTCTATCCTTGGCCCTAATCTTGAATAACTGCATGTTCATCCAAAATACAATTTCTACTTTATAGGAATAAGAGCAGTCTGTTAGGAAAAGCATATTCTTAGGGGAAGACAGAAAGATAGCTCTCTCGTAAGTGCTATTTTACTTGGTAAGTCTTTTGGCTACATCACTATATGCTATTTCAACCTCCTGACCACTGGGACAGGTATTGGTGAACTCATCCCTACTATAAGCCTTAGTTAAGTATCTCCAGATGCCAGTCATTCCTTTTGGGATATCAAAGTTGCGATATTTTTTGGCCACCACCTTGACAATGTGCAGTTTGGGCAGCAGGTTGCAATCAGCTAATGTCATTTCATTGCCGTCCAGAAATTTACGTGTAGAAAACTTAATGTCCTCCATACTATTCTCATCAAGTTCATCAGGTGGGGAGAATTCAGATATTCATCCAGTTTCCGCAGTGTTTTCAAGAGACCCCTCTCCAGTGCTTCGTTAGCCTCTGGCCTTGAATTCCTGATAGATGCAGAGAATTTGGCAAAGATGTCCATTCCAGCAGTGTTTGATGCGGGGTGTTCTGGTGAAAGCGTTAAGTACTTGGGAGGGCATGAGACATCTTCAAGAAATTCCTCGATCTTATTGACATCCGTTTTGACTTCATTGTTAAGTTATAAATGGCGGGTGGGTCCCAGGAGCCGAGTTCTGCAGGTCTGCAGGCTTCCTTTTCAGGTCAACGGTTGCGGAACTAAATACAACTCCTTTGAGCCAAAGAATCATGAAGAGCCTCTGGGAAAAGGGGCGTTTTCCTACGCTTTCCCCATCACTGCCAGCCTTGACGAAGAGCTCGAGGAGGGGCTCTTTGTCCTCCTCCTTCCCTCTGTTCAGCGGCATCGAAAACGCCTTGGCCGGCTCGGCTGTGCTCCGCGGGCGGCGGCGGCGGCGGCGGCTGCTTCTGCTCCGGGGTCGCTGCGGCGGCTGCTGCTGCTCCGGGGTCGCTGCTGCTGCTGCTGCTGCTTCTGCCCCGGGGTCGCTGCGGCGGCTGCTGCTGCTCCGGGGTCGCTGCGGCGGCTGCTTCTGCTCCGGGGTCGCTGTTGCTGCTGCTGCTGCTCCTCCAGGGTCGCTGTAGCGGCTGCTGCTGCTGCTCCGGGGTCGCTGTGGCTGCTGCTGCTGCTCCGGGGTCGCTGTGGCTGCTGCTGCTGCTCCGGGGTCGCTGCTGCTGCTGCTGCTCCGGGGTCGCTGTGGCTGCTGCTGCTGCTGCTCCGGGGTCGCTGTGGCTGCTGCTGCTGCTGCTCCGGGGTCGCGGTGGATGCTGCTGCTGCTGCTCCGGGGTCGCTGTGGCTGCTGCTGCTGCTGTTCCGGTGTCGCGGTGGCTGCTGCTGCTGCTGCTCCGGGGTCGCGGTGGCTGCTGCTGCTGCTGCTCCGGGGTCGCGGTGGATGCTGGCTCCCGCCGCGCTGCGCTCGCTGGACAGTCCCGGCGTGGAGCTGGCCGCGGCCTCGGCTGCACAGCACCGCCCCAAGCCTCGCGCGCGACCTTTTTTTTTTCTTTTTTTTTCAGATTTAACTAAGTTAAGATGAGGTCATCAGTATGGGCCCTAATCCAGGATGACCAGTGGGTTTTTTTTTTTTTTTTTTTTGGTAAAGGGAAATTTGGAGACAGAGACAGACACACACAGAGGGAAGGTGACATGAAGACACACAAGAAGAACACCACGTGGAGATGAGGATTGGAGGGACGCGTGTACAGGACAAGGAACCCCTGGCGCTACCGGAAGCCGGGAGAAAGGCACAGACCCCCGCACCGTCAGAGGGAGCCTGGTGCCCCAACACCTCGATTTGGACCTTCCCGCCTCTAGAACTGAGACAACAAATTTCTGTTGTTTTAAGCCACTATGTTTGTGGTACTTTCTTATGGAAGTCCTAGGAAACTAATAACAATATTCTTAGTCAAATAATGTTTCTATTGATTTGCAACACCCCAGCCCCAACTCTTGAATGATAGATTGGTTGAGTAATATGTTTTATTAATTTTCTCTCAGAATTTTGAATGTGCTGTTCAATTGTCTTCAGTCCTCTGCTGACTCTGTCTGCAGTAGCATTATACTGTGTCCACGTGCATTAGTCTAACTTTGTCCTGCTCAGAATTTCTGTTCCCTTAATCTGAGCGTTCACGTCTTCCGATGCGTCTGAGAGATTCATAGCTGTTATCTCTTCACGTAATGTCTTTCTCTCCTTCCCTCTATTCTGCACTTCTGGAAATTGTATAAGAGGTGTGTTAGGCCTCCTCTTCTCTGTCTGTTCAAGTCACTTCACTTTTTCCATCTTTTTATCTCTTAGTGCTGCAGTCTAAGAAGTTTCCTCAGATCTGGCTTCTAGTTCATTAGTTTTCTACTCAGAGGGTCTAATCTTTGTGTAATATACCTTTTGAATTTTTAATTTCAACTACTATATTTTTTTTTTCCATCATACGAATTCTATTGAAGATTTTTAGAATTACAATTTTGAACAGAGTTTGGAGGAAGATAAATTTCTTATTAGTTCTCTAATAGAGATTTTTATCTCCATCTTTTATCTTTATCTAATGGACAGATTTTTGTGTGTGTAGTCTATGCCTTTTAGACACACTTTGAGTATCCTACATTTATGCAGGAGACTGTCTTTCAACACTCTATACCTGCTGGTCCCAAGGCCTCATTCATATCCTGAATGGCCACTAAAAATCCAAACCTTTAGATCAATGAGATTGAGAGTCTGTTCTCCCCTCTCCTTGGTAGCCACAGCCTCAGGTTACCCACTTCCCTCTCTGGTTTCTAATCTTGTCTTTATTTCTGGTACTCAAGAAGATGCCTTTTGTTCTTGAGTGTTTATGCATGGAAACACCTTTTGCTCATATCTTACCTAGATTCCCAGGTGTCTATAGAACAAATTCTAAAAATAAAATATGCCTTTGACTCCTGGCAGGATGGTGGAGTGAGATAACATGAACTCTTACCTTAGTTCATCACCTGCCAGAACCATGAGTCAAAAGGCATATTTTTTGGCACATTTTTTACAAAGAATTAAGCCTATTGGCTATTGCTGAATACTATCAACAAAGGAGGCAATGTTTTCCATCTGAAATATTTCCAGGATAAATGTCAGAAATCAATATGTTCCAAATGCCTTTACCAAGGAATTACTCAAAATCTTTCAAAAAGATGCTCAAAAGTTATGAGCCTAAGTCTGGAGTCCATAATTGAATTTGCCTTAACAAGATTCTCACAGTGACCCAAACAAGGGAATTATTACTACCTTATTTTCCATGAGGGGACTGAGCCTTAGACTTGTCAGTTAACTCATTGTGTCTGACCCCCTTCACCTTACAGTTGAGAAAAACCGATGTCAAGATGGGGAATTCTTTGGAGCAAGATCTAAGGGATAGTATCTGGAAATGGTACTGCGACATCTGGAGTGATACACCTTTGGCCCTACTCCCTCAGGAGACTTCTCAAACACCTATAAGCAACTCTTTCACCTTAACCTTCAGGAGTTTGTCTCCTGGCCCAGCCTGATGTCAAAGGTAAGCCACCCTTGATGCTATAACATTGTGCCCTCATTCAGAAATCTGTTAGCAGCGTAGGCTTACAGATGTGTAAAGTGGGCATTTCCTCTGCAGACTTGGGGCTTCTCAATGAATGGGGCCTTGTATGACTTTCAGTTCTTTTTGTACAGGAGTAGATGACTGTCTTAGTCTGTTTCCGTTGCTTATAACATAAATACTTGAAACTGGGTGATTTATAAAGAAAACAGAATTTATTGCTTATTCTTCAGAGGCTGGGACGTCTGAAGTCCAAGGAATACAAGTGGTGACAGTGACCCAGGGGTCTCACATTGCAAGATGGTGGAGGCAGAGAAACAGAGGGAGACTAACCTCCTCATTCACTCTCCTTTTAAAGCCCTCCGAGACATGCCCATGACCACCATCTTTAATCCATTCACTATGGCATGGTCCTGCAATCTAGTCACGTCTTCAAGGCCCCACCTTTCAATGACCATAATAGGATTTCCTAACTTCTTCAACACTGTCACAGTGGGGGTCAAGTTTTGGGGAGACACTCAATCCAAGGCAATGATCATCTCTCTCTTTTTTATGGAAGCCCACTTCTCCCACTCACAGTGTAAGTATAGAGATGCACCTATCTTAGACTTGTATTGTAAATGGAATGAATTAAATATCTTAAATGTCCCCATATCAATTACATACACAATGCACATGTATGTGTTTTTGTGAGTTTATTTCTTTTATTACAGAATTGCATTGCTTGAAAACTTGCTTTTTTACCTGTCAGTCTCCCGCTAACTGCCAGGAGAGTGACCGGCAGCAGAATTGTGTGCTTAGTGGGAAAACTTGATGCTACTGGGTAGCGCCCAGTGGAATGAGCAGACTTTGAGCAACAGCATTTTTATTCCGGAAGCAAAACGCCTCAGATGACTTCTCTTTCTTGTCAAGTTTTCTATATTTTGGTGCTTTTCTTGTTTTTGTTTTCATCCTAAATTTTGTACTTTTCTTATATTCACTGAATACGAAATAGCCTAGCATATTCCTTTGGGGAGCCAGAATTTTGCTAGGTGAAAGCAAGGGACAGATGTAATTCAGTGACATTTTGTCAAGCTGCGAAAGAGTAAATTTTCCTTGACTGTGGCAGGAGGTAATTATTTTTTGTTCATTTGTTTCTGACACAGGGGAAGAAAATTTGGGGTTGCTGTATCAACTAGTCCAAGATACTTTGGGTTCTGTTTGGCAGGAACAAAAACACATTTTATCATTGGAGCTATCGCCAGCCTTTGCCTTTCCCGACAGACTTGATGCAGTTTTTAACACTATGTCTATTTTTGTGACCTCATCTCTTAGTGGTTCTCTTCCCTCTCCCTGAAAATGTCCTCGATGTACTTCTTCATCCTCTGACATTTTGTATTTTAGATTCATCTTTTGTAGGAATTTTGGAAATGTCATACACACAAAGATTTTGTCATTTACCAATGGAATTACTATGCTTGGCCACTTAGCCATCTCTTCGCTGGCTCTTGTGGTTGTTTCAAGTCAGCAAGCCATAAAAAATCTTTCTCTCTCTGAAACACAGCGATTTGGAAGATAATCGAATGGTGACTAGGGGCAGAAATGCCAGTCTGAGGAAGTATGCCACAGTCTCTCTTGCATTTACAACCTTCCTCAAAGCGAGTGTCAGACAAGTAGGAAAAGAAGATAGATTCATCCCATCTCAAGCCTGGTCTCATTTGCATGGTGCAGGCTGCCTCATTGTCTGCTGGGGGCTGAGACTGGTCCTACTGATGCTCTGTTTTGAGAAATTCCAGCAGCTCTGCATTTAGAGTTTTTAACCATCCTATTTTGGCATAGGATTCTCGACAAAATTATTTATTAAGACCTGCTAAAACTGTTTCTCTCAAGAGTCCCACAGGAGAAAAAGCCCACCAGGCGAGTGGGGCAATACAATTGATGTCATCATTTAACATTTTACATCAGAGGAAAAGCCAGATGCAAGAGCCTTACCTTGCAGCAAGACCCGGCTGCTCCCTTGAAGTCCTTAGTTACTTCTGTGGGTACCAGGCTTAGCTCTGTTGTCCTTTTTACAGACATTTAGGTCTGCAATGAAGGGTTGGCTTGGAGCTCTACAGCACTCACGAGAATGAGGGAAGATAAAAGAGAAATTGACAACGAGGTATAATGAAAAGGTTTGCCTTTGGAACCACAACACAATTTGATGTTTTCCTTAAACATTTTGTCAGATTAACTAGGAGTTAGATGGACACCATATTACACATGCTCTGGCTGATTAAATTCACAGAGGTGAGTGGCTTTTGAAGTGTGGCCCCATAAAATACGACTCACTATATTAGCTACTGATCTCCCAACAATTAAAATGTCACTTGTTTCAGAAATGACCAGATCAAACATGTGATAAGACTTTTTCCCACTTCATTTTCTATCACCTCCCCCGCTTCAATCTTATAAATTGGTAGAGAAACTTTGAGAAAATAAATCATTTAAATAGATGGATAGCTGATAGGACATAAACGTTCTTATTCTTTACAATGACCAGAGATCAAGATCTATTTCTACCCTCAAAATGCTCCCCAGACTCTTTTCTTCCTTTTAACTTGCTGACTTCATTGGAGGTTCCTTTTTATTGTTGACTCTCTTTTTTTTTTTTTCCAACTTCTCAAATCTTGACAGCATTCGCCTGCTTTTCCATATTCATTTAAGTTAAGAAGAATCTTGAATCTCACTTGTCCTGACTTAATTCCATCAGCCAGGTCATCTGTGACAATGACTGTATCCCCACCAGAGGAAGTGCCTTTTGGGGTCTCACTGCTGATTTAGTTTCCTGTGATACAAATGATGTCTCTTAATTTGGTTAGAGCTTATGTTGACACAAGTGTTCATTAGGACACCCGTTTGCTGGCAATTCAATTTTAAATTAAATACACTTTGTTTTAAATTTTATTACTTTTAAACTACTGTATCTATTGTCTTTAATGACCCTATTATACAGTTATGAAGGTAAACAGATTTCTTTAGTAAATATCAAACATTTTATGTTAACCACAGTGGCAGAAACCAGACCGGTCAGTCGTATTCCATGCTACCTTCCACACCATCATGGATTTTTATCTCTAGTTTTGTTCATTAGCTACATGTGACACCGGTCATAGGTTTCACGGATGTTTGCTCACACATCCCTGATGACATCCTTAGGAAGGAGATGCTAGAATGATCATGACTGTGCCGAAGGGGAGACTGGGGAGGTCCTGAGAATCACAGTGGCTTGTCCAGGGTCACATAAGTGATAAGAAGGAGGTGCTGGGGCTGAACCTACATGAATCTCCTCCAAGCTGTGAAGCTGGCTGCACCCAGGCCTTGCACAGGGGTGCGGTCAGGCAGTGTTGGTGGAAGTGTGGGCAACAGAGAGAGGTCATGGGGAAGGAGGGTCAGCAGTCAGGTACCCAGAGGGGCACTTGCAGTCTTGTACACAGAGGAGGGGTTCAGGAAATGAGGTACCAGGAAGTGACCTCACTTCCTTGAGAACAGACCCCAACAGAACTCGGAACTCGGTAACCTGGCACCCACATTCTATACACAGCCCCTTCCCCAGCTCACTTGGCCACAGGCAGAGTGAGATGTTGTGCTGTATCCCGAGGTCCCGGGGCAGTAGCCCCAGGCAGGCCTGTGCTGAGAGGCTTGTCCGCTGCTTCCGGCGCTGGGTCAGCCCTCGCCCTGGACTCCGGTGGCCGTTTGGCAGGAGGTCCCTGAAGGTAATGTCAGGTGTCCCAGGGGAGGGCGGGCCAGGCCAGGCCAGCACTGTGAGCCTCCCTGGGTGACCGCACACCTTCCTCCTGCGTGTGGGGGGAATGGGGACATGGGACAACCTCCCTGGGCAGAGGCAGAGGGTGGGGTGTTTATAAACCTGCTGGTCCTGGTGTGTTCACACCTCAGGTCATGGTTAGAGGGTGAGAGGGGACTGCCGGGGTGGCAACCACCACCCTGTACATTAACCCTGGACCCTCAGGCTCACTTCTCATGTCCTCCCTGGGGTTAAGACTGGCCTCCAGCCCCTTCCGTCCTGGGTGTTCACGGTGCTGTCACTGTGCATCTCTTCCCTGTCCTATCCTAGAGTGAAGAGAAGTCTTCCCTAAGCCCAGATGCCACCCACATGTTGTGGCCTGTCCCGGCAGGCACCCTGCAAAAGTGGGTGGAGTACCTGGTGCCCACTGTCATGCGTGGCAATGACTCCTATGTGCACACGTTTCTGCTAAACTACAGAAACTTCGCCACTCCCCAGCAGGCGCTGGATCTGCTTTTCCTCAGGTGAGCACTCTGTCCCTCGATCACACAGTGTCACTCAGCCGCCTCCCAGCTGTGAGTCTTGGGACTGTCACCACACCCCTCTGAGCCTCAGCTTCCACCTGTGTTCGGTGGGTGGTAACAGCAACAAGCTCCAGTGGGTCCCCCATGGAAAGTGCTGCTCCTGAGTCCAGCCCTGTGGAAAGTTCTGCTGGAGGGGCCACGGTCGTCCTCATTCAGGATTCCTGCCCCCCCACGAGGAAGTCTCTGTCACACCCTCACTCACCTCGTTGACTTGGGCTTCACTGTTTTCACATTTGAGATCCTATCTGCAGGCTTCTGGGAGTATTCAAAGCAGGGAGACCGGGGGCTGGCAGAGGGGCTTCAGGTGCACCCAGATATCTTGGGAGGAGTCGGTTGGGGTTCATTCCTTCAACAAACATATTTGAAGTCACACTATGCGCAGTGACTTTCTGGGCACTGACTATATTCCAGTGAACCGAGGAGACTACATTCCCTGCCCTCCTGGGTTTCCATTCTAGTCAGAGGTCAGTCAACCACAACATACGTGAGGAGCAGGTAGTGCCACCATATGGTAGATGTGACACCGCCCTGGTCTCCTCTAGGTACAGAAGCATCCTTTTGGATTATCATGGGGATGGCGGACCCCTGGAGCAGCTAAAAGGGTAAGTAGGGTTTGGGTCCAGATGGAGGGGCTCCCATCTCCACAGAACTGTGTGTGGTGTATGGGAGCCTGTAGATGGGGGAGCTGGCAGATCTCTGGCTCCCACACATCTTATGATTCCTGCTACAGGGCTGAGGGCTCAGGATTTCCCTGCAGGGAAATTGAAGGCTCCCCCCATGGAGGCTTTTCCCAGCCCCTCCTTGGTTGCCAGGCCCATCTCTGCCAGGGCTGTCATACTGGACATTGGAGGGGCTGGTCTATGGACAGGCAGGGGCAGAGGGTACAAGACTGCAGCTCACTCAGGGGAGCCCTGGGAGGGCAGCATAGAGGGATAGGCCAGGCCTCTGATGCTGCTGCCCACCTGTCTCCTCCCAGCGCCATGTCCTCCATCCTAAAGATCTGGCTGGAATTCTATTCCATCGACTTCCACGAGCCTCCTGAGTTTCCTTCTTTGAAGTTTCTGTTGGCATATGTACACATCAATCTGCCAGGCTCAGAGGTGGAGCGCAAGGCTGATCTTCTTCTGGCCCAGCTGGAGAAGCTGGAGCACCTGGAGCCCAGTGAGGCGGAGACTGAGGGTGAGGAGGAAGAGGGTGGGTGCCTGTGAGGGTTTGGGGAGGGGGCTGGGCTGGGCCACACAGAGCAGAGTTTCCAGAAGCAGGCTGGGGACAGGGGCACTGAGTACTCAGAACAATCAGGCAGTGTTCTGCAGTATGGAAAGACTTCCTGAGGCTGGGTCTCTGGACTTGGGCTTCTCAGAAAGACAGTGTCATTGGAAGAGACATAGAAACTCATGTTGATATTTTCAATTGTTGTCCCTCCAGTTCCAGCTTCTGCCCAGGCTGAACAACTGTCCCAAGGGCTAAAGACATCTTCAGCTCCAGCTCCAGCTCCACCTCCACTTCCAGAGCCAGAGCCTGAGCAAGGTCCAGAGCCCAAGCCAGAGAAAGAGCAAGAGCTAGATCCAGATACAGAGCAAGAGCCAGAGTCTAACTCAGAGCAAGAGCCAGAGCCCAAGCCAGAGAAAGAGCAGGAGAAAGATCCAGAGGCCAATCCAGGGCTAGATCTGGAGCACGAGCAAGATCCTGAGCTAGAGGCAGAGCCCAAGGAAGAGCCAGAGCCGGAGCAAGATCCAGAGCCCGAGCCAGAATAGAAGAAACATCAGCATCCAGGCGAGCCCTGGCTCCAGAGCTCCCACAAACACCCTCACCAGTCCCCACTCCAGAGCTGTCCTTCCCCTTCCCTGCCACTGTGCTTGTCCTCGTTTTTGTCTTTGTCCTGCCTCTCCTCAAATTTTATCATCTTTTCTCTTCACTTATATCCCTTGTATAAAATAAAGTGTTTTAATATTTTCAAAATTACAATTCAGTGGCATCAAGTACACTTCTAATGTGGTGCAACCCTCACCTCTGTCTAGTGAAAGGACAGCTTCATCAACTCTGTAGCCATTAAGCTGTCACTCCCCATCCCGCCTCTCCTAGTCCCTGACAACCACTCCATTTTCTGTGTGTGTGAATTTACCTATCGTGGATTGTTCCTATCAGTACAGTTATATGTTATGTGGCCTTTTGTGTCTGGCCACATAATATGAGAAGGAACTGATTAATTTTTATTTTATGTTTTTAGTAAGAGGAAAATTACAGAAAAATCAAAGACTATACATAGAAACACAGAGCCGCGATAGTTATTATTGTCATACTCTTGAAATAGGAACTACTTTTGAATGACTGGAGAGCCAGACACCACAGAGGAAAAGACTGACTTTTCCTGGTCAAAACAAAACAAGAATAATGTCAAAAGCTTAAAAGACAAACCCCAGATTGGAAAATTCTTCATGGACAGAGAAAGGGTAATATGCATCCTAGTGGTACAAAGAGTTTTCATTTATCCATGTTTTTAAGGGGACAAAGGATATATTCCTGCAGTTCCAAAGGGAAGCAATTCATATGGCCAGTAAATGTCAGACATCCACGACATCCCTTATGATGACACACAACAATTTACACATTATTGAGATGTCATTGCCCCATCAGATGGGCAGGTCTGTATGTCTGGTGATGACCAGCTCTGGTGAGAATGTGGGAGAAGAGGTGCCAGCGGATGTCCTGGGAGACATGTGCATAGATACCCCATCTCAGGAACCACTCAGCAACTTCTATCAAAGTGAACATGCGTGTCCATCTGCCAAGTAGTGGTAATCTGGGGAGGTTATTCCACCACCACAACAGCCCAGGTTTTCAAGATTTCTGTTGAAGTGTTTTCATCACAGCACTGGTGGAGGTAGCAAGTGGCTGGCCACGTCTCTAACATCTTCTAGAGGGGCTGGGTGTTAAATTGAGCAGCTGCTGAGCTGCACACAGAAATTGTCATGTAAACATGTCATGAAGGCCAGTCTGTATTGAGGGTCTCAGGTTGAAAAACATCTATGTGATGTCAACATGCATACACACCTGTATGTAAATGACTGTTTAGGTGAGAGAGTGAGACAGACAGACACAGGACAGAGGAAGTCAAATGGGAGAGACAGGCTGGGAGATGTGACCAAGCCATGAATGAGGACCAGCTCTGCTGGGTGGGACTTTCAAAACCTTTTATTCTCCTTTACGTGATATGCGAATATTTTTAATATGCACATTATTTTATGTTTATATAAACATTAACATCACATTAAATACTATCCACTAAACACTCACCTACTAAGTAAAGTACATTACCCGGTTTCAATTTTTGTAGGCACTTATTACAAAGACAATAATGATTATAAGTAAATCAGTAGTTCAATATGAAAGAACAATAACATTAAAAACACAGTCCTTCCACCAAGATGCCCAGTGGGTGTCCACTGTGGTGTTCTTCTTTCCTGTTCTTGCCCTGTGTGCAGGCACGTGTGTGTGTGTGTGTGTGTGTGTGTGTGTGTGTGTGGAGGTGTGTGTGTGGAGGTGTGTTTGTGCAGATGTGTGTGGGCAGGCGTCTGTCTACCGGTGTGAGTGTGTGGAGGCATGTGGAGGTTTGTGTATTTGGGTGTGTGTGTGTGTGTGCAGGGTTGTGTGTTTGTAGGTGTGTATGTACAGTCGTGTGCATGTGCACATAGGTGTGGGTGTGCAGAGATGTGTATGCATGTGTGTGTGCATGTGTGTTTTTGTGCACTTGTCTGGGGAGAAGGTGCTGTGGGCCTGCAGAGGACCTGCTGCCCCAGTGTCAGGTGAACTCAGGCATGCTGAGGGCACATGCATGTGCCATCAGCAGTTTTAACACCCTGGTGTCCTGTATCCAAGGCCAGGACCCTTTGCACCACTTGCCAGGCCAACTTCTTCAGTCAAAGTACCGCTTCCTCTGCACAATCCTTGGTAGCTCCCAGCCTGCTCTGCACCATGTGATCACACTCAGACTAGCCTGGGAGGAGGTGGCCATCACGGGGTGTCCCCAGCATTATAAACAAGGAGCCCTAAGATCACACTGAGGAAGAGACTTCTCCACAGTGACAGGGCTGCAGTGACACAGCATCGTTCCAATCCAGCTGCTGATGCCTCCAGGTGTGGCTGCCCCATGCTGCCACTTGCATTGAAGTCAAAAATGCCCAGCATAGTGGGGGCCTGCCACCTTGCTGCCCTGGATGCTTTTCCCCATGTGAAGCATAGGAGAGAGTCGAGGAGGGCCTGAGGGCTGCAGTTCCAGGGAGCTGGAAGGTGAAGAGGAGCAGCCACATCCAGATGTTCAGTCCGGGAAGAGAAAAGTCTGTCAAAATGCAGAGCTCTGGCCAGTAATTACCTCGTGTCTTTGTGAAGTGTATTGCTGCACATCCCTGCTCAGCAAGAACTGCTTCTCCCCAGTCTGGACATCTGGGAAGGGAAGGGCTTGGAGCCCTGGAGAGAGGGGCCCGTTGGGCCGGAGCTGGACTCGTGCAGAAGACAACATTCTACCTCCTGAGCACAAGGGGCCGGGGTGGGTGTCTAAGAACAATGCTTCCCTGAAATCCTCTCTGTTTTATCATTTATCTTTCTCCTCCTGAAGAATATACTTTCCATTTTAAGATAAGACAGGGTTTGCCAAGATTGCAAACCACATTGAGGAGTCGATTCTGGGTTTGGCAACCCAAGTACACCACGTGATCTAAGACCTACTTGTCTAAGCTCTTTGTTCTGTTGTCTGGCAGCTGTGGTAAGACTGGAATAAGAAACATCTGCAGTGAGCAAATAGCCTGTGGAGAGGAGGGATGGGCGCCTTTCACCTTGGCTGACACTTTAAAATTGCAGATGGGGGTTCTTGGAAGACATAATTATTAAAAAGATTAAAATTCAGTGCCTGCCCCCTAATGATGGGCATCCTATCCTAGCACTGAATTGCTGTTCACTCCACTATGAGCCAGTTCACCACTTTCCAGTGATCTGTGACCACAGCCTGTCGTAGCAGGTCCTACATGGTCCATGGTGTCCGTCTGGCTATGGAAGCAAAGTACTTGCCATGAGGACAAACACATGAAGCCCTGGAGTACGGGATGCCCTCAACCTGAGAGAGCCTCAAGGACACCCTCCGTGCACACACCAGGGAGACAGCCATTTTCTACTCAGAATCATTCTAGAACCTCCCCCAATATTGTTGACATTCTCCTTGATGCCTAAAACAGGAAGCAAAGAACTCTCTGGATGCGTCCAGAAGACACTGCACTTCCAAACGAGCCCCTGACTTGACTCACGGCAATAAAAGAGGCTTCAGTCTCCTCGTCCACACCTACTCTTAAAGGCACCAGAACCATCTTTAGGAGCCACAATCAATGTTCTTAACTTTCAGAAGACGGACAACGTGATTCTTGTGTCCATGACTGTTCTCAGGAGAGGGCTGGAAAATCTCAGTAACTGTCAGGATTTTCTCAGTAAAACCAGCGAACGTCCGTGGATCTAGTGACAACCAGCAAAGAGGAGCAGGTGATGAGCTTCCTCACGCTGGATGAGGAGTGACAGGAGGTCAGCACGTTTACCAGCCGTGGTCAGCTCTGATGACTTTCCAGGGAGATGTCTTGAGTGGCTGTGTCATTACACTCTTTAATGAATTGGAAATGGAGCCTAACTTTAAACAAGAATGGAACCAAGAAGGGAAAGTCAAGCCCAATAACGAGCTCACCTTCAGCAGAGGAAAGTGGGGTACAGCTGTGCAGAAGGACTGAGGGTTCTCAACCCAGCCCGGGACAGGACAACCCACCTCTTACTCCTAGTCAGGTGCTGGGGAGGGTGCAATGTTGGACTTGTGTTGACAGATGCTCCATGAGGCCTACTCAACACTTGGGAAAATCACAGCAGAATTCCAAACTAACTGGGAAACAGACTCAGCTGATAAAATAAATAGAGCCCAATGTGAACATTCAGAGACAATCCCTTCATACCAGACCTCCACCCTTGAAGTCCTCTGATTGCTGAGAGATCTTCTCTACGACACCTGGACTCTGCTTCCACTTGAGGCCACACCCCCCAGCCCCTATCTGTCCCCCACCCCTTTCATCCAGCTCCTGACTCTACCAAAGTTGGGCTTCTCCTTCTGAAAATAGGTTGGAGACTCGATTTGTCCACAGTAGTCACTCTATACACTTCAGGAACAACCTACTTATCGGCTGCACCTCTGGTCTGAGCAGCTCTCACCTAACATCACAAAAAGAAAACCAACCCCTGCATCAGGGGAATCGATGTTTGAAATGTAACAGACATAGGCAGGAAAGAAGCAGAGCTAAGTGGTTCCATTTAATCTGCCCCAGTCTTTGGTGCTAGGTGTCACAATCCAGCCACACCCAGATCTTAACAAAAGGGACTATGAGCTTCAACCACAGCAGTCCCACATTCTTTCCACCTGGAGCCTGTACAGCTTTACAGATACTAACTTTACATGTACACCCCTGATGAGTTTAGTCCAGCGCTTTATAGCTTTCAGCATATAAAATGGGACACTAGATGCAAAGACTTGGAGGATGAGGGGTAGACATGGAGGGAACAGGAGGCTGTTGGTAGCAGAAGAAATGAAGTCATAACAATGGACAGAGGAAAAGAAACCTAGAAACTCAACATTCTATTGTCACAAAGTACCATGATGGCTGTGTGTAAAATTTTTCTGTCAAAAAATAGTTAATTTGCTTCTGTACACTCTAATTAAGAAAGTACCAAGCTATGAAAATAAATGCTTCACTGCCTTTCTGGATAAAGAGGGTGAGGTATGAAGAAGAAAAGAGTAAGTGTCAGGATGTCAGCAAAGGGGCTTAGTACTAGGACGTTTAAACAACTTTCCCTTCATTTGCCAAATCCATTTCAGTTTTAGGGGCTTCCTGGAGCACTGTGTTGCTAAGGAGTGTGGAGCTGTAGCCAGCAGGAGAGAGGGCCGAGGCTGACGAGTGTCTCCCATGGCTTTGGAGGTGGGCTTGGGGGTAGGTGCAGAATGGAGGGTTTGGAGGAGAGCTTGGTTCTGTGTTTTCCATCCTAGACAAGAAAAGTGGTGCTGCAGGTAAAGGTAGTGGAGAGACGCTATTGGCATTTACAAAATGTATTCAGATCACTTCTAACATTTTGTGGATATTACTGAATAAGGACATGCCCACTGTTGTTATAGACTGAGCTTCTTAGGACTTTAGTTATAGTCATAAAAATTAGACAGCATCATATGATAAGAGAGTCAATTAACAGGCATCCAGTCAGAATATTTTGATGGTGGTATGACATATTGTTTAAACAAGGCAGACATTTGCATCTATATTTTATTCCTGATGCTAATGGTGAATTTACAAAAGCAAAGAAACTTTCTGTTCTGTCAGACATGTTGGCCTTTAGAGGAACACTTGGTCCGGAATCAAGACTCCTGGGAACATGTCTTGCTGCAGGCCATTAATTAGCTGTGTGACCCAGCACAAATCACACGTTCTTCAGTTCAGTTTCAGTAAATGACATGTCCTCTACCAACTGAGAAACTATAAAATCATTGCAAGCCTAGGGAAATTTATATTTTACAAACAAATGCACAATTCTCACAGGTGTAGTGGCATCGATATGAGGTTATATCTATAATGTTTTCTAACCTTACTTCACTAGCCATATGCTCTGCTTATAATCTTTTTGGGGGAGAACAAAACCCAGGTTCTTAGTAGGTGAAAGAGAGGTATGATCTTTTCTGGCCAGCAAAAACAAAACTACAAACAAAGATTTCTTAGCCATTTATTTTCATTAGCAAGACTGTCAGGACATTTAACATTTCTGAATTGAGTTAATAAAAAAAAAAATCTGATTTTAACAAAAATTCATCAAATGGAACCATTTTTTAGGGCAATTCTTTTGGGGTAATTTACTAGCAAATGTCTGGATCCTGTCTCAGAGCAGGTGAACTTTCAGCATCATCCTGGTCAGGAAGAAATCCAGACAACCTATGATGCAATCTGTTGCTTCGAAGTCCTGTTCTTCACCACATGGTCAAAGCCAAAGCAAAAAAGAAGAGGGACGATCATGTGATCTGCTCAGTGTATTTACCACCAGACCCACAAGGCACTTTAGGCATGGTAAATTCACCTGATTGTTTCTGGCACCTTCTTACCTCTGATTTTCTGTTCCAACTTCCTAGATAACAAACAACCCCTGTCACCCCCAGCATGTTACTGGGGGCAGCTTCCTCTCCCATCCCTTTCTCAAGCAATATGTCCTTTTTCAGAATTGCTTCCATTGCTTTCTACCTCTCAGATCCTCAGTGCTTGTCCTCGGTTAGGGGTTAACATGAGAATAATTTGGATAAAAGAAAAAATAATGCTATTAGACCATTACATTTGTGTTAAATAATTTTCATGAGGGGAGCTCCAAGTAGCCTCCTCCCTTAAACGTCCATGTTCTAATGTCTCACACTTTTCTTACTTTTACTGTTTTCTGTTCTTTTTCACAGCATCTGACCATGTATGGGCTCTGCAGAGTGACTTCCTTCAAAAGAGGACAGTGTGGAAAGTAGGGAGTGGGGGGAGGACCTTTAAGTGAGAAAGTGGACAAACACTGCCAGGTTGATACAGGAGATGCTCGGTTTCCCTGGGCTGGGGTTTCAGGACAGGCCTCTGCGTTTCCAGCCACTCCCTGAGGTCTCAGGCCCCCTCCTCTGAGCTCTCCCCTGCAGGAAAGTAACTGTTGCCAGTTAGACCTATTTTTAGCACCAACGGGAAAATGAGACCACAGGGGCCTGGCTTGTGCAATCCGGTGGCTGGGCGTGCTCAAGAGAGAGCACAGAACATTCTGATTATCACTGCTTGGCTGTTTCTACTATTGTTGTTATTTTTTTTACCCAAGGGAGAAAGACAAAAAATCTGTGGGATTTATTTAACATGATCTTGGCAAAGGCCTTCTGCCTCCTTTTTAGGTGAGTACCTGCGGGCGTAGAGAAGCGGGGTCGGTGCGGGGCGACGGCGGGGGACCGGCGGGGACCGCGCGCCGCGGAGCGAGCGGGGCCGGCGGCGAGGACGCGGGCGGAGCGACGGGAGTCGCGTCTGGCTGGCTGCGCGGGGGCCTGGGAAGGAGACTTCAACGTCCAACCATCCCCGCGCACAGACAGCCTGGCTTGCTCACACGCCGCGATCGCACATATTTCCCCCGAATTAATGGGTTCACATTGCGGCAACTTAAGAAAAAAAATCCAACTCTTGATCTGGAACAGGGGAAGGAGAGGAGGGGCTCAGAGACTGGCAGGGAAAAGTCGTGCCAGGCCCACTGTTCGCGGTCGGCTCCCGGTCGCGGTCGGTCGCGGTGCAGGGCATGGGTTTGTCCAGGAGCTCCTGGTTGGACATCAGCGGGGGAGCGCGGGCAGTCACCTGCCAATCAACCTCTGGAAAATGCACCCCGTTTCCTCCCTCCCGGAGCCCCTTCCCAGCGGCTCCACCCCCTGGAACACTTTTCAAGTGTCTCCCCGCCGTTTCCCTCCCTCCCACCCACCGCGACCGGAGCCAGATGGGTGGGCGGGAGTGGAGCGCTGCGAGCAGCGGTACCAGCCTTCCCTCGCCCACCTCTGGGGACCAGCGACCCGTAGTTGGTGGGAAGAAGAGGCAGGGAGGCCAAAGTTTGCTTCCTAGAGTGAAGAAGGTGGGGGGGAAACGGATCCCAGCAAAGACCGCTGCCCCTCTGTAAAGCCCCCTTCCTCCAGGGCAGGGAGGAGGGGCTGCCCGGTGCCCCCGATCCCCACAGCAGCTTCTTTCCCACACGGAACTCTCAGGCCCTCGCCCCCTATTATCCTGTGTGAAATAGCTGCTTAGGAAGAGGAGTCTAGAGAAAGCAGTCGCCCAGCTGAGTGCGGAAGAGTGTGTGCCAGGCTGTGTGCTGACAGGAGTCCCAGGCACGCTGCTGCCACCGGGTAGGTGCCCCATAAGGGGAGCCCGGGCACTACTCGGTGTGTGTCAAAGAGGCACATGTGCTTCAGTGCCGGTGCTGCCCCAGCCGCCCTGCCTGGCTGTGTGGCCCGCTGTGAGCCCGCTGTGAGCCCGGCACCATTTCTTTCCTGCAGGAGGGGCCCTGGGAAGGCAGGGGTGGGCGGCGGTAGGTGCTGGTTACAGGAAGAGGTATGCCGTCTAAGAAGTACTCTCCAGACTGGACAGGGGATTCGGAGTCAGCGAGGGTGGACTTTGGTCAGGCCCCAGGCCCTTGGCATGAGTTCCCAGGGGGCATGGCCGGGCTCTGGGGTGTGGCCTTTCCCACCTCCCAGGCGGCAGGCAGCTTCTCTCTGGGGTGGGAGGGTGAGTAGGGAAGCTGGAAGATGCTCTGGGCCCACTGTGATCCCCCAGCCCTTCCAAGCAGCCCTGGGGAAGTGGCCTCGCATTCTGAAGGGGCTATTATAAAACCTGACCTTTTCTCCCACTGCTGATTTGAAAACCCAGCTTTCTGGGTCTGAGAATGATCAGGGCCAATAAGAAAAGAAAATCTTATTTCAGGAAAAGCGGCCAGATTGCCCGATGCTGAGCTGCACACCCCCCCACCCCCTTGCCTGCAGGGCTCCCTGGTGTGGCGCCTTCTGAGGGCTGGGGCTGGAGGAGAGCAGTGTGGGCCCCTTAGCCCCCTCCAGACCAGACCCCCATGCTGTAGTCAGGCTTTCCCCAGCTGAGGAGTCGACTCTCCTGTCTTTCCCAGAAGTGGCATTGGGGATCCTGCTCACGGTGGGTGTGTATGTTTGTGTGTGGAAGTGTGTGCATGGGGGGTTGGTCGGAGGCTCCCACCTGGTGTCTGTGACTTGAGTGCTGAGTAGTGGTGGTGGCAGGAGCAGGAGAGGCGCAGGGGCAGCATCCCCTCGGGGCACAGCCCTTTAGTTCTCTTTCCTTTGAGAAGTCCTTTTCCAAAGCCGGGCTGAGGGCTTAGCTGAGTGGCTGCAGGATCTTGAGAGGCTCTGGGTCAGGCCAGCCAAAAGAAAGGGATAGGTTGGTGGCAACTTTAGCCTTAAGGCCTTTTTCCTGGCAAGGAGCCCATAGTTGGGAGTTGGTTGGAAATTCCACGTGCGGGAGAGGTTTTCCTGGAGTTTTGCTAGGCAGTCTTGGCTGGGGGAATGGTGAAGTGTCTTTCCAGGAACAAGGGCCTTTGATGTGGCCTTCCCAAGGCTCTGAGTGAGGTCTGTGGGTGGAGGACCGTTGGTGGAGAGAAGGGCCTTCCTTGCCCAGCCCGCTGACCTGCAGCGTTGGCATACCCAAACAGAGAATGAGCTGGGAAGGTGGCTTGGAGCAGCGGAGCTGGTCAGAGGGCCCACTTCCGACTGGCATTCTAGCTGTTGTGGGGACCTCAGGAGGGCAGGTGTAGTTCTGTGTCGTCTCAGTTGACCCATGTCTCTGGAAGCTGCTCCACGTGACTGTTCCTGGTGGATCTGAGTTTCCTCCTGACCTAGGATTAGGAAACATCACCAGGATACCCTCTGCCCTTCACTCTCGTAGGATTCTGCTGAGGCCTGCAGGTTGCCGCGATTCCTTTCTCTGGCTGGGCATGATTGGTTCTGGGGTCACAGTGTGGTGAAAGGATGCCTGGACCTTTGCAGAGCGTGTCCCTGCCCTGGGCACACGTGCCAATTGGCAGGATGGGGAAGCCTTCTTTTGGTTCGGGAGCCTACCTAAGCTTGTGTGAGGATCATCCCTTGGGGTCCTAGGCCCCACCAGCAGGGCAAGCAGAGTAAGTAAGCATCCTTATTGTCCAACCCCCCCTAGGCTAATACCCTGACCTTTAAGGGTGCTTTGAATTCTGAGCCTACAGAAGGCCGAGGATGAGAGGATGTCCCATTCCCAGACCTCCTCTGGCTGTGCAGGCTTTGACTCAGTCAAGGTGGGAGGGGAGAAGCCTGCAGGGACACTGGGCCGGGGTAGCAGGTGCCAGTGGCCGTGTCGGCTCAGCTGCTCCCGAGTGGCCCAGATGCACCCAGGTCCTGCTCAGGGATGTTGGAATCTGCTGAAGCCAAGAAAGAAAGATGCTGCCTCAGCTTGTTGCAGGACACCTCTCCAGCCCGCGCTTGGGCAGATGCCCCGCTGCCCTGCCTGGGCCTCACACTCCACTCTCTGTGATTTTTTTCTCTGGTGCAGTTCAGTATGGCCACTGCCTTTAGCTCTTCTTGTTCTGGGGCAGAGGTATGGTCACTGAGAGGAGGAAAGGTCTTTTGCTGTGGCGCTGAGGTCTTCTCCACCCCAGGCCCACCCCAGCACTCTCTCCATGTGGTCTCCTTGTGGCGTGGGTTCCTTTTCCCTCGGGGCTGTGTACAAAGCTGCCTCCTTCAGGCCATCTCAGCCTCCCTCCATCTCCTGCATTTTCCCTCCTCTACCTGTTCATTTCTCAAATGGGACAAAGTTCTGGTGGAGAACTGGGGGAGCTAAATTTGGGGTGACCTTGGCGATGGCTTTGTGAGGTACCTCACTGAGGTTCTGGGTTGACCTGTGTTCGGGTCCTTCCTGTAGCTAGCTTATTGAGCTGCCGTAGAATTCTAACTGAGCACATGGTTACTGAGGTCTTACTATCTGCCCATCTTGGGGACAATGCCAGTGAGCTTGGAGCTGCCATGAGATGCAGATGATGCGAGACCTGCGGGTCTGTGGCAAAGGGCACTCACCTGTGAGAGCTGCCTATGTCTGTTAGACATGGTGGGGAGGAAAGCATCCTCCCCCGGCCCAGGCTGATGGTGACAATCCATGGCCAGGTCACCATGGCAGGAGGAAAAAGGCATGGGGATTGTCATGCACGTTGGACTTGGGGGCTCTGCACTCCACATAACCCACTACATCCATGCCTGGTGCTGGGGACGTGGGGCAGACCCAGGTCAGACAGTGGCTGTCTTCATGTGTCTGATGGCCAAGTGTGGAGCACAGAGTGTGCACAAGCAGTTATGATGCAGTGTCCTAGGTGGCGACAGAGCAGAACAGGTGACGGGATGCTACGGTCACCAGGGGGCTGATCTGCCTGGTGGGATTGGGGAAGGGCATGGAGGGATGGCAGGGGAGCCTTTGCTCTGACTTGATGTAAAAGAGACCAGCTGGTAATGCCCATGGGATATCTCCCCCTAAAGAGGCCTCCAGGGGCTGGCTCCTTTGACTCTCTGATGGATCTGATGAGGTAGCTGGGGCAGAGATTATTGTACCCATTTTGCAGGTGGGAAGAGTGACATGTTGAAGGACTGGGGCAAGATCATCCAGGAGTGTGGCTGAGCCAAGAGCAGAGCCCTGCTTTCCTGCCTCTGTCCCAGGCATTCTTCACAAACCCACCCCGGGTCCTGTCTGTGTTCCTCTAACCAAAAGCCGTGCAGAGCGGGCTGTGTCTGTACCTTTTGAAGTCAGTCCTTTTCATCAGTCGGCCACTGAGTTTTCAAGCTGCATCATGTGCCTAGCTCTCCAGGAAGTTTTTGTCCTCAAGGAGCTCACAGTTTGGGGTACCCCAAGACTTGGTTCTCCCCACTTTCCTCCCCTCCCTCTTCCTGGTCTCCTCCAGCCCTGGGAGCTGCAGGGAGGAGGTGCTCTGCCACAGGCTGGGCAGAGGAGACTAGAAGGCAGCTGGACTGAACTCCTGTTTTCTCTGTTGGGTCTTCTCCCCGCCACCAGGTCCCGGCTGGCAGACTTCCACGCCAGTTGTCGAGCTTCCTACCAGATGCTTACCAGCTGCCCTGCGGACAATTACTAGGCGTGCCTGGGCTCCTATGCCGGCATGATTGGTAACCTCTCCCTGTGTGTCTGGGCTCACAGTGGATCCTTGCTGCCACTGGGCTGGGCCACAGCCCTGACTTGCTGTGGTTGGGGACAGACTGAGGCTCAGCCTTCTCTGCAGCAGATTCAGATGGAGCTGCAGTAGGAAACCAGAGGGAGGCCAGTTGTTTGTCAAGGAGGAGGGTCCCAGCTCCTAAATCACAGGGGAGGAGGGTGGGGGAGAGCTCTAGGAGCCTTGTAAGGCTTTTGAAATAGGAGGAAAAGGTGACATTATTGCATGGTTCTGACGTTCCAGGTGCTGCGCTGAGCAGTTGACACAGCTGTCTTATTGAATCTTCCCAACAGCTCTTACAAAGAAGGGGTTGATGTCTGCATTTTGCACATGAGGAAACTGAGGTATAGAGCAGTTGAGTAACTTGTGCAGGCTCCCCTAGCTGGTCCTTGTTGGCACTGGCATCCAGCACAGTGTGAGCCTTAGTCTCCCTGATTGTAGAACACGCACGCTGTTTGTTGGTGAAGGAGAAAGCAATGCCCCCATTTGGGGCAGGGGCTTCTGGGCATCTGCTCAGCCTTCCTGGTGATGAGGAGCCCAGGATCCTCCGTGCCTATGGCCCCCACGCCCTGCCGACCTCCACGGTCATTGGGATAGTAATGCTCAGAGTTAGCACTGTGAGTTGGGGTGTATGTGTGTTTGGGGCAGGTGGGTACCACAGCTCTGCCCTGCTATGCCTGGGGTCTGCAAGCCCAAAGGGAAGGCCCTACTGCACCTGTCTCCTTTCCCTCCTCTTTCTCCCTGCCCAGGGTTTGATATGACACCCAACTGCGTGGACTCCAGCCCCACTGGCATTGTGGTGTCCCCCTGGTGCAGCTGTCGTGGCAGTGGGAACATGGAGGAAGAGTGTGAGAAGTTCCTCAGGGACTTCACTGAGAACCCGTGCCTCTGTAAGTTCTGGAATGTTCTCCCCATCCCCAGAAACTCTTCCACCCCTGGGGCTCTGGAGTCTGCCCTGGCCATTCCCTTCTTCCTCAGTTGGGATAGCCAGTAATATATATGGGAGTTTTTCACCATGGGTGTTGCCTGCGGGGTCCGTGATTTTTGTGCTCTCAGAGATTCACACCAGAACTGTCAGCAGACCAGCCTCAGTTTACCACCGGAGGCCCCGAACTTATTGCAAGTCAAGGTCAAAGCTTTCTGGTCTGTTATTCTGACAGTTTCAGTCAGGCTCCTTTGGAGACTGAGCTGTCTCATGAGGAGCTCAGGCATCTCTCCGTTATGCCTTTAATGAGTCTATTTCCCCTTGGAATCAGTGCTTTCTTTTCAAGTCATCAAACTCCTAATCATATCTTTACAGCCTGAAATCCACTGCTACCCACATCCACCCAAAAATCTCTCCCCTCTGTCCTTCTCTCCTTTCTTCTTTCTGTCAGTCTGTCCATCCATCCCTCTTTCCTTCCTTTTTGCACGGCACAAGGGATTCAGAGAGACGAGTTATGGTGCCTGTCACTGAGGAGTATGCAGCCTGGTGGAGATAAACTGAGAGGTCACCTGTGATCTCAGTAGGAGGCAAATGATCCTTAGGTGGAAGTCTACACAGGGTTCTTCAGGAGCCCAGGGTGGGGATGCCCACGTTGGCCAGGAGGAGGGAGGCTCTGATGGCTAGCTGGGCATCGGTCAGTTGGAAGAGGCAGGGAGGAGGGCCTGCCTGTCCACTCTGGGCAGAGGGCCAGGGCTCCACAGAGACCGTGGTGGGTTGAGGGAACTGTACACCACTTAGTCTTGCTCCATGGCATTGAAGATGACTGGAGTGACAGTTATCTGAACAGGTTGAGCTCATCCTCCTCAAAAAGGCCTTGCACACCTGAAGGCATTTGGATTTTATTGTCCTGTAGGTGGCGGTGATGGTGGTGAGGGGTCTCTGAAAGCATATCAGCAGGTGGAGTCATGATATCGGTGGTTCAGAAAGCACAACTGCTTGTGTTGTGCAGGCGGTGGGGTTAGGGATCTGATTCTCACGGGTGGCCCACACGGAGGGTCCCATCAGAAGGCTGTAGTTGCTGCTCATGAGAGAGGACAGTGACAACAGGAAGGGCTCCAGCAGGTCCTGAGCCTAGGGAGCTGGGGGTTTGCACAAGAGTGGTCTGCAGCCCTGACACTGCCCTTGGCATGGCCATTCCTGCCCTAGACTCCCCATGCCTCCCACTTCGTCT
This sequence comes from Cynocephalus volans, assembly GCF_027409185.1. Classification (NCBI taxonomy): domain Eukaryota; kingdom Metazoa; phylum Chordata; class Mammalia; order Dermoptera; family Cynocephalidae; genus Cynocephalus; species Cynocephalus volans. The sequence goes on from NC_084464.1 coordinate 20,605,200, forward strand.
CTTCCTCCTTTCCTCTTCTACATTCCTCATCAGGAGTATTCTTTCTGTTCTGGTTTCTCTGTCTTTCAGCCTCTCTCTTGCTATTCTCTTATCTAAATGTGAGATCTTTGTAGCTATCTGAAAAGGAGCTTCAGCACTGTCCCAAGTCCCTGGGCTGTTCCAGGGAAGGTGGTGGTCAAGGTGGGGCAGGGGTGGAAGTGATGGAGGTAGGTCCTGATTTCTCTGCATTTACCTGTCCCTCTCCCCCAGGGAATGCCATCCAGGCCTTTGGCAATGGCACAGATGTGAACGTGTCCCCTAAAGGCCCCTCGTTCCAGGCCACCCAGACTCCACGGGTGGAGAAGAATCCTTTGCCAGATGACCTCAGTGATAGCACCAGACTGGGGACCAGTGTCATGGCCACCTGCACGTCTGTACAGGTGAGGGGTTGGGGCTGAGGGTCTGGGGAAGCACCACGACACTGGAGGTGGGGTGGGACATGGGTAAACTGGGGCCAGGGAGGGAGCACTGAAGGTCATCTCTTCATATCAGGGGCCCAAGAGGCAAGGAGGAGCTGGTGGAAGTAGTTTTTCACCTATTCATGTATTTAGGCATGCATCTTGCAAGTATTAAACATGTGTTACATCACAGTATTGTATTAAATACCATCTCTCCATCCATGCACTCATCTGTCTGTCCACCCAGCATCAATTCATCCATCCATCCATCTGTCCATCCATCCGCCCATCTGCCCATCTGTCCATCCATCCGTCTATCCATCACTTCATCTGTCCATCTAAAGTGTACTGCATATGTAAGCTGCCAGGGATACATTGGTGAATGAGGCTGACACAGTCCCAGGTTTTGTGGCCTTTCTGGTCCTGTTGAGGGTTAAACAATTAAGTAAGCATTAGATGTGGACTGCAGTCAGTGCCATGACAGGGGACACAGGTGGCACTGTGTAGTCACAGTCTAGGGCTCCCCTTGGCCTCTCTCTCTGCTGAGCTACCTGCATACCATCTCACCATTCACTACAATAGGATCTCTGCTTCTAGGCAGGGAACACACACACATACACACAAGGAATTCAGAAGAGAGCCAAATGCAGAATTCCAGGGAGAGCAGAGGAGGGAGGGAGCAGTGAGGTCATGGTCAGCGGGCACAGGGAGTGTTTCAGGAAGGAGTTGGGACTTGAATTGCCATGCGGGTTGGTGGAGTCTGAGGAGCAGTTGGTGGGGCCCCGCCTATGCAAAGGTGTGGGGGAACAAGACTGGTTGTGTTTGAGGCAGGCTTGTGCGATCAACAGCAGGCAGTCATGGTGCCAGGGGAGGATGTGTGCAGGGACTGGGCCTGGAGGAGGTGCTCTGGTCCCTCCTGGCACCCAGTGCACCAATAGCTTGTGTCCTGATGCCTGTGCCAGTTAGGAGGCCCTCTTCTCACCTCCCCTTCACCTCCTGGTTGGGGTCCCATGCTCGGTGACAGCTGACCTCCACATGTCCTCCTGTTGGGCTCAGCATGGAGCCTTCCATGTCCCAGTCCCTCCATTATGCCACCCCTCCCGATTGGGCTGAGGTGCCCGTGTCACCCTTGGGCAGCTCCTAATTACACTGGGCATGCTTGAGTGGCTGCTGGCGGGGGGCTCAGGGTCCTGCTGCACAGACAACTGCCAGCTCAATTTCATGCTAGAGAGGTGGGCAGCTTGGTTGGTCAGGGCTGTGCCACCTGTCAGGTGACCATGTGCTGGCGTGGTCCACATGTCCCTCTGGACCTGATCAGCCTCCCATATGGCACCCACTCTCCGTCCATGAGGTCACCTGGGTCCACTCACCTGGAGAGATACTGACTACTTAGCACATGGCTGCTGACCTTTCCCAAGGCTCTCAATGTGGTTCGTCGTGGGCGTAGAGAAGTTCAAAGCCGTGGCTTCACGCACCGCACCCCAGCCCCCTTCAGGGCCTGATGATTCTGACTCCTATTTTTTTCCCCCTGTTTTCTCTCAGCAGTTTGCTAAGTCATCTGTCACTTGGTTTCTTTTAGCCCCAGCCTGGTTTTCTGCAGAATCACTGTCTGGGGGCTTGTCTTAATCTTGGCTTGATTCCAGTGGAGACAGTGGACGATCCATATGTATGTGGAAGTGCTTTGTAAGCTGAGGAAGGAGTGCTACACAAATGTTAGGTGCCATCAGTCCCAGGCTGGGGGAGCTGCCTGGCCCCAGTGACTGTCCACTCGGGACCTATCGACTACGTCACTCTGGGCAGGACAGCAAGGGACAGCCATCCCAGGCAGAAAGGAAGAGAATCAGATCCTCCTAAGGTGCCCACCCACCATCACTCCCCAGGTTCCCTTCCAGAGAAATGGGAGGGGCAGGCTGCTGATTCTGTTTTAATTATATTCTTTTTGATGAGCATGCCAGGCACTGGCAGTGCGGAGCAAAGAAGTCCTTGTCCCTGACCTCGGCTCTCCTGGAGGCTGGTGCAGGTGTGGTTCCTTCTCCCCAGATGCACCCTCTCCTGTCCCTCAGCTCCATGAGCCCCCTCCTTCCTGTTGGTCTCTGATTGATTGGCTCTGTGGTGGCCCTTGTGAGCTCGGATGATGGTGAGGGACAGGATGTGAGCTCAGGTGACGGTGAGGGACAGGATGCGCGCTCGGATGTTGTGAGGACTGATGAAGCGTGATGCAATCAGAGGAGAGCAGGACTGCTTTGACTGGGAGAGGAAGCCGAGGACTCACAGGCAAGGTGGAGCCTGCTGCCAGGCCTGGAAGAACAGGGAGAATTGGATACATGGGATGCAGAGCTGGGGTCAGAGCAGGCAGGGCGTCCCTGGTGGGGGATTAAGGAGGAGCTGAGGTGTGGGGTCAGGACAGCATAGAGGGTGTCGAGTAGGGGTCCGTTCTGGCTGTTTGTGTGAAGTATGTTTTATTGGGACAGGATCACACCCTTCTGTGCGTGTATTGTCTGTGCTACAGTCAGAGTTGAGTCATTGTGACAGACTGTGTGTCCCGCAAAGACTAACATAGTTGCCCTTTGGCCCTTCACAGCCCCTGATCTGGAGGAAACGTGGGAAGGGGGGTGGGTGTAATGTGAAGAACAGTTGAAGTGGTGAGTGGTGAGGGGTCCCTTGGAAGGCTTTGGAACAGCAGAGCACTGAGTTGCGATCCGGATGGTGATTGAGGGAGATTAATCTGACAGCAGGTGGAGATTGGTTGGCAGGAGAGAGGCTGGAGAGACAGGAGGGCCTGTTAGGAGATCTTTGTGGTGATAGTCGGGTAAGAAAGGAGGGGCTGAGCTAGGGTGGGCAGGGATGGAGGGGGAGGAGGGCTGTGAGTTGCTGGGGTGGGCGTGTGCAGGAGCAGGAGCGAGGGCCAGGTACTGGCCAGCGGGGCAGAGGGAGGGAGGGGGACAAGGGCACTGAAGTTTGGGGACAGGGCCAGGAACAGGAGCAGGGAACAGCAGAGAGCCGCCAGCTCCGGCCAGCAGGACAGTGCTGGACCTAGTTAATAGCATCTGGGCCAGACCAGTCCCAGTGAGGCTGTGGGACGGCCAGGCTGGGCTTGGCTGGTGGGTACGGACAGAGGTGGCCAAGGAAGAGGAGGAGGAAGACAATAATTTCCTTCCAACTCTTTGGGCAAAGGGGCCTCTCTGGGAGAAAGTCCTAGAAGGACGAAGCTTGCCTTTGCTGCCATCCTCCCTGCCTGTTTGCGTCCCTCCCCCTATGCCACCTGCAGGGGCCAGTTCTTTCGTGCATCAGCACTTCCCACGAAGTTCCTCTGCTCGCCTACATGTCAGAAGGATTTGCTGTTAGAAGCTCCGAGTCAGGCCATCCTAGCAGCCCAGGCCTGTGTCCTTTGGGACACTGCACACAGGCCCTGAACTTGCCTCCAGGGGATGAGAAGCTCAGAGTAGGGATGGGGCAGGGACCGCTCTGTGATTCCTTCCACCAGAGTCCAGCACATTCAGGGAGAGCTGGGCACGAGGTGGGCATGGCCTCAGGGAAACAGCCACAGCTGGAGGCGTCTGGGTGAGGGGGCAGCCTGCTCTCCTCATCCCACTCATTTGACTGGTGTGGACGTTTATTTCTCTATCAGGGTGTGAGCCTTGGAGGGTGGAGCTGTGACTAATTTGGGGGAGGGGGAGAGGCACATTCGTGGCGGGGGGGCAGTGAGTTTGGGCCACTTTCTCTCTGTCACCACCCCCCCCACCCCCCGTATGCTGCATTTAGGAAAGATCAGCTTTTAGGAAAGGTCAACTGTCTGTGTGCCCAGAATTGGGCGAGGGGACTCACATTGGCCATCTGGGAGGCTCCTGTGGCCTGAGCTGTCTGCTCTGTGTCTGTTTTCTGGAAATCGGCCGGGCGGAGGCGGGAGGCGTGCCTCCTGCACTTTGCATCCAGACCTGTCATCACAGGACATGGCCGGGGGAGCAGGAGGCTGCCTCAGTGCCCCCCCCCCATGGCCCAGGCCACCAGCTTGCCCCGGGGGTCTCCTCACAGCCCCCTGGCCATCCCTTCACTGTCTCGCTCCTGCGCCCTGCTCAGCGTCGTGCCCGGGGGAACTGACTGAGCCTTTAGTCGGGGAGTGCTTCTGTGCCATGTGGTGTCTCAGCTAATCATTGCGGTAGCTCCACCAGGTGAGCTTGTCTGTCCCTGCTTTATAGACGAGGACACCCAGGCTCCAGCAGACTTGCCCTGGGTCACTGGGGGGACCGGGACTTGAGTCCAGGCTGTGGTCTCTCAGGCCTTGAACAAGGCTTCTTGTTCTATTTTGGGGATTAAGGGGCTGTGCAGACAGACAACAAAGAAATTAGGACTCTTCAGTCTAAAAATGAAGGACTAGGATGTGTCTGTGTGGACAGAAATCTAGAAACTAAATCTCGCAGCGCTTGCAGGGAGTAGTTCAGGGCGGTGAGGGGAAGCTGATTAGCTGGCCGCACTGGGCAGGCGTGGCCAGCCAGACCCGGAGGCCTGCCCCACCGAGGTGTCCATCGCTTCCCACCAACTCAGATGTGCACACGATGGGTCCGTTATCCCTTATCTTCGTGGAGGCCAGTCCTGATCTCCCACCAAAGGCCCTGTGGCCCCTGTCAAAGATCACACACTGGGTTGGATGTCCCTTGGGGCTGGCCCAGGGAGGTGCTTGCACTGTCTCCTGATACTGTGGGTCAGATCGAGGATGAAATGGTCCTCTGCTGCCCCTTGCCTCCGCCTCGTTCCCTCCCCTTGAGAGAACCTTGAGTCCCATTGGGCTGTCTGTCGCTGTGGTTCTGCGTGGGCTGTGGGGGTGGGACACAAATAAGACAGGGACCTCCAAAGGGGGATGAGACAGGTCTACCATACCTAAAACTATCAGAGCAGTAACTAATGTGGGGTATAAATAGTTGCTATTTATAAATAGGTGCTATTTATACCCTGCAGACCCGACAGGCCACAGGAAGTCACAGGTGGGGACTGAGGTGACTGGGTGAGGATTAGCAAAGGGGCGAGGGAGGGCAAGTGGAAGGTGGGGACGACAGCAAACCTCTGAACTAGGGGGCCGTGTTCTGTCTCCACAGTGGCCTCACACAGCTCTGGCTGGAGTGGCGCCAAGTCCTGGGGTATAGAGTCCAATCCTTGGGGTTGGAAGGGTCTCAGAGCACACGGCCTTTGCAGAGAGCAGCGGTTGGTGGGTGGCTGGACCATGTCTGGGCACCTGAAGTCACTGATGCTATGGTCTTGAATAGGACCCACCTGGGTCAGGTCCCTGGCTCTGTGCCTGATGTACTAATCATCACTGTGGTCCTGTCTCCATCACTGGCAGTGACTCCACTCTTGGCTGGGGTGTCTGTGTGACAGCTGGGTCCTCGTGGGACTGACTGGTAGCCCTGGGTGGTAGATTGCCTGTGATGTCTGAGGGATTATCGATACTTCTGGCCAAGAGCAATGATTTAGGCATAACTTCCTGGGCTTTCCAGTTACTTCTGGTGGTCAGTGCTTCCCTGCCGTTGCCCGGGGAACAAGCCATTCAAAGCCAGGATGGAAAAATACCACGTCCCCAGCTGGTTCGCATGGATCACAATTAGGAGGACCATAACAGAGGACTGTTCTTCGTGTGTGCCCTCAGGTCTTGCATCCAGGTGGTGAGGCCAGGGTGGAGAATCTTGGAGTCATCAGCACACCAGCTTTCCCATTCCTCACCTGTCCTAGAGCTCCCAGGTGCTGCACATCTGTTTCTGGTGGAAATGGCCTGGCACAGTGGCCAGCTGTCTGCCCCACATGTGCCAGTGGCAGACATCACTAATCAATTATAGCTCTCATCCCTCTGAGCCCAGAAGAGAGCTCATGATCTCTCTCTATGGAGCCCTCCCGCAGCCTTCACAAATTACCAGGAGCTGGTACGCGGATACCATTTCTGATCTGTGTCATTCATTCATTCATTCCTTCATGCATGCATGCATCTAGTAAATTATTGAACTGCTGTTATGAGCCAAACACTATTATTCACATTAATGTATTAGAAATCAAGCACTAATGAAGAAATAGTGAAATCTCTCACCAAACTTCTAAAGGATCTGTACAATTTTCCTATAATAATGTTTTTCTAACTTAGTGTTTTCTTTTAGTAATGTTTTCTATCACTTTTCATCTTGCTAATTATCAACAAGATGGATTTGCACTTGCACACATATATGAATGGTTTAAGCCAGTGGTTCCCAAAGTGTGGTATGTATGTCTTATGAAAAGTAAAGATGCCCTAGCCCCAACCCTTGACTTTGAGTTAATTAGTTGAGTTTTTATGAAGCTAATTAGTTGGAGAAATAATCATTTAATTATACAAATTATATGATCATTTGTTCTTTCTTTTGCTATTCAAATGTTCTTAATTGCCTAATATTTTCTTAAAATTGGATAAAAAGGCATATTGTGTATTTAATATTCCTTTGCAAAATTATAAAACAATTCAAAAATGGAAATTTATAAAAAATAAAGATGTCATAGTTCTTGCATTCTTCCTTGATCTTAAAAGATATTCGCTGTTAATTCCTTTAGCAAGGTTCTGCTAAGGGTGTATTTGTTGTGGGTTGAATTGTGTCCCCCAATAGAATATATGATGAAATCCTAACCCCCAATACCTCAGAATGTGACCTTATTTGGAAATAGGCTTTGTTTTTTAAGATTTTTTTTTTTTTGGATAGCGAAAATATACTTTATTTTTTTAATACAATAGCTGCCAGCAATATACTGGTATTGATGTTCCAGAGAGAGAAAAGAAAATACAAGTACTCTAAGCTTTCATTTGCCTGCTGAAGAAAATTCTAGAGAAAATATTCCAATTCTGTTCAACATTATGGCTAGAGGAGTTGAAAATTTTTTTCCTGATAAAAATATAATTTTGGTGGCCCCAACCGCAATAAATCGTAAAGGAAGGAGTTTAAAAAGCCATGTATATCATAATGAATGCTTCCCTCTCTTTGAATTAAATATTGATTATAAGCAGTGTAAGAAACTGATAAATCAGTAAACTTCATGAAATGTGTATCAAAATGTTCTTGAAAAAAATACATTTCTATTTCCTCTCATTTTTACTTTGTAGATATTTTCTAAATGGGTTTTGTAAATGCACAGAAATAAAAGCTATCTACATGCAACTCTGGAGAGAATCGAAACACAACAGAAGTAAAGTGAAAATGCCTAAATTCTAGAGTTTATCCACTTAGTATAAGAATAAATGTCAGAAATCTCTTAATTGTACACATATTGCTCCGGGGTCGCTGCGGCGGCGGCTGCTGCTGCTCCGAGGTCGCTGCTGCTGCTGCTTCTGCTCCGGGGTCGCTGCTGCTGCTGCTTCTGCTCCGGGGTCGCTGTGGCTGCTGCTGCTGCTCCGGGGTCGCTGTGCCTGCTGCTGCTGCTCCGGGGTCGCTGCGGCGGCTGCTGCTGCTGCTCCGGGGTCGCGGTGGCTGCTGCTGCTGCTGCTCCGGGGTCGCGGTGGCTGCTGCTGCTGCTGCTCCGGGGTCGCGGTGGATGCAGGCTCCCGCCGCGCTGCGCTCGCTGGACAGTCCCGGGGTGGAGCTGGCCGCGGCCTCGGCTGCACAGCACCGCCCCAAGCCGCGCGCGCGACCTTTTTTTTTTTTTTTTTTCTCAGATTTAACTAAGTTAAGATGAGGTCATCAGTATGGGCCCTAATCCAGTATGACCAGTGGGTTTTTTTTTTTTTTTTTTTTTTGGTAAAGGGAAATTTGGAGACACAGACAGACACACACAGAGGGAAGGTGACATGAAGACACACAAGAAGAACACCACGTGGAGATGAGGATTGGAGGGACGCGTGTACAGGACAAGGAACCCCTGGCGCTACCGGAAGCAGGGAGAAAGGCACAGACCCCCGCACCGTCAGAGGGAGCCTGGTGCCCCAACACCTCGATTTGGACCTTCCCGCCTCTAGAACTGAGACAACAAATTTCTGTTGTTTTAAGCCACTATGTTTGTGGTACTTTCTTATGGAAGTCCTAGGAAACTAATAACAATATTCTTAGTCAAATAATGTTTCTATTGATTTGCAACACCCCAGCCCCAACTCTTGAATGATAGATTGGTTGAGTAATATGTTTTATTAATTTTCTCTCAGAATTTTGAATGTGTTGTTCAATTGTCTTCAGTCCTCTGCTGACTCTGTCTGCAGTAGCATTATACTGTGTCCACGTGCATTAGTCTAACTTTGTCCTGCTCAGAATTTCTGTTCCCTTAATCTGAGCGTTCACGTCTTCCGATGCGTCTGAGAGATTCATAGCTGTTATCTCTTCACGTAATGTCTTTCTCTCCTTCCCTCTATTCTGCACTTCTGGAAATTGTATAAGAGGTGTGTTAGACCTCCTCTTCTCTGTCTGTTCAAGTCACTTCACTTTTTCCATCTTTTTATCTATTAGTGCTGCAGTCTAAGAAGTTTCCTCAGATCTGGCTTCTAGTTCATTAGTTTTCTACTCAGAGGGTCTAATCTTTGTGTCATATACCTTTTGAATTTTTAATTTCAACTACTATATATTTTTTTTCCATCATAAGAATTCTATTGAAGATTTTTAGAATTACAATTTTGAACAGAGTTTGGAGGAAGATAAATTTCTTATTAGTTCTCTAATAGAGATTTTTATCTCCATCTTTTATCTTTATCTAATGGACAGATTTTTTTGTGTGTAGTCTATGCCTTTTAGACACACTTTGAGTATCCTACATTTATGCAGGAGACTGTCTTTCAACACTCTATACCTGCTGGTCCCAAGGCCTCATTCATATCCTGAATGGTCACTAAAAATCCAAACCTTTAGATCAATGAGATTGAGAGTCTGTTCTCCCCTCTCCTTGGTAGCCACAGCCTCAGGTTACCCACTTCCCTCTCTGGTTTCTAATCTTGTCTTTATTTCTGGTACTCAAGAAGATGCCTTTTGTTCTTGAGTGTTTATGCATGGAAACACCTTTTGCTCATATCTTACCTAGATTCCCAGGTGTCTATAGAACAAATTCTAAAAATAAAATATGCCTTTGACTCCTGGTTCTGGCAGGATGGTGGAGTGAGATAAGATGAACTCTTACCTTAGTTCATCACCTGCCAGAACCATGAGTCAAAAGGCATATTTTTTGGCACATTTTTTACAAAGAATTAAGCCTATTGGCTATTGCTGAATACTATCAACAAAGGAGGCAATGTTTTCCATCTGAAATATTTCCAGGATAAATGTCAGAAATCAATATGTTCCAAATGCCTTTACCAAGGAATTACTCAAAATCTTTCAAAAAGATGCTCAAAAGTTATGAGCCTAAGTCTGGAGTCCATAATTGAATTTGCCTTAACAAGATTCTCACAGTGACCCAAGCAAGGGAATTATTACTACCTTATTTTCCATGAGGGGACTGAGCCTTAGACTTGTCAGTTAACTCATTGTGTCTGACCCCCTTCACCTTACAGTTGAGAAAAAACCGATGTCAAGATGGGGAATTCTTTGGAGCAAGATCTAAGGGATAGTATCTGGAAATGGTACTGCGACGTCTGGAGTGATACACCTTTGGCCCTACTCCCTCAGGAGACTTCTCAAACACCTATAAGCAACTCTTTCACCTTAACCTTCAGGAGTTTGTCTCCTGGCCCAGCCTGATGTCAAAGGTAAGCCACCCTTGATGCTATAACATTGTGCCCTCATTCAGAAATCTGTTAGCAGCGTAGGCTTACAGATGTGTAAAGTGGGCATTTCCTCTGCAGACTTGGGGCTTCTCAATGAATGGGGCCTTGTATGACTTTCAGTTCTTTTTGTACAGGAGTAGATGACTGTCTTAGTCTGTTTCCGTTGCTTATAACATAAATACTTGAAACTGGGTGATTTATAAAGAAAACAGAATTTATTGCTTATTCTTCAGAGGCTGGGACGTCTGAAGTCCAAGGAATACAAGTGGTGACAGTGACCCAGGGGTCTCACATTGCAAGATGGTGGAGGCAGAGAAACAGAGGGAGACTAACCTCCTCATTCACTCTCCTTTTAAAGCCCTCCGAGACATGCCCATGACCACCATTTTTAATCCATTCACTATGGCATGGTCCTGCAATCTAGTCACATCTTCAAGGCCCCACCTTTCAATGACCATAATAGGATTTCCTAACTTCTTCAACACTGTCACAGTGGGGGTCAAGTTTTGGGGAGACACTCAATCCAAGGCAATGATCATCTCTCTCTTTTTTATGGAAGCCCACTTCTCCCACTCACAGTGTAAGTATAGAGATGCACCTATCTTAGACTTGTATTTTAAATGGAATGAATTAAATATCTTAAATGTCCCCATATCAATTACATACACAATGCACATGTATGTGTTTTTGTGAGTTTATTTCTTTTATTACAGAATTGCATTGCTTGAAAACTTGCTTTTTTACCTGTCAGTCTCCCGCTAACTGCCAGGAGAGTGACCGGCAGCAGAATTGTGTGCTTAGTGGGAAAACTTGATGCTACTGGGTAGCGCCCAGTGGAATGAGCAGACTTTGAGCAACAGCATTTTTATTCCGGAAGCAAAACGCCTCAGATGACTTCTCTTTCTTGTCAAGTTTTCTATATTTTGGTGCTTTTCTTGTTTTTGTTTTCATCCTAAATTTTGTACTTTTCTTATATTCACTGAATACGAAATAGCCTAGCATATTCCTTTGGGGAGCCAGAATTTTGCTAGGTGAAAGCAAGGGACGGATGTAATTCAGTGACATTTTGTCAAGCTGCGAAAGAGTAAATTTTCCTTGACTGTGGCAGGAGGTAATTATTTTTTGTTCATTTGTTTCTGACACAGGGGAAGAAAATTTGGGGTTGCTGTATCAACTAGTCCAAGATACTTTGGGTTCTGTTTGGCAGGAACAAAAACACATTTTATCATTGGAGCTATCGCCAGCCTTTGCCTTTCCCGACAGACTTGATGCAGTTGTTAACACTATGTATATTTTTGTGACCTCATCTCTTAGTGGTTCTCTTCCCTCTCCCTGAAAATGTCCTCGATGTACTTCTTCATCCTCTGACATTTTGTATTTTAGATTCATCTTTTGTAGGAATTTTGGAAATGTCATACACACAAAGATTTTGTCATTTACCAATGGAATTACTATGCTTGGCCACTTAGCCATCTCTTCGCTGGCTCTTGTGGTTGTTTCAAGTCAGCAAGCCATAAAAAATCTTTCTCTCTCTGAAACACAGCGATTTGGAAGATAATCGAATGGTGACTAGGGGCAGAAATGCCAGTCTGAGGAAGTATGCCACAGTCTCTCTTGCATTTACAACCTTCCTCAAAGCGAGTGTCAGACAAGTAGGAAAAGAAGATAGATTCATCCCATCTCAAGCCTGGTCTCATTTGCACGGTGCAGGCTGCCTCATTGTCTGCTGGGGGCTGAGACTGGTCCTACTGATGCTCTGTTTTGAGAAATTCCAGCAGCTCTGCATTTAGAGTTTTTAACCATCCTATTTTGGCATAGGATTCTCGACAAAATTATTTATTAAGACCTGCTAAAACTGTTTCTCTCAAGAGTCCCACAGGAGAAAAAGCCCACCAGGCGAGTGGGGCAATACAATTGATGTCATCATTTAACATTTTACATCAGAGGAAAAGCCAGATGCAAGAGCCTTACCTTGCAGCAAGACCCGGCTGCTCCCTTGAAGTCCTTAGTTACTTCTGTGGGTACCAGGCTTAGCTCTGTTGTCCTTTTTACAGACATTTAGGTCTGCAATGAAGGGTTGGCTTGGAGCTCTACAGCACTCACGAGAATGAGGGAAGATAAAAGAGAAATTGACAACGAGGTATAATGAAAAGGTTTGCCTTTGGAACCACAACACAATTTGATGTTTTCCTTAAACATTTTGTCAGATTAACTAGGAGTTAGATGGACACCATATTACACATGCTCTGGCTGATTAAATTCACAGAGGTGAGTGGCTTTTGAAGTGTGGCCCCATAAAATACGACTCACTATATTAGCTACTGATCTCCCAACAATTAAAATGTCACTTGTTTCAGAAATGACCAGATCAAACATGTGATAAGACTTTTTCCCACTTCATTTTCTATCACCTCCCCCGCTTCAATCTTATAAATTGGTAGAGAAACTTTGAGAAAATAAATCATTTAAATAGATGGATAGCTGATAGGACATAAACGTTCTTATTCTTTACAATGACCAGAGATCAAGATCTATTTCTACCCTCAAAATGCTCCCCAGACTCTTTTCTTCCTTTTAACTTGCTGACTTCATTGGAGGTTCCTTTTTATTGTTGACTCTCTTTTTTTTTTTTTCCAACTTCTCAAATCTTGACAGCATTCGCCTGCTTTTCCATATTCATTTAAGTTAAGAAGAATCTTGAATCTCACTTGTCCTGACTTAATTCCATCAGCCAGGTCATCTGTGACAATGACTGTATCCCCACCAGAGGAAGTGCCTTTTGGGGTCTCACTGCTGATTTAGTTTCCTGTGATACAAATGATGTCTCTTAATTTGGTCAGAGCTTATGTTGACACAAGTGTTCATTAGGACACCCGTTTGCTGGCAATTCAATTTTAAATTAAATACACTTTGTTTTAAATTTTATTACTTTTAAACTACTGTATCTATTGTCTTTAATGACCCTATTATACAGTTATGAAGGTAAACAGATTTCTTTAGTAAATATCAAACATTTTATGTTAACCACAGTGGCAGAAACCAGACCGGTCAGTCGTATTCCATGCTACCTTCCACACCATCATGGATTTTTATCTCTAGTTTTGTTCATTAGCTACATGTGACACCGGTCATAGGTTTCACGGATGTTTGCTCACACATCCCTGATGACATCCTTAGGAAGGAGATGCTAGAATGATCATGACTGTGCCGAAGGGGAGACTGGGGAGGTCCTGAGAATCACAGTGGCTTGTCCAGGGTCACATAAGTGATAAGAAGGAGGTGCTGGGGCTGAACCTACATGAATCTCCTCCAAGCTGTGAAGCTGGCTGCAGCCAGGCCTTGCACAGGGGTGCGGTCAGGCAGTGTTGGTGGAAGTGTGGGCAACAGAGAGAGGTCATGGGGAAGGAGGGTCAGCAGTCAGGTACCCAGAGGGGCACTTGCAGTCTTGTACACAGAGGAGGGGTTCAGGAAATGAGGTACCAGGAAGTGACCTCACTTCCTTGAGAACAGACCCCAACAGAACTCGGAACTCGGTAACCTGGCACCCACATTCTATACACAGCCCCTTCCCCAGCTCACTTGGCCACAGGCAGAGTGAGATGTTGTGCTGTATCCCGAGGTCCCGGGGCAGTAGCCCCAGGCAGCCCTGTGCTGAGAGGCTTGTCCGCTGCTTCCGGCGCTGGGTCAGCCCTCGCCCTGGACTCCGGTGGCCGTTTGGCAGGAGGTCCCTGAAGGTAATGTCAGGTGTCCCAGGGGAGGGCGGGCCAGGCCAGGCCAGCACTGTGAGCCTCCCTGGGTGACCGCACACCTTCCTCCTGCGTGTGGGGGGAATGGGGACATGGGACAACCTCCCTGGGCAGAGGCAGAGGGTGGGGTGTTTATAAACCTGCTGGTCCTGGTGTGTTCACACCTCAGGTCATGGCCAGAGGGTGAAAGGGGACTGCCGGGGTGGCAACCACCACCCTGTACATTAACCCTGGACCCTCAGGCTCACTTCTCATGTCCTCCCTGGGGTTAAGACTGGCCTCCAGCCCCTTCCGTCCTGGGTGTTCACGGTGCTGTCACTGTGCATCTCTTCCCTGTCCTATCCTAGAGTGAAGAGAAGTCTTCCCTAAGCCCAGATGCCACCCACATGTTGTGGCCTGTCCCGGCAGGCACCCTGCAAAAGTGGGTGGAGTACCTGGTGCCCACTGTCATGCGTGGCAATGACTCCTATGTGCACACGTTTCTGCTAAACTACAGAAACTTCGCCACTCCCCAGCAGGCGCTGGATCTGCTTTTCCTCAGGTGAGCACTCTGTCCCTCGATCACACAGTGTCACTCAGCCGCCTCCCACCTGTGAGTCTTGGGACTGTCACCACACCCCTCTGAGCCTCAGCGTCCACCTGTGTTCGGTGGGTGGTAACAGGAACAAGCTCCAGTGGGTCCCCCATGGAAAGTGCTGCTCCTGAGTCCAGCCCTGTGGAAAGTTCTGCTGGAGGGGCCACGGTCGTCCTCATTCAGGATTCCTGCCCCCCCACGAGGAAGTCTCTGTCACACCCTCACTCACCTCGTTGACTTGGGCTTCACTGTTTTCACATTTGAGATCCTATCTGTAGGCTTCTGGGAGTATTCAAAGCAGGGAGACCGGGGGCTGGCAGAGGGGCTTCAGGTGCACCCAGATATCTTGGGAGGAGTCGGTTGGGGTTCATTCCTTCAACAAACATATTTGAAGTCACACTATGCGCAGTGACTTTCTGGGCACTGACTATATTCCAGTGAACCGAGGAGCCTACATTCCCTGCCCTCCTGGGTTTCCATTCTAGTCAGAGGTCAGTCAACCACAACATACGTGAGGAGCAGGTAGTGCCACCATATGGTAGATGTGACACCGCCCTGGTCTCCTCTAGGTACAGAAGCATCCTTTTGGATTATCATGGGGATGGCGGACCCCTGGAGCAGCTAAAAGGGTAAGTAGGGTTTGGGTCCAGATGGAGGGGCTCCCGTCTCCACAGAACTGTGTGTGGTGTATGGGAGCCTGTAGATGGGGGAGCTGGCAGATCTCTGGCTCCCACACATCTTATGATTCCTGCTACAGGGCTGAGGGCTCAGGATTTCCCTGCAGGGAAATTGAAGGCTCCCCCCATGGAGGCTTTTCCCAGCCCCTCCTTGGTTGCCAGGCCCATCTCTGCCAGGGCTGTCATACTGGACATTGGAGGGGCTGGTCTATGGACAGGCAGGGGCAGAGGGTACAAGACTGCAGCTCACTCAGGGGAGCCCTGGGAGGGCAGCATAGAGGGATAGGCCAGGCCTCTGATGCTGCTGCCCACCTGTCTCCTCCCAGCGCCATGGCCTCCATCCTAAAGATCTGGCTGGAATTCTATTCCATTGACTTCCACGAGCCTCCTGAGTTTCCTTCTTTGAAGTTTCTGTTGGCATATGTACACACCAATCTGCCAGGCTCAGAGGTGGAGCGCAAGGCTGATCTTCTTCTGGCCCAGCTGGAGAAGCTGGAGCACCTGGAGCCCAGTGAGGCGGAGACTGAGGGTGAGGAGGAAGAGGGTGGGTGCCTGTGAGGGTTTGGGGAGGGGGCTGGGCTGGGCCACACAGAGCAGAGTTTCCAGAAGCAGGCTGGGGACAGGGGCACTGAGTACTCAGAACAATCATGCAGTGTTCTGCAGTATGGAAAGACTTCCTGAGGCTGGGTCTCTGGACTTGGGCTTCTCAGAAAGACAGTGTCATTGGAAGAGACATAGAAACTCATGTTGATATTTTCAATTGTTGTCCCTCCAGTTCCAGCTTCTGCCCAGGCTGAACAACTGTCCCAAGGGCTAAAGACATCTTCAGCTCCAGCTCCAGCTCCACCTCCACTTCCAGAGCCAGAGCCTGAGCAAGATCCAGAGCCCAAGCCAGAGAAAGAGCAAGAGCTAGATCCAGATACAGAGCAAGAGCCAGAGTCTAACTCAGAGCAAGAGCCAGAGCCCAAGCCAGAGAAAGAGCAGGAGAAAGATCCAGAGGCCAATCCAGGGCTAGATCTGGAGCACGAGCAAGATCCTGAGCTAGAGCCAGAGCCCAAGGAAGAGCCAGAGCCGGAGCAAGATCCAGAGCCCAAGCCAGAGTAGAAGAAACACCAGCATCCAGGCGAGCCCTGGCTCCAGAGCTCCCACAAACACCCTCACCAGTCCCCACTCCAGAGCTGTCCTTCCCCTTCCCTGCCACTGTGCTTGTCCTCATTTTTGTCTTTGTCCTGCCTCTCCTCAAATTTTATCATCTTTTCTCTTCACTTATATCCCTTGTATAAAATAAAGTGTTTTAATATTTTCAAAATTACAATTCAGTGGCATCAAGTACATTTCTCATGTGGTGCAACCCTCACCTCTGTCTAGTGAAAGGACAGCTTCGTCAACTCTGTAGCCATTAAGCTGTCACTCCCCATCCCGCCTCTCCTAGTCCCTGACAACCACTCCATTTTCTGTGTGTGTGAATTTACCTATCGTGGATTGTTCCTATCAGTACAGTTATATGTTATGTGGCCTTTTGTGTCTGGCCACATAATATGAGAAGGAACTGATTAATTTTTATTTTATGTTTTTAGTAAGAGGAAAATTACAGAAAAATCAAAGACTATACATAGAAACACAGAGCCGCGATAGTTATTATTGTCATACTCTTGAAATAGGAACTACTTTTGAATGACTGGAGAGCCAGACACCACAGAGGAAAAGACTGACTTTTCCTGGTCAAAACAAAACAAGAATAATGTCAAAAGCTTAAAAGACAAACCCCAGATTGGAAAATTCTTCATGGACAGAGAAAGGGTAATATGCATCCTAGTGGTACAAAGAGTTTTCATTTATCCATGTTTTTAAGGGGACAAAGGATATATTCCTGCAGTTCCAAAGGGAAGCAATTCATATGGCCAGTAAATGTCAGACATCCACGACATCCCTTATGATGACACACAACAATTTACACATTATTGAGATGTCATTGCCCCATCAGATGGGCAGGTCTGTATGTCTGGTGATGACCAGCTCTGGTGAGAATGTGGGAGAAGAGGTGCCAGCGGATGTCCTGGGAGACATGTGCGTAGATACCCCATCTCAGGAACCACTCAGCAACTTCTATCAAAGTGAACACACGTGTCCATCTGCCAAGTAGTGGTAATCTGGGGAGGTTATTCCACCACCACAACGGCCCAGGTTTTCAAGATTTCTGTTGAAGTGTTTTCATCACAGCACTGGTGGAGGTAGCAAGTGGCTGGCCACGTCTCTAACATCTTCTAGAGGGGCTGGGTGTTAAATTGAGCAGCTGCTGAGCTGCACACAGAAATTGTCATGTAAACATGTCATGAAGGCCAGTCTGTATTGAGGGTCTCAGGTTGAAAAACATCTATGTGATGTCAACATGCATACACACCTGTATGTAAATGACTGTTTAGGTGAGAGAGTGAGACAGACAGACACAGGACAGAGGAAGTCAAATGGGAGAGACAGGCTGCGAGATGTGACCAAGCCATGAATGAGGACCAGCTCTGCTGGGTGGGACTTTCAAAACCTTTTATTCTCCTTTACGTGATATGCGAATATTTTTAATATGCACATTATTTTATATTTATATAAACATTAACATCACATTAAATACTATCCAATAAACACTCACCTACTAAGTAAAGTACATTACCCGGTTTCAATTTTTGTAGGCACTTATTACAAAGACAATAATGATTATAAGTAAATCAGTAGTTCAACATGAATGAACAATAACATTAAAAACACAGTCCTTCCACCCAGATGCCCAGTGGGTGTCCACTGTGGTGTTCATCTTTCCTGTTCTTGCCCTGTGCGCAGGCATGTGTGTGTGTGTGTGTGTCTGTGTGGAGGTGTGTGTGTGCAGATGTGTGTGGGCAGGCGTCTGTCTGTAGGTGTGAGTGTGTGGAGGCATGTGGAGGTTTGTGTCTTTGGGTGTGTGTGTGTGTGCAGGATTGTGTGATTGTAGGTGTGTATGTGCAGTCGTGTGGGTGTGCACATAGGTGTGGGTGTGCAGAGATGTCTATGCATGTGTGTGTGTGTGTGTGTGTTTGTGCGCACTTGTCTGCGGAGAAGGTGCTGTAGGCCTGCAGAGGACGTGCTGCCCCAGTGTCAGGTGAACTCAGGCATGCCGAGGGCACATGCATGTGCCATCAGCAGTTTTACCACCCTGGTGTCCTGTATCCAAGGCCAGGACCCTTTGCACCACTTGCCAGGCCAACTTCTTCAGTCAAAGTACCGCTTCCTCTGCACAGCCCTTGGTAGCTCCCAGCTTCCTCTGCACCATGTGATCACACTCAGACCAGCCTGGGAGGAGGTGGCCATCACGGGTGTCCCCAGCATTATAAACAAGGAGCCCTAAGATCACACTGAGGAAGAGACTTCTCCACAGTGACAGGGCTGCAGTGACACAGCATCATTCCAATCCTGCTGCTGATGCCTCCAGGTGTGGCTGCCCCATGCTGCCACCTGCATTGAAGTAAAAAATGACCAGCACAGTGGGGGGGCTGTCATAGTTCCCATGACAGTTGGTTGTTTAAAAGACACTGGCACCTCCTCTCTCTCTCTCTCTCTCTCTCTCTCTATCTCTCTCTCTCTCTCTCTCTGTCTCTTGCTTCCTCTCGCCATGTGATCTGCTTGTACCCGCCAGCTGCCTGCTGTTTTCTGCCATGAGTAGAAGCAGCCTGAGGCCCGTGCCAGATGCAGCTGTCCCAGAATCATAAGCCAAATAAACCTCAGTTCTTTCTAAATTACCCAGTCTCAAGTATTTCTGTTATAGTAACACAAAATGGACTAGTACACCTTACTAATTTCTTTTGAAGTTCAAGTTCATAATATCAGTGAAAGCTGTAAATGCTACCGTAATGTAAAAAGATTTTATTGTTTTTAGAAAGGAAGGACTTAAAAAATCAAAATATAAATGTTATTCAAAATTGCTCATTTATCCTTTCAAACAATATGATCATGGATGTGCTATAAAGGGAAATAACCACATACTTTAATTTACCAAAACTTCATTTAAGGTATATATTTGGGTCTTGTTCACTGTTTGCTTTTTAGAGTTGGTTTGGTTTTAGTTGAAAATTGTTTTAGTCCTTCAGTATGCCAGACACTAAGTGCACTATAACATTGACTCCAGACCACTGCTCTGTTGGTGGTAACGTCATAAGATCAACGTCACAGGGCTTCTTGGGATGACTATTTCATAGTGGAGATAACAGAGGCACAGGGAGGTCAGGTAACTGCTGTCACATTGCTAAGCAGGTTTGGGGACCAGAATTCAAATCAGATTGTAAGGCTCACATTCAACCACCATTCAACCATGTCTGGGCCTTCAGAATTAATTTTTTATATTTAAATATCCAAGAAGAACCTTTCTATGACAGCATTTCAAAAGATTTTATTAGTAATTAAAATAAATTTTATCCCTTTGTCCAAAGAAAAAGCAACATCTAGTGACAAATAAGTAAAAAGCAGATATTCTTCAAACTAAGAGACTAGTAACTGCACACTCAGTGTGAGTCTGTTATCTGGAAGCCTGTGTTGTCACATTCTGTTCTCTCAGATCCCTATTCCTGCAGCTTCTTTGCTATGGAGTGTGCATTTCCGTATCATTCATATGATGGCATACGTTTAAGCTTGCCATAATTTAGTGTAAGCAAAATCACTTTTTGCCTTTAAACTAGTATTCATAAAATTTCATCATTTACACACTGATGCATGATCCTAAAAACACATGTACTTATCAAATAAAATGGGGTTAAGAACCATCAAAATCAAGTGATTTTCTTTTTCCTTTGGCTCACACAGACACTCAATCTAAGATATGGTTTTATTTTCTTTGTGGTATGGGGTAATGTGAAAAATGAAATATGTAAACCTAAATGGAAGGAAACCATGGTCTTAATGGAATCATTAAAGAAATTGTTTCAGAATGCTACATCCTTCCAGAAATAATAACCCTATAATGTCAGCAAATTTGGAGTCAGCATGGGTTACCTGCTCCATATGGAGGGGCCTGGTCATGTTCATTAGGTCTGCCTGAAGCTTAACCAAACTCGAGGACATGACCTTTAAGAATTTTTTAAAATTCATTAATCAATGTTCTTTGCCTGAATTTTGCTGCTTTTGCTTCTTTAACCTATTATTTGTATCCTTTTTTTAAGTTGGTCAATCTCTGCACCCAATGAAATGAGAATTGCAAGCATAACAGTTCTAGCTAATAATTAACAGAAAGTGCTTTCAGCTCAGATACCATTGCCAAAGTTCAGTAATGATATTTTAAAATGTCACCCCAATAGATGGCAATGCGAGATAATCAGCAACAGGAAAATCGTCATCACAATTTTTAATTTGTATCTAGCTTTACATGCTTTGAAATTACTTTAAAACATTGAAATCTTCTATACAGCCCTAATATATCTGGATTTATTTATTCACATTAATGTATTAGAAATCAAGCACTAATGAAGAAATAGTGAAATCTCTCACCAAACTTCTAAAGGATCTGTACAATTTTCCTATAATAATGTTTTTCTAACTTAGTGTTTTCTTTTAGTAATGTTTTCTATCAGTTTTCATCTTGCTAATTATCAACAAGATGGATTTGCACTTGCACACATATATGAATGGTTTAAGCCAGTGGTTCCCAAAGTGTGGTATGTATGTCTTATGAAAAGTAAAGATGCCCTAGCCCAAACCCTTGACTTTGAGTTAATTAGTTGAGTTTTTATGAAGCTAATTAGTTGGAGAAATAATCATTTAATTATACAAATTATATGATCATTTGTTCTTTCTTTTGCTATTCAAATGTTCTTAATTGCCTAATATTTTCTTAAAATTGGATAAAAAGGCATATTGTGTATTTAATATTCCTTTGCAAAATTATAAAACAATTCAAAAATGGAAATTTATAAAAAATAAAGATGTCATAGTTCTTGCATTCTTCCTTGATCTTAAAAGATATTCGCTGTTAATTCCTTTAGCAAGGTTCTGCTAAGGGTGTATTTGTTGTGGGTTGAATTGTGTCCCCCAATAGAATATATGATGAAATCCTAACCCCCAATACCTCAGAATGTGACCTTATTTGGAAATAGGCTTTGTTTTTTAAGATTTTTTTTTTTTTTGGATAGTGAAAATATACTTTATTTTTTTAATACAATAGCTGCCAGCAATATACTGGTATTGATGTTCCAGAGAGAGAAAAGAAAATACAAGTACTCTAAGCTTTCATTTGCCTGCTGAAGAAAATTCTAGAGAAAATATTCCAATTCTGTTCAACATTATGGCTAGAGGAGTTGAAAATTTTTTTCCTGATAGAAATATAATTTTGGTGGCCCCAACCGCAATAAATCGTAAAGGAAGGAGTTTAAAAAGCCATGTATATCATAATGAATGCTTCCCTCTCTTTGAATTAAATATTGATTATAAGCAGTGTAAGAAACTGATAAATCAGTAAACTTCATGAAATGTGTATCAAAATGTTCTTGAAAAAAATACATTTCTATTTCCTCTCATTTTTACTTTGTAGATATTTTCTAAATGGGTTTTGTAAATGCACAGAAATAAAAGCTATCTACATGCAACTCTGGAGAGAATCGAAACACAACAGAAGTAAAGTGAAAATGCCTAAATTCTAGAGTTTATCCACTTAGTATAAGAATAAATGTCAGAAATCTCTTAATTGTACACATATTGCTCCGGGGTCGCTGCGGCGGCGGCTGCTGCTGCTCCGAGGTCGCTGCTGCTGCTGCTTCTGCTCCGGGGTCGCTGCTGCTGCTGCTTCTGCTCCGGGGTCGCTGCTGCTGCTGCTGCTCCGGGGTCGCTGTGGCTGCTGCTGCTGCTGCTCCGGTTTCGCGGTGGATGCAGGCTCCCGCCGCGCTGCGCTCGCTGGACAGTCCCGGGGTGGAGCTGGCCGCGGCCTCGGCTGCACAGCACCGCCCCAAGCCGCGCGCGCGACCTTTTTTTTTTTTTTTTTCCTCAGATTTAACTAAGTTAAGATGAGGTCATCAGTATGGGCCCTAATCCAGTATGACCAGTGGGTTTTTTTTTTTTTTTTTGGTAAAGGGAAATTTGGAGACACAGACAGACACACACAGAGGGAAGGTGACATGAAGACACACAAGAAGAACACCACGTGGAGATGAGGATTGGAGGGACGCGTGTACAGGACAAGGAACCCCTGGCGCTACCGGAAGCAGGGAGAAAGGCACAGACCCCCGCACCGTCAGAGGGAGCCTGGTGCCCCAACACCTCGATTTGGACCTTCCCGCGTCTAGAACTGAGACAACAAATTTCTGTTGTTTTAAGCCACTATGTTTGTGGTACTTTCTTATGGAAGTCCTAGGAAACTAATAACAATATTCTTAGTCAAATAATGTTTCTATTGATTTGCAACACCCCAGCCCCAACTCTTGAATGATAGATTGGTTGAGTAATATGTTTTATTAATTTTCTCTCAGAATTTTGAATGTGTTGTTCAATTGTCTTCAGTCCTCTGCTGACTCTGTCTGCAGTAGCATTATACTGTGTCCACGTGCATTAGTCTAACTTTGTCCTGCTCAGAATTTCTGTTCCCTTAATCTGAGCGTTCACGTCTTCCGATGCGTCTGAGAGATTCATAGCTGTTATCTCTTCACGTAATGTCTTTCTCTCCTTCCCTCTATTCTGCACTTCTGGAAATTGTATAAGAGGTGTGTTAGACCTCCTCTTCTCTGTCTGTTCAAGTCACTTCACTTTTTCCATCTTTTTATCTATTAGTGCTGCAGTCTAAGAAGTTTCCTCAGATCTGGCTTCTAGTTCATTAGTTTTCTACTCAGAGGGTCTAATCTTTGTGTCATATACCTTTTGAATTTTTAATTTCAACTACTATATATTTTTTTTCCATCATAGGAATTCTATTGAAGATTTTTAGAATTACAATTTTGAACAGAGTTTGGAGGAAGATAAATTTCTTATTAGTTCTCTAATAGAGATTTTTATCTCCATCTTTTATCTTTATCTAATGGACAGATTTTTTTGTGTGTAGTCTATGCCTTTTAGACACACTTTGAGTATCCTACATTTATGCAGGAGACTGTCTTTCAACACTCTATACCTGCTGGTCCCAAGGCCTCATTCATATCCTGAATGACCACTAAAAATCCAAACCTTTAGATCAATGAGATTGAGAGTCTGTTCTCCCCTCTCCTTGGTAGCCACAGCCTCAGGTTACCCACTTCCCTCTCTGGTTTCTAATCTTGTCTTTATTTCTGGTACTCAAGAAGGTGCCTTTTGTTCTTGAGTGTTTATGCATGGAAACACCTTTTGCTCATATCTTACCTAGATTCCCAGGTGTCTATAGAACAAATTCTAAAAATAAAATATGCCTTTGACTCCTGGTTCTGGCAGGATGGTGGAGTGAGATAAGATGAACTCTTACCTTAGTTCATCACCTGCCAGAACCATGAGTCAAAAGGCATATTTTTTGGCACATTTTTTACAAAGAATTAAGCCTATTGGCTATTGCTGAATACTATCAACAAAGGAGGCAATGTTTTCCATCTGAAATATTTCCAGGATAAATGTCAGAAATCAATATGTTCCAAATGCCTTTACCAAGGAATTACTCAAAATCTTTCAAAAAGATGCTCAAAAGTTATGAGCCTAAGTCTGGAGTCCATAATTGAATTTGCCTTAACAAGATTCTCACAGTGACCCAAGCAAGGGAATTATTACTACCTTATTTTCCATGAGGGGACTGAGCCTTAGACTTGTCAGTTAACTCATTGTGTCTGACCCCCTTCACCTTACAGTTGAGAAAAAACCGATGTCAAGATGGGGAATTCTTTGGAGCAAGATCTAAGGGATAGTATCTGGAAATGGTACTGCGACGTCTGGAGTGATACACCTTTGGCCCTACTCCCTCAGGAGACTTCTCAAACACCTATAAGCAACTCTTTCACCTTAACCTTCAGGAGTTTGTCTCCTGGCCCAGCCTGATGTCAAAGGTAAGCCACCCTTGATGCTATAACATTGTGCCCTCATTCAGAAATCTGTTAGCAGCGTAGGCTTACAGATGTGTAAAGTGGGCATTTCCTCTGCAGACTTGGGGCTTCTCAATGAATGGGGCCTTGTATGACTTTCAGTTCTTTTTGTACAGGAGTAGATGACTGTCTTAGTCTGTTTCCGTTGCTTATAACATAAATACTTGAAACTGGGTGATTTATAAAGAAAACAGAATTTATTGCTTATTCTTCAGAGGCTGGGACGTCTGAAGTCCAAGGAATACAAGTGGTGACAGTGACCCAGGGGTCTCACATTGCAAGATGGTGGAGGCAGAGAAACAGAGGGAGACTAACCTCCTCATTCACTCTCCTTTTAAAGCCCTCCGAGACATGCCCATGACCACCATTTTTAATCCATTCACTATGGCATGGTCCTGCAATCTAGTCACGTCTTCAAGGCCCCACCTTTCAATGACCATAATAGGATTTCCTAACTTCTTCAACACTGTCACAGTGGGGGTCAAGTTTTGGGGAGACACTCAATCCAAGGCAATGATCATCTCTCTCTTTTTTATGGAAGCCCACTTCTCCCACTCACAGTGTAAGTATAGAGATGCACCTATCTTAGACTTGTATTTTAAATGGAATGAATTAAATATCTTAAATGTCCCCATATCAATTACATACACAATGCACATGTATGTGTTTTTGTGAGTTTATTTCTTTTATTACAGAATTGCATTGCTTGAAAACTTGCTTTTTTACCTGTCAGTCTCCCGCTAACTGCCAGGAGAGTGACCGGCAGCAGAATTGTGTGCTTAGTGGGAAAACTTGATGCTACTGGGTAGCGCCCAGTGGAATGAGCAGACTTTGAGCAACAGCATTTTTATTCCGGAAGCAAAACGCCTCAGATGACTTCTCTTTCTTGTCAAGTTTTCTATATTTTGGTGCTTTTCTTGTTTTTGTTTTCATCCTAAATTTTGTACTTTTCTTATATTCACTGAATACGAAATAGCCTAGCATATTCCTTTGGGGAGCCAGAATTTTGCTAGGTGAAAGCAAGGGACGGATGTAATTCAGTGACATTTTGTCAAGCTGCGAAAGAGTAAATTTTCCTTGACTGTGGCAGGAGGTAATTATTTTTTGTTCATTTGTTTCTGACACAGGGGAAGAAAATTTGGGGTTGCTGTATCAACTAGTCCAAGATACTTTGGGTTCTGTTTGGCAGGAACAAAAACACATTTTATCATTGGAGCTATCGCCAGCCTTTGCCTTTCCCGACAGACTTGATGCAGTTGTTAACACTATGTATATTTTTGTGACCTCATCTCTTAGTGGTTCTCTTCCCTCTCCCTGAAAATGTCCTCGATGTACTTCTTCATCCTCTGACATTTTGTATTTTAGATTCATCTTTTGTAGGAATTTTGGAAATGTCATACACACAAAGATTTTGTCATTTACCAATGGAATTACTATGCTTGGCCACTTAGCCATCTCTTCGCTGGCTCTTGTGGTTGTTTCAAGTCAGCAAGCCATAAAAAATCTTTCTCTCTCTGAAACACAGCGATTTGGAAGATAATCGAATGGTGACTAGGGGCAGAAATGCCAGTCTGAGGAAGTATGCCACAGTCTCTCTTGCATTTACAACCTTCCTCAAAGCGAGTGTCAGACAAGTAGGAAAAGAAGATAGATTCATCCCATCTCAAGCCTGGTCTCATTTGCACGGTGCAGGCTGCCTCATTGTCTGCTGGGGGCTGAGACTGGTCCTACTGATGCTCTGTTTTGAGAAATTCCAGCAGCTCTGCATTTAGAGTTTTTAACCATCCTATTTTGGCATAGGATTCTCGACAAAATTATTTATTAAGACCTGCTAAAACTGTTTCTCTCAAGAGTCCCACAGGAGAAAAAGCCCACCAGGCGAGTGGGGCAATACAATTGATGTCATCATTTAACATTTTACATCAGAGGAAAAGCCAGATGCAAGAGCCTTACCTTGCAGCAAGACCCGGCTGCTCCCTTGAAGTCCTTAGTTACTTCTGTGGGTACCAGGCTTAGCTCTGTTGTCCTTTTTACAGACATTTAGGTCTGCAATGAAGGGTTGGCTTGGAGCTCTACAGCACTCACGAGAATGAGGGAAGATAAAAGAGAAATTGACAACGAGGTATAATGAAAAGGTTTGCCTTTGGAACCACAACACAATTTGATGTTTTCCTTAAACATTTTGTCAGATTAACTAGGAGTTAGATGGACACCATATTACACATGCTCTGGCTGATTAAATTCACAGAGGTGAGTGGCTTTTGAAGTGTGGCCCCATAAAATACGACTCACTATATTAGCTACTGATCTCCCAACAATTAAAATGTCACTTGTTTCAGAAATGACCAGATCAAACATGTGATAAGACTTTTTCCCACTTCATTTTCTATCACCTCCCCCGCTTCAATCTTATAAATTGGTAGAGAAACTTTGAGAAAATAAATCATTTAAATAGATGGATAGCTGATAGGACATAAACGTTCTTATTCTTTACAATGACCAGAGATCAAGATCTATTTCTACCCTCAAAATGCTCCCCAGACTCTTTTCTTCCTTTTAACTTGCTGACTTCATTGGAGGTTCCTTTTTATTGTTGACTCTCTTTTTTTTTTTTTCCAACTTCTCAAATCTTGACAGCATTCGCCTGCTTTTCCATATTCATTTAAGTTAAGAAGAATCTTGAATCTCACTTGTCCTGACTTAATTCCATCAGCCAGGTCATCTGTGACAATGACTGTATCCCCACCAGAGGAAGTGCCTTTTGGGGTCTCACTGCTGATTTAGTTTCCTGTGATACAAATGATGTCTCTTAATTTGGTCAGAGCTTATGTTGACACAAGTGTTCATTAGGACACCCGTTTGCTGGCAATTCAATTTTAAATTAAATACACTTTGTTTTAAATTTTATTACTTTTAAACTACTGTATCTATTGTCTTTAATGACCCTATTATACAGTTATGAAGGTAAACAGATTTCTTTAGTAAATATCAAACATTTTATGTTAACCACAGTGGCAGAAACCAGACCGGTCAGTCGTATTCCATGCTACCTTCCACACCATCATGGATTTTTATCTCTAGTTTTGTTCATTAGCTACATGTGACACCGGTCATAGGTTTCACGGATGTTTGCTCACACATCCCTGATGACATCCTTAGGAAGGAGATGCTAGAATGATCATGACTGTGCCGAAGGGGAGACTGGGGAGGTCCTGAGAATCACAGTGGCTTGTCCAGGGTCACATAAGTGATAAGAAGGAGGTGCTGGGGCTGAACCTACATGAATCTCCTCCAAGCTGTGAAGCTGGCTGCAGCCAGGCCTTGCACAGGGGTGCGGTCAGGCAGTGTTGGTGGAAGTGTGGGCAACAGAGAGAGGTCATGGGGAAGGAGGGTCAGCAGTCAGGTACCCAGAGGGGCACTTGCAGTCTTGTACACAGAGGAGGGGTTCAGGAAATGAGGTACCAGGAAGTGACCTCACTTCCTTGAGAACAGACCCCAACAGAACTCGGAACTCGGTAACCTGGCACCCACATTCTATACACAGCCCCTTCCCCAGCTCACTTGGCCACAGGCAGAGTGAGATGTTGTGCTGTATCCCGAGGTCCCGGGGCAGTAGCCCCAGGCAGCCCTGTGCTGAGAGGCTTGTCCGCTGCTTCCGGCGCTGGGTCAGCCCTCGCCCTGGACTCCGGTGGCCGTTTGGCAGGAGGTCCCTGAAGGTAATGTCAGGTGTCCCAGGGGAGGGCGGGCCAGGCCAGGCCAGCACTGTGAGCCTCCCTGGGTGACCGCACACCTTCCTCCTGCGTGTGGGGGGAATGGGGACATGGGACAACCTCCCTGGGCAGAGGCAGAGGGTGGGGTGTTTATAAACCTGCTGGTCCTGGTGTGTTCACACCTCAGGTCATGGCCAGAGGGTGAAAGGGGACTGCCGGGGTGGCAACCACCACCCTGTACATTAACCCTGGACCCTCAGGCTCACTTCTCATGTCCTCCCTGGGGTTAAGACTGGCCTCCAGCCCCTTCCGTCCTGGGTGTTCACGGTGCTGTCACTGTGCATCTCTTCCCTGTCCTATCCTAGAGTGAAGAGAAGTCTTCCCTAAGCCCAGATGCCACCCACATGTTGTGGCCTGTCCCGGCAGGCACCCTGCAAAAGTGGGTGGAGTACCTGGTGCCCACTGTCATGCGTGGCAATGACTCCTATGTGCACACGTTTCTGCTAAACTACAGAAACTTCG
Organism: Cynocephalus volans; assembly: GCF_027409185.1. NCBI lineage: Eukaryota > Metazoa > Chordata > Mammalia > Dermoptera > Cynocephalidae > Cynocephalus > Cynocephalus volans. The sequence continues at coordinate 20,633,586 of NC_084464.1, forward strand.
CCACTCCCCAGCAGGCGCTGGATCTGCTTTTCCTCAGGTGAGCACTCTGTCCCTCGATCACACAGTGTCACTCAGCCGCCTCCCACCTGTGAGTCTTGGGACTGTCACCACACCCCTCTGAGCCTCAGCGTCCACCTGTGTTCGGTGGGTGGTAACAGGAACAAGCTCCAGTGGGTCCCCCATGGAAAGTGCTGCTCCTGAGTCCAGCCCTGTGGAAAGTTCTGCTGGAGGGGCCACGGTCGTCCTCATTCAGGATTCCTGCCCCCCCACGAGGAAGTCTCTGTCACACCCTCACTCACCTCGTTGACTTGGGCTTCACTGTTTTCACATTTGAGATCCTATCTGTAGGCTTCTGGGAGTATTCAAAGCAGGGAGACCGGGGGCTGGCAGAGGGGCTTCAGGTGCACCCAGATATCTTGGGAGGAGTCGGTTGGGGTTCATTCCTTCAACAAACATATTTGAAGTCACACTATGCGCAGTGACTTTCTGGGCACTGACTATATTCCAGTGAACCGAGGAGCCTACATTCCCTGCCCTCCTGGGTTTCCATTCTAGTCAGAGGTCAGTCAACCACAACATACGTGAGGAGCAGGTAGTGCCACCATATGGTAGATGTGACACCGCCCTGGTCTCCTCTAGGTACAGAAGCATCCTTTTGGATTATCATGGGGATGGCGGACCCCTGGAGCAGCTAAAAGGGTAAGTAGGGTTTGGGTCCAGATGGAGGGGCTCCCGTCTCCACAGAACTGTGTGTGGTGTATGGGAGCCTGTAGATGGGGGAGCTGGCAGATCTCTGGCTCCCACACATCTTATGATTCCTGCTACAGGGCTGAGGGCTCAGGATTTCCCTGCAGGGAAATTGAAGGCTCCCCCCATGGAGGCTTTTCCCAGCCCCTCCTTGGTTGCCAGGCCCATCTCTGCCAGGGCTGTCATACTGGACATTGGAGGGGCTGGTCTATGGACAGGCAGGGGCAGAGGGTACAAGACTGCAGCTCACTCAGGGGAGCCCTGGGAGGGCAGCATAGAGGGATAGGCCAGGCCTCTGATGCTGCTGCCCACCTGTCTCCTCCCAGCGCCATGGCCTCCATCCTAAAGATCTGGCTGGAATTCTATTCCATTGACTTCCACGAGCCTCCTGAGTTTCCTTCTTTGAAGTTTCTGTTGGCATATGTACACACCAATCTGCCAGGCTCAGAGGTGGAGCGCAAGGCTGATCTTCTTCTGGCCCAGCTGGAGAAGCTGGAGCACCTGGAGCCCAGTGAGGCGGAGACTGAGGGTGAGGAGGAAGAGGGTGGGTGCCTGTGAGGGTTTGGGGAGGGGGCTGGGCTGGGCCACACAGAGCAGAGTTTCCAGAAGCAGGCTGGGGACAGGGGCACTGAGTACTCAGAACAATCATGCAGTGTTCTGCAGTATGGAAAGACTTCCTGAGGCTGGGTCTCTGGACTTGGGCTTCTCAGAAAGACAGTGTCATTGGAAGAGACATAGAAACTCATGTTGATATTTTCAATTGTTGTCCCTCCAGTTCCAGCTTCTGCCCAGGCTGAACAACTGTCCCAAGGGCTAAAGACATCTTCAGCTCCAGCTCCAGCTCCACCTCCACTTCCAGAGCCAGAGCCTGAGCAAGATCCAGAGCCCAAGCCAGAGAAAGAGCAAGAGCTAGATCCAGATACAGAGCAAGAGCCAGAGTCTAACTCAGAGCAAGAGCCAGAGCCCAAGCCAGAGAAAGAGCAGGAGAAAGATCCAGAGGCCAATCCAGGGCTAGATCTGGAGCACGAGCAAGATCCTGAGCTAGAGCCAGAGCCCAAGGAAGAGCCAGAGCCGGAGCAAGATCCAGAGCCCAAGCCAGAGTAGAAGAAACACCAGCATCCAGGCGAGCCCTGGCTCCAGAGCTCCCACAAACACCCTCACCAGTCCCCACTCCAGAGCTGTCCTTCCCCTTCCCTGCCACTGTGCTTGTCCTCATTTTTGTCTTTGTCCTGCCTCTCCTCAAATTTTATCATCTTTTCTCTTCACTTATATCCCTTGTATAAAATAAAGTGTTTTAATATTTTCAAAATTACAATTCAGTGGCATCAAGTACATTTCTCATGTGGTGCAACCCTCACCTCTGTCTAGTGAAAGGACAGCTTCGTCAACTCTGTAGCCATTAAGCTGTCACTCCCCATCCCGCCTCTCCTAGTCCCTGACAACCACTCCATTTTCTGTGTGTGTGAATTTACCTATCGTGGATTGTTCCTATCAGTACAGTTATATGTTATGTGGCCTTTTGTGTCTGGCCACATAATATGAGAAGGAACTGATTAATTTTTATTTTATGTTTTTAGTAAGAGGAAAATTACAGAAAAATCAAAGACTATACATAGAAACACAGAGCCGCGATAGTTATTATTGTCATACTCTTGAAATAGGAACTACTTTTGAATGACTGGAGAGCCAGACACCACAGAGGAAAAGACTGACTTTTCCTGGTCAAAACAAAACAAGAATAATGTCAAAAGCTTAAAAGACAAACCCCAGATTGGAAAATTCTTCATGGACAGAGAAAGGGTAATATGCATCCTAGTGGTACAAAGAGTTTTCATTTATCCATGTTTTTAAGGGGACAAAGGATATATTCCTGCAGTTCCAAAGGGAAGCAATTCATATGGCCAGTAAATGTCAGACATCCACGACATCCCTTATGATGACACACAACAATTTACACATTATTGAGATGTCATTGCCCCATCAGATGGGCAGGTCTGTATGTCTGGTGATGACCAGCTCTGGTGAGAATGTGGGAGAAGAGGTGCCAGCGGATGTCCTGGGAGACATGTGCGTAGATACCCCATCTCAGGAACCACTCAGCAACTTCTATCAAAGTGAACACACGTGTCCATCTGCCAAGTAGTGGTAATCTGGGGAGGTTATTCCACCACCACAACGGCCCAGGTTTTCAAGATTTCTGTTGAAGTGTTTTCATCACAGCACTGGTGGAGGTAGCAAGTGGCTGGCCACGTCTCTAACATCTTCTAGAGGGGCTGGGTGTTAAATTGAGCAGCTGCTGAGCTGCACACAGAAATTGTCATGTAAACATGTCATGAAGGCCAGTCTGTATTGAGGGTCTCAGGTTGAAAAACATCTATGTGATGTCAACATGCATACACACCTGTATGTAAATGACTGTTTAGGTGAGAGAGTGAGACAGACAGACACAGGACAGAGGAAGTCAAATGGGAGAGACAGGCTGCGAGATGTGACCAAGCCATGAATGAGGACCAGCTCTGCTGGGTGGGACTTTCAAAACCTTTTATTCTCCTTTACGTGATATGCGAATATTTTTAATATGCACATTATTTTATATTTATATAAACATTAACATCACATTAAATACTATCCAATAAACACTCACCTACTAAGTAAAGTACATTACCCGGTTTCAATTTTTGTAGGCACTTATTACAAAGACAATAATGATTATAAGTAAATCAGTAGTTCAACATGAATGAACAATAACATTAAAAACACAGTCCTTCCACCCAGATGCCCAGTGGGTGTCCACTGTGGTGTTCATCTTTCCTGTTCTTGCCCTGTGCGCAGGCATGTGTGTGTGTGTGTGTGTCTGTGTGGAGGTGTGTGTGTGCAGATGTGTGTGGGCAGGCGTCTGTCTGTAGGTGTGAGTGTGTGGAGGCATGTGGAGGTTTGTGTCTTTGGGTGTGTGTGTGTGTGCAGGATTGTGTGATTGTAGGTGTGTATGTGCAGTCGTGTGGGTGTGCACATAGGTGTGGGTGTGCAGAGATGTCTATGCATGTGTGTGTGTGTGTGTGTGTTTGTGCGCACTTGTCTGCGGAGAAGGTGCTGTAGGCCTGCAGAGGACGTGCTGCCCCAGTGTCAGGTGAACTCAGGCATGCCGAGGGCACATGCATGTGCCATCAGCAGTTTTACCACCCTGGTGTCCTGTATCCAAGGCCAGGACCCTTTGCACCACTTGCCAGGCCAACTTCTTCAGTCAAAGTACCGCTTCCTCTGCACAGCCCTTGGTAGCTCCCAGCTTCCTCTGCACCATGTGATCACACTCAGACCAGCCTGGGAGGAGGTGGCCATCACGGGTGTCCCCAGCATTATAAACAAGGAGCCCTAAGATCACACTGAGGAAGAGACTTCTCCACAGTGACAGGGCTGCAGTGACACAGCATCATTCCAATCCTGCTGCTGATGCCTCCAGGTGTGGCTGCCCCATGCTGCCACCTGCATTGAAGTAAAAAATGACCAGCACAGTGGGGGGGCTGTCATAGTTCCCATGACAGTTGGTTGTTTAAAAGACACTGGCACCTCCTCTCTCTCTCTCTCTCTCTCTCTCTATCTCTCTCTCTCTCTCTCTCTGTCTCTTGCTTCCTCTCGCCATGTGATCTGCTTGTACCCGCCAGCTGCCTGCTGTTTTCTGCCATGAGTAGAAGCAGCCTGAGGCCCGTGCCAGATGCAGCTGTCCCAGAATCATAAGCCAAATAAACCTCAGTTCTTTCTAAATTACCCAGTCTCAAGTATTTCTGTTATAGTAACACAAAATGGACTAGTACACCTTACTAATTTCTTTTGAAGTTCAAGTTCATAATATCAGTGAAAGCTGTAAATGCTACCGTAATGTAAAAAGATTTTATTGTTTTTAGAAAGGAAGGACTTAAAAAATCAAAATATAAATGTTATTCAAAATTCCTCATTTATCCTTTCAAACAATATGATCATGGATGTGCTATAAAGGGAAATAACCACATACTTTAATTTACCAAAACTTCATTTAAGGTATATATTTGGGTCTTGTTCACTGTTTGCTTTTTAGAGTTGGTTTGGTTTTAGTTGAAAATTGTTTTAGTCCTTCAGTATGCCAGACACTAAGTGCACTATAACATTGACTCCAGACCACTGCTCTGTTGGTGGTAACGTCATAAGATCAACGTCACAGGGCTTCTTGGGATGACTATTTCATAGTGGAGATAACAGAGGCACAGGGAGGTCAGGTAACTGCTGTCACATTGCTAAGCAGGTTTGGGGACCAGAATTCAAATCAGATTGTAAGGCTCACATTCAACCACCATTCAACCATGTCTGGGCCTTCAGAATTAATTTTTTATATTTAAATATCCAAGAAGAACCTTTCTATGACAGCATTTCAAAAGATTTTATTAGTAATTAAAATAAATTTTATCCCTTTGTCCAAAGAAAAAGCAACATCTAGTGACAAATAAGTAAAAAGCAGATATTCTTCAAACTAAGAGACTAGTAACTGCACACTCAGTGTGAGTCTGTTATCTGGAAGCCTGTGTTGTCACATTCTGTTCTCTCAGATCCCTATTCCTGCAGCTTCTTTGCTATGGAGTGTGCATTTCCGTATCATTCATATGATGGCATACGTTTAAGCTTGCCATAATTTAGTGTAAGCAAAATCACTTTTTGCCTTTAAACTAGTATTCATAAAATTTCATCATTTACACACTGATGCATGATCCAAAAAACACATGTACTTATCAAATAAAATGGGGTTAAGAACCATCAAAATCAAGTGATTTTCTTTTTCCTTTGGCTCACACAGACACTCAATCTAAGATATGGTTTTATTTTCTTTGTGGTATGGGGTAATGTGAAAAATGAAATATGTAAACCTAAATGGAAGGAAACCATGGTCTTAATGGAATCATTAAAGAAATTGTTTCAGAATGCTACATCCTTCCAGAAATAATAACCCTATAATGTCAGCAAATTTGGAGTCAGCATGGGTTACCTGCTCCATATGGAGGGGCCTGGTCATGTTCATTAGGTCTGCCTGAAGCTTAACCAAACTCGAGGACATGACCTTTAAGAATTTTTTAAAATTCATTAATCAATGTTCTTTGCCTGAATTTTGCTGCTTTTGCTTCTTTAACCTATTATTTGTATCCTTTTTTTAAGTTGGTCAATCTCTGCACCCAATGAAATGAGAATTGCAAGCATAACAGTTCTAGCTAATAATTAACAGAAAGTGCTTTCAGCTCAGATACCATTGCCAAAGTTCAGTAATGATATTTTAAAATGTCACCCCAATAGATGGCAATGCGAGATAATCAGCAACAGGAAAATCGTCATCACAATTTTTAATTTGTATCTAGCTTTACATGCTTTGAAATTACTTTAAAACATTGAAATCTTCTATACAGCCCTAATATATCTGGATTTATTTATTCACATTAATGTATTAGAAATCAAGCACTAATGAAGAAATAGTGAAATCTCTCACCAAACTTCTAAAGGATCTGTACAATTTTCCTATAATAATGTTTTTCTAACTTAGTGTTTTCTTTTAGTAATGTTTTCTATCAGTTTTCATCTTGCTAATTATCAACAAGATGGATTTGCACTTGCACACATATATGAATGGTTTAAGCCAGTGGTTCCCAAAGTGTGGTATGTATGTCTTATGAAAAGTAAAGATGCCCTAGCCCAAACCCTTGACTTTGAGTTAATTAGTTGAGTTTTTATGAAGCTAATTAGTTGGAGAAATAATCATTTAATTATACAAATTATATGATCATTTGTTCTTTCTTTTGCTATTCAAATGTTCTTAATTGCCTAATATTTTCTTAAAATTGGATAAAAAGGCATATTGTGTATTTAATATTCCTTTGCAAAATTATAAAACAATTCAAAAATGGAAATTTATAAAAAATAAAGATGTCATAGTTCTTGCATTCTTCCTTGATCTTAAAAGATATTCGCTGTTAATTCCTTTAGCAAGGTTCTGCTAAGGGTGTATTTGTTGTGGGTTGAATTGTGTCCCCCAATAGAATATATGATGAAATCCTAACCCCCAATACCTCAGAATGTGACCTTATTTGGAAATAGGCTTTGTTTTTTAAGATTTTTTTTTTTTTTTGGATAGTGAAAATATACTTTATTTTTTTAATACAATAGCTGCCAGCAATATACTGGTATTGATGTTCCAGAGAGAGAAAAGAAAATACAAGTACTCTAAGCTTTCATTTGCCTGCTGAAGAAAATTCTAGAGAAAATATTCCAATTCTGTTCAACATTATGGCTAGAGGAGTTGAAAATTTTTTTCCTGATAGAAATATAATTTTGGTGGCCCCAACCGCAATAAATCGTAAAGGAAGGAGTTTAAAAAGCCATGTATATCATAATGAATGCTTCCCTCTCTTTGAATTAAATATTGATTATAAGCAGTGTAAGAAACTGATAAATCAGTAAACTTCATGAAATGTGTATCAAAATGTTCTTGAAAAAAATACATTTCTATTTCCTCTCATTTTTACTTTGTAGATATTTTCTAAATGGGTTTTGTAAATGCACAGAAATAAAAGCTATCTACATGCAACTCTGGAGAGAATCGAAACACAACAGAAGTAAAGTGAAAATGCCTAAATTCTAGAGTTTATCCACTTAGTATAAGAATAAATGTCAGAAATCTCTTAATTGTACACATATTGCTCCGGGGTCGCTGCGGCGGCGGCTGCTGCTGCTCCGAGGTCGCTGCTGCTGCTGCTTCTGCTCCGGGGTCGCTGCTGCTGCTGCTTCTGCTCCGGGGTCGCTGTGGCTGCTGCTGCTGCTCCGGGGTCGCTGTGCCTGCTGCTGCTGCTCCGGGGTCGCTGCGGCTGCTGCTTCTGCTCCGGGGTCGCTGCTGCTGCTGCTGCTCCGGGGTCGCTGTGGCTGCTGCTGCTGCTGCTCCGGTTTCGCGGTGGATGCAGGCTCCCGCCGCGCTGCGCTCGCTGGACAGTCCCGGGGTGGAGCTGGCCGCGGCCTCGGCTGCACAGCACCGCCCCAAGCCGCGCGCGCGACCTTTTTTTTTTTTTTTTTCCTCAGATTTAACTAAGTTAAGATGAGGTCATCAGTATGGGCCCTAATCCAGTATGACCAGTGGGTTTTTTTTTTTTTTTTTTTTTTTTGGTAAAGGGAAATTTGGAGACACAGACAGACACACACAGAGGGAAGGTGACATGAAGACACACAAGAAGAACACCACGTGGAGATGAGGATTGGAGGGACGCGTGTACAGGACAAGGAACCCCTGGCGCTACCGGAAGCAGGGAGAAAGGCACAGACCCCCGCACCGTCAGAGGGAGCCTGGTGCCCCAACACCTCGATTTGGACCTTCCCGCGTCTAGAACTGAGACAACAAATTTCTGTTGTTTTAAGCCACTATGTTTGTGGTACTTTCTTATGGAAGTCCTAGGAAACTAATAACAATATTCTTAGTCAAATAATGTTTCTATTGATTTGCAACACCCCAGCCCCAACTCTTGAATGATAGATTGGTTGAGTAATATGTTTTATTAATTTTCTCTCAGAATTTTGAATGTGTTGTTCAATTGTCTTCAGTCCTCTGCTGACTCTGTCTGCAGTAGCATTATACTGTGTCCACGTGCATTAGTCTAACTTTGTCCTGCTCAGAATTTCTGTTCCCTTAATCTGAGCGTTCACGTCTTCCGATGCGTCTGAGAGATTCATAGCTGTTATCTCTTCACGTAATGTCTTTCTCTCCTTCCCTCTATTCTGCACTTCTGGAAATTGTATAAGAGGTGTGTTAGACCTCCTCTTCTCTGTCTGTTCAAGTCACTTCACTTTTTCCATCTTTTTATCTATTAGTGCTGCAGTCTAAGAAGTTTCCTCAGATCTGGCTTCTAGTTCATTAGTTTTCTACTCAGAGGGTCTAATCTTTGTGTCATATACCTTTTGAATTTTTAATTTCAACTACTATATATTTTTTTTCCATCATAGGAATTCTATTGAAGATTTTTAGAATTACAATTTTGAACAGAGTTTGGAGGAAGATAAATTTCTTATTAGTTCTCTAATAGAGATTTTTATCTCCATCTTTTATCTTTATCTAATGGACAGATTTTTTTGTGTGTAGTCTATGCCTTTTAGACACACTTTGAGTATCCTACATTTATGCAGGAGACTGTCTTTCAACACTCTATACCTGCTGGTCCCAAGGCCTCATTCATATCCTGAATGGCCACTAAAAATCCAAACCTTTAGATCAATGAGATTGAGAGTCTGTTCTCCCCTCTCCTTGGTAGCCACAGCCTCAGGTTACCCACTTCCCTCTCTGGTTTCTAATCTTGTCTTTATTTCTGGTACTCAAGAAGGTGCCTTTTGTTCTTGAGTGTTTATGCATGGAAACACCTTTTGCTCATATCTTACCTAGATTCCCAGGTGTCTATAGAACAAATTCTAAAAATAAAATATGCCTTTGACTCCTGGTTCTGGCAGGATGGTGGAGTGAGATAAGATGAACTCTTACCTTAGTTCATCACCTGCCAGAACCATGAGTCAAAAGGCATATTTTTTGGCACATTTTTTACAAAGAATTAAGCCTATTGGCTATTGCTGAATACTATCAACAAAGGAGGCAATGTTTTCCATCTGAAATATTTCCAGGATAAATGTCAGAAATCAATATGTTCCAAATGCCTTTACCAAGGAATTACTCAAAATCTTTCAAAAAGATGCTCAAAAGTTATGAGCCTAAGTCTGGAGTCCATAATTGAATTTGCCTTAACAAGATTCTCACAGTGACCCAAGCAAGGGAATTATTACTACCTTATTTTCCATGAGGGGACTGAGCCTTAGACTTGTCAGTTAACTCATTGTGTCTGACCCCCTTCACCTTACAGTTGAGAAAAAACCGATGTCAAGATGGGGAATTCTTTGGAGCAAGATCTAAGGGATAGTATCTGGAAATGGTACTGCGACGTCTGGAGTGATACACCTTTGGCCCTACTCCCTCAGGAGACTTCTCAAACACCTATAAGCAACTCTTTCACCTTAACCTTCAGGAGTTTGTCTCCTGGCCCAGCCTGATGTCAAAGGTAAGCCACCCTTGATGCTATAACATTGTGCCCTCATTCAGAAATCTGTTAGCAGCGTAGGCTTACAGATGTGTAAAGTGGGCATTTCCTCTGCAGACTTGGGGCTTCTCAATGAATGGGGCCTTGTATGACTTTCAGTTCTTTTTGTACAGGAGTAGATGACTGTCTTAGTCTGTTTCCGTTGCTTATAACATAAATACTTGAAACTGGGTGATTTATAAAGAAAACAGAATTTATTGCTTATTCTTCAGAGGCTGGGACGTCTGAAGTCCAAGGAATACAAGTGGTGACAGTGACCCAGGGGTCTCACATTGCAAGATGGTGGAGGCAGAGAAACAGAGGGAGACTAACCTCCTCATTCACTCTCCTTTTAAAGCCCTCCGAGACATGCCCATGACCACCATTTTTAATCCATTCACTATGGCATGGTCCTGCAATCTAGTCACGTCTTCAAGGCCCCACCTTTCAATGACCATAATAGGATTTCCTAACTTCTTCAACACTGTCACAGTGGGGGTCAAGTTTTGGGGAGACACTCAATCCAAGGCAATGATCATCTCTCTCTTTTTTATGGAAGCCCACTTCTCCCACTCACAGTGTAAGTATAGAGATGCACCTATCTTAGACTTGTATTTTAAATGGAATGAATTAAATATCTTAAATGTCCCCATATCAATTACATACACAATGCACATGTATGTGTTTTTGTGAGTTTATTTCTTTTATTACAGAATTGCATTGCTTGAAAACTTGCTTTTTTACCTGTCAGTCTCCCGCTAACTGCCAGGAGAGTGACCGGCAGCAGAATTGTGTGCTTAGTGGGAAAACTTGATGCTACTGGGTAGCGCCCAGTGGAATGAGCAGACTTTGAGCAACAGCATTTTTATTCCGGAAGCAAAACGCCTCAGATGACTTCTCTTTCTTGTCAAGTTTTCTATATTTTGGTGCTTTTCTTGTTTTTGTTTTCATCCTAAATTTTGTACTTTTCTTATATTCACTGAATACGAAATAGCCTAGCATATTCCTTTGGGGAGCCAGAATTTTGCTAGGTGAAAGCAAGGGACGGATGTAATTCAGTGACATTTTGTCAAGCTGCGAAAGAGTAAATTTTCCTTGACTGTGGCAGGAGGTAATTATTTTTTGTTCATTTGTTTCTGACACAGGGGAAGAAAATTTGGGGTTGCTGTATCAACTAGTCCAAGATACTTTGGGTTCTGTTTGGCAGGAACAAAAACACATTTTATCATTGGAGCTATCGCCAGCCTTTGCCTTTCCCGACAGACTTGATGCAGTTGTTAACACTATGTATATTTTTGTGACCTCATCTCTTAGTGGTTCTCTTCCCTCTCCCTGAAAATGTCCTCGATGTACTTCTTCATCCTCTGACATTTTGTATTTTAGATTCATCTTTTGTAGGAATTTTGGAAATGTCATACACACAAAGATTTTGTCATTTACCAATGGAATTACTATGCTTGGCCACTTAGCCATCTCTTCGCTGGCTCTTGTGGTTGTTTCAAGTCAGCAAGCCATAAAAAATCTTTCTCTCTCTGAAACACAGCGATTTGGAAGATAATCGAATGGTGACTAGGGGCAGAAATGCCAGTCTGAGGAAGTATGCCACAGTCTCTCTTGCATTTACAACCTTCCTCAAAGCGAGTGTCAGACAAGTAGGAAAAGAAGATAGATTCATCCCATCTCAAGCCTGGTCTCATTTGCACGGTGCAGGCTGCCTCATTGTCTGCTGGGGGCTGAGACTGGTCCTACTGATGCTCTGTTTTGAGAAATTCCAGCAGCTCTGCATTTAGAGTTTTTAACCATCCTATTTTGGCATAGGATTCTCGACAAAATTATTTATTAAGACCTGCTAAAACTGTTTCTCTCAAGAGTCCCACAGGAGAAAAAGCCCACCAGGCGAGTGGGGCAATACAATTGATGTCATCATTTAACATTTTACATCAGAGGAAAAGCCAGATGCAAGAGCCTTACCTTGCAGCAAGACCCGGCTGCTCCCTTGAAGTCCTTAGTTACTTCTGTGGGTACCAGGCTTAGCTCTGTTGTCCTTTTTACAGACATTTAGGTCTGCAATGAAGGGTTGGCTTGGAGCTCTACAGCACTCACGAGAATGAGGGAAGATAAAAGAGAAATTGACAACGAGGTATAATGAAAAGGTTTGCCTTTGGAACCACAACACAATTTGATGTTTTCCTTAAACATTTTGTCAGATTAACTAGGAGTTAGATGGACACCATATTACACATGCTCTGGCTGATTAAATTCACAGAGGTGAGTGGCTTTTGAAGTGTGGCCCCATAAAATACGACTCACTATATTAGCTACTGATCTCCCAACAATTAAAATGTCACTTGTTTCAGAAATGACCAGATCAAACATGTGATAAGACTTTTTCCCACTTCATTTTCTATCACCTCCCCCGCTTCAATCTTATAAATTGGTAGAGAAACTTTGAGAAAATAAATCATTTAAATAGATGGATAGCTGATAGGACATAAACGTTCTTATTCTTTACAATGACCAGAGATCAAGATCTATTTCTACCCTCAAAATGCTCCCCAGACTCTTTTCTTCCTTTTAACTTGCTGACTTCATTGGAGGTTCCTTTTTATTGTTGACTCTCTTTTTTTTTTTTTCCAACTTCTCAAATCTTGACAGCATTCGCCTGCTTTTCCATATTCATTTAAGTTAAGAAGAATCTTGAATCTCACTTGTCCTGACTTAATTCCATCAGCCAGGTCATCTGTGACAATGACTGTATCCCCACCAGAGGAAGTGCCTTTTGGGGTCTCACTGCTGATTTAGTTTCCTGTGATACAAATGATGTCTCTTAATTTGGTCAGAGCTTATGTTGACACAAGTGTTCATTAGGACACCCGTTTGCTGGCAATTCAATTTTAAATTAAATACACTTTGTTTTAAATTTTATTACTTTTAAACTACTGTATCTATTGTCTTTAATGACCCTATTATACAGTTATGAAGGTAAACAGATTTCTTTAGTAAATATCAAACATTTTATGTTAACCACAGTGGCAGAAACCAGACCGGTCAGTCGTATTCCATGCTACCTTCCACACCATCATGGATTTTTATCTCTAGTTTTGTTCATTAGCTACATGTGACACCGGTCATAGGTTTCACGGATGTTTGCTCACACATCCCTGATGACATCCTTAGGAAGGAGATGCTAGAATGATCATGACTGTGCCGAAGGGGAGACTGGGGAGGTCCTGAGAATCACAGTGGCTTGTCCAGGGTCACATAAGTGATAAGAAGGAGGTGCTGGGGCTGAACCTACATGAATCTCCTCCAAGCTGTGAAGCTGGCTGCAGCCAGGCCTTGCACAGGGGTGCGGTCAGGCAGTGTTGGTGGAAGTGTGGGCAACAGAGAGAGGTCATGGGGAAGGAGGGTCAGCAGTCAGGTACCCAGAGGGGCACTTGCAGTCTTGTACACAGAGGAGGGGTTCAGGAAATGAGGTACCAGGAAGTGACCTCACTTCCTTGAGAACAGACCCCAACAGAACTCGGAACTCGGTAACCTGGCACCCACATTCTATACACAGCCCCTTCCCCAGCTCACTTGGCCACAGGCAGAGTGAGATGTTGTGCTGTATCCCGAGGTCCCGGGGCAGTAGCCCCAGGCAGCCCTGTGCTGAGAGGCTTGTCCGCTGCTTCCGGCGCTGGGTCAGCCCTCGCCCTGGACTCCGGTGGCCGTTTGGCAGGAGGTCCCCGAAGGTAATGTCAGGTGTCCCAGGGGAGGGCGGGCCAGGCCAGGCCAGCACTGTGAGCCTCCCTGGGTGACCGCACACCTTCCTCCTGCGTGTGGGGGGAATGGGGACATGGGACAACCTCCCTGGGCAGAGGCAGAGGGTGGGGTGTTTATAAACCTGCTGGTCCTGGTGTGTTCACACCTCAGGTCATGGCCAGAGGGTGAAAGGGGACTGCCGGGGTGGCAACCACCACCCTGTACATTAACCCTGGACCCTCAGGCTCACTTCTCATGTCCTCCCTGGGGTTAAGACTGGCCTCCAGCCCCTTCCGTCCTGGGTGTTCACGGTGCTGTCACTGTGCATCTCTTCCCTGTCCTATCCTAGAGTGAAGAGAAGTCTTCCCTAAGCCCAGATGCCACCCACATGTTGTGGCCTGTCCCGGCAGGCACCCTGCAAAAGTGGGTGGAGTACCTGGTGCCCACTGTCATGCGTGGCAATGACTCCTATGTGCACACGTTTCTGCTAAACTACAGAAACTTCGCCACTCCCCAGCAGGCGCTGGATCTGCTTTTCCTCAGGTGAGCACTCTGTCCCTCGATCACACAGTGTCACTCAGCCGCCTCCCACCTGTGAGTCTTGGGACTGTCACCACACCCCTCTGAGCCTCAGCGTCCACCTGTGTTCGGTGGGTGGTAACAGGAACAAGCTCCAGTGGGTCCCCCATGGAAAGTGCTGCTCCTGAGTCCAGCCCTGTGGAAAGTTCTGCTGGAGGGGCCACGGTCGTCCTCATTCAGGATTCCTGCCCCCCCACGAGGAAGTCTCTGTCACACCCTCACTCACCTCGTTGACTTGGGCTTCACTGTTTTCACATTTGAGATCCTATCTGTAGGCTTCTGGGAGTATTCAAAGCAGGGAGACCGGGGGCTGGCAGAGGGGCTTCAGGTGCACCCAGATATCTTGGGAGGAGTCGGTTGGGGTTCATTCCTTCAACAAACATATTTGAAGTCACACTATGCGCAGTGACTTTCTGGGCACTGACTATATTCCAATGAACCGAGGAGACTACATTCCCTGCCCTCCTGGGTTTCCATTCTAGTCAGAGGTCAGTCAACCACAACATACGTGAGGAGCAGGTAGTGCCACCATATGGTAGATGTGACACCGCCCTGGTCTCCTCTAGGTACAGAAGCATCCTTTTGGATTATCATGGGGATGGCGGACCCCTGGAGCAGCTAAAAGGGTAAGTAGGGTTTGGGTCCAGATGGAGGGGCTCCCGTCTCCACAGAACTGTGTGTGGTGTATGGGAGCCTGTAGATGGGGGAGCTGGCAGATCTCTGGCTCCCACACATCTTATGATTCCTGCTACAGGGCTGAGGGCTCAGGATTTCCCTGCAGGGAAATTGAAGGCTCCCCCCATGGAGGCTTTTCCCAGCCCCTCCTTGGTTGCCAGGCCCATCTCTGCCAGGGCTGTCATACTGGACATTGGAGGGGCTGGTCTATGGACAGGCAGGGGCAGAGGGTACAAGACTGCAGCTCACTCAGGGGAGCCCTGGGAGGGCAGCATAGAGGGATAGGCCAGGCCTCTGATGCTGCTGCCCACCTGTCTCCTCCCAGCGCCATGGCCTCCATCCTAAAGATCTGGCTGGAATTCTATTCCATTGACTTCCACGAGCCTCCTGAGTTTCCTTCTTTGAAGTTTCTGTTGGCATATGTACACACCAATCTGCCAGGCTCAGAGGTGGAGCGCAAGGCTGATCTTCTTCTGGCCCAGCTGGAGAAGCTGGAGCACCTGGAGCCCAGTGAGGCGGAGACTGAGGGTGAGGAGGAAGAGGGTGGGTGCCTGTGAGGGTTTGGGGAGGGGGCTGGGCTGGGCCACACAGAGCAGAGTTTCCAGAAGCAGGCTGGGGACAGGGGCACTGAGTACTCAGAACAATCATGCAGTGTTCTGCAGTATGGAAAGACTTCCTGAGGCTGGGTCTCTGGACTTGGGCTTCTCAGAAAGACAGTGTCATTGGAAGAGACATAGAAACTCATGTTGATATTTTCAATTGTTGTCCCTCCAGTTCCAGCTTCTGCCCAGGCTGAACAACTGTCCCAAGGGCTAAAGACATCTTCAGCTCCAGCTCCAGCTCCACCTCCACTTCCAGAGCCAGAGCCTGAGCAAGATCCAGAGCCCAAGCCAGAGAAAGAGCAAGAGCTAGATCCAGATACAGAGCAAGAGCCAGAGTCTAACTCAGAGCAAGAGCCAGAGCCCAAGCCAGAGAAAGAGCAGGAGAAAGATCCAGAGGCCAATCCAGGGCTAGATCTGGAGCACGAGCAAGATCCTGAGCTAGAGCCAGAGCCCAAGGAAGAGCCAGAGCCGGAGCAAGATCCAGAGCCCAAGCCAGAGTAGAAGAAACACCAGCATCCAGGCGAGCCCTGGCTCCAGAGCTCCCACAAACACCCTCACCAGTCCCCACTCCAGAGCTGTCCTTCCCCTTCCCTGCCACTGTGCTTGTCCTCATTTTTGTCTTTGTCCTGCCTCTCCTCAAATTTTATCATCTTTTCTCTTCACTTATATCCCTTGTATAAAATAAAGTGTTTTAATATTTTCAAAATTACAATTCAGTGGCATCAAGTACATTTCTCATGTGGTGCAACCCTCACCTCTGTCTAGTGAAAGGACAGCTTCGTCAACTCTGTAGCCATTAAGCTGTCACTCCCCATCCCGCCTCTCCTAGTCCCTGACAACCACTCCATTTTCTGTGTGTGTGAATTTACCTATCGTGGATTGTTCCTATCAGTACAGTTATATGTTATGTGGCCTTTTGTGTCTGGCCACATAATATGAGAAGGAACTGATTAATTTTTATTTTATGTTTTTAGTAAGAGGAAAATTACAGAAAAATCAAAGACTATACATAGAAACACAGAGCCGCGATAGTTATTATTGTCATACTCTTGAAATAGGAACTACTTTTGAATGACTGGAGAGCCAGACACCACAGAGGAAAAGACTGACTTTTCCTGGTCAAAACAAAACAAGAATAATGTCAAAAGCTTAAAAGACAAACCCCAGATTGGAAAATTCTTCATGGACAGAGAAAGGGTAATATGCATCCTAGTGGTACAAAGAGTTTTCATTTATCCATGTTTTTAAGGGGACAAAGGATATATTCCTGCAGTTCCAAAGGGAAGCAATTCATATGGCCAGTAAATGTCAGACATCCACGACATCCCTTATGATGACACACAACAATTTACACATTATTGAGATGTCATTGCCCCATCAGATGGGCAGGTCTGTATGTCTGGTGATGACCAGCTCTGGTGAGAATGTGGGAGAAGAGGTGCCAGCGGATGTCCTGGGAGACATGTGCGTAGATACCCCATCTCAGGAACCACTCAGCAACTTCTATCAAAGTGAACACACGTGTCCATCTGCCAAGTAGTGGTAATCTGGGGAGGTTATTCCACCACCACAACGGCCCAGGTTTTCAAGATTTCTGTTGAAGTGTTTTCATCACAGCACTGGTGGAGGTAGCAAGTGGCTGGCCACGTCTCTAACATCTTGTAGAGGGGCTGGGTGTTAAATTGAGCAGCTGCTGAGCTGCACACAGAAATTGTCATGTAAACATGTCATGAAGGCCAGTCTGTATTGAGGGTCTCAGGTTGAAAAACATCTATGTGATGTCAACATGCATACACACCTGTATGTAAATGACTGTTTAGGTGAGAGAGTGAGACAGACAGACACAGGACAGAGGAAGTCAAATGGGAGAGACAGGCTGCGAGATGTGACCAAGCCATGAATGAGGACCAGCTCTGCTGGGTGGGACTTTCAAAACCTTTTATTCTCCTTTACGTGATATGCGAATATTTTTAATATGCACATTATTTTATATTTATATAAACATTAACATCACATTAAATACTATCCAATAAACACTCACCTACTAAGTAAAGTACATTACCCGGTTTCAATTTTTGTAGGCACTTATTACAAAGACAATAATGATTATAAGTAAATCAGTAGTTCAACATGAATGAACAATAACATTAAAAACACAGTCCTTCCACCCAGATGCCCAGTGGGTGTCCACTGTGGTGTTCATCTTTCCTGTTCTTGCCCTGTGCGCAGGCATGTGTGTGTGTGTGTGTGTCTGTGTGGAGGTGTGTGTGTGCAGATGTGTGTGGGCAGGCGTCTGTCTGTAGGTGTGAGTGTGTGGAGGCATGTGGAGGTTTGTGTCTTTGGGTGTGTGTGTGTGTGCAGGATTGTGTGATTGTAGGTGTGTATGTGCAGTCGTGTGGGTGTGCACATAGGTGTGGGTGTGCAGAGATGTCTATGCATGTGTGTGTGTGTGTGTGTGTGTGTGTTTGTGCGCACTTGTCTGCGGAGAAGGTGCTGTAGGCCTGCAGAGGACGTGCTGCCCCAGTGTCAGGTGAACTCAGGCATGCCGAGGGCACATGCATGTGCCATCAGCAGTTTTACCACCCTGGTGTCCTGTATCCAAGGCCAGGACCCTTTGCACCACTTGCCAGGCCAACTTCTTCAGTCAAAGTACCGCTTCCTCTGCACAGCCCTTGGTAGCTCCCAGCTTCCTCTGCACCATGTGATCACACTCAGACCAGCCTGGGAGGAGGTGGCCATCACGGGTGTCCCCAGCATTATAAACAAGGAGCCCTAAGATCACACTGAGGAAGAGACTTCTCCACAGTGACAGGGCTGCAGTGACACAGCATCGTTCCAATCCAGCTGCTGATGCCTCCAGGTGTGGCTGCCCCATGCTGCCACCTGCATTGAAGTAAAAAATGACCAGCACAGTGGGGGGGCTGTCATAGTTCCCATGACAGTTGGTTGTTTAAAAGACACTGGCACCTCCTCTCTCTCTCTCTCTCTCTCTCTCTCTCTATCTCTCTCTCTCTCTCTCTCTGTCTCTTGCTTCCTCTCGCCATGTGATCTGCTTGTACCCGCCAGCTGCCTGCTGTTTTCTGCCATGAGTAGAAGCAGCCTGAGGCCCGTGCCAGATGCAGCTGTCCCAGAATCATAAGCCAAATAAACCTCAGTTCTTTCTAAATTACCCAGTCTCAAGTATTTCTGTTATAGTAACACAAAATGGACTAGTACACCTTACTAATTTCTTTTGAAGTTCAAGTTCATAATATCAGTGAAAGCTGTAAATGCTACCGTAATGTAAAAAGATTTTATTGTTTTTAGAAAGGAAGGACTTAAAAAATCAAAATATAAATGTTATTCAAAATTGCTCATTTATCCTTTCAAACAATATGATCATGGATGTGCTATAAAGGGAAATAACCACATACTTTAATTTACCAAAACTTCATTTAAGGTATATATTTGGGTCTTGTTCACTGTTTGCTTTTTAGAGTTGGTTTGGTTTTAGTTGAAAATTGTTTTAGTCCTTCAGTATGCCAGACACTAAGTGCACTATAACATTGACTCCAGACCACTGCTCTGTTGGTGGTAACGTCATAAGATCAACGTCACAGGGCTTCTTGGGATGACTATTTCATAGTGGAGATAACAGAGGCACAGGGAGGTCAGGTAACTGCTGTCACATTGCTAAGCAGGTTTGGGGACCAGAATTCAAATCAGATTGTAAGGCTCACATTCAACCACCATTCAACCATGTCTGGGCCTTCAGAATTAATTTTTTATATTTAAATATCCAAGAAGAACCTTTCTATGACAGCATTTCAAAAGATTTTATTAGTAATTAAAATAAATTTTATCCCTTTGTCCAAAGAAAAAGCAACATCTAGTGACAAATAAGTAAAAAGCAGATATTCTTCAAACTAAGAGACTAGTAACTGCACACTCAGTGTGAGTCTGTTATCTGGAAGCCTGTGTTGTCACATTCTGTTCTCTCAGATCCCTATTCCTGCAGCTTCTTTGCTATGGAGTGTGCATTTCCGTATCATTCATATGATGGCATACGTTTAAGCTTGCCATAATTTAGTGTAAGCAAAATCACTTTTTGCCTTTAAACTAGTATTCATAAAATTTCATCATTTACACACTGATGCATGATCCAAAAAACACATGTACTTATCAAATAAAATGGGGTTAAGAACCATCAAAATCAAGTGATTTTCTTTTTCCTTTGGCTCACACAGACACTCAATCTAAGATATGGTTTTATTTTCTTTGTGGTATGGGGTAATGTGAAAAATGAAATATGTAAACCTAAATGGAAGGAAACCATGGTCTTAATGGAATCATTAAAGAAATTGTTTCAGAATGCTACATCCTTCCAGAAATAATAACCCTATAATGTCAGCAAATTTGGAGTCAGCATGGGTTACCTGCTCCATATGGAGGGGCCTGGTCATGTTCATTAGGTCTGCCTGAAGCTTAACCAAACTCGAGGACATGACCTTTAAGAATTTTTTAAAATTCATTAATCAATGTTCTTTGCCTGAATTTTGCTGCTTTTGCTTCTTTAACCTATTATTTGTATCCTTTTTTTAAGTTGGTCAATCTCTGCACCCAATGAAATGAGAATTGCAAGCATAACAGTTCTAGCTAATAATTAACAGAAAGTGCTTTCAGCTCAGATACCATTGCCAAAGTTCAGTAATGATATTTTAAAATGTCACCCCAATAGATGGCAATGCGAGATAATCAGCAACAGGAAAATCGTCATCACAATTTTTAATTTGTATCTAGCTTTACATGCTTTGAAATTACTTTAAAACATTGAAATCTTCTATACAGCCCTAATATATCTGGATTTATTTATTCACATTAATGTATTAGAAATCAAGCACTAATGAAGAAATAGTGAAATCTCTCACCAAACTTCTAAAGGATCTGTACAATTTTCCTATAATAATGTTTTTCTAACTTAGTGTTTTCTTTTAGTAATGTTTTCTATCAGTTTTCATCTTGCTAATTATCAACAAGATGGATTTGCACTTGCACACATATATGAATGGTTTAAGCCAGTGGTTCCCAAAGTGTGGTATGTATGTCTTATGAAAAGTAAAGATGCCCTAGCCCAAACCCTTGACTTTGAGTTAATTAGTTGAGTTTTTATGAAGCTAATTAGTTGGAGAAATAATCATTTAATTATACAAATTATATGATCATTTGTTCTTTCTTTTGCTATTCAAATGTTCTTAATTGCCTAATATTTTCTTAAAATTGGATAAAAAGGCATATTGTGTATTTAATATTCCTTTGCAAAATTATAAAACAATTCAAAAATGGAAATTTATAAAAAACAAAGATGTCATAGTTCTTGCATTCTTCCTTGATCTTAAAAGATATTCGCTGTTAATTCCTTTAGCAAGGTTCTGCTAAGGGTGTATTTGTTGTGGGTTGAATTGTGTCCCCCAATAGAATATATGATGAAATCCTAACCCCCAATACCTCAGAATGTGACCTTATTTGGAAATAGGCTTTGTTTTTTAAGATTTTTTTTTTTTTTTGGATAGTGAAAATATACTTTATTTTTTTAATACAATAGCTGCCAGCAATATACTGGTATTGATGTTCCAGAGAGAGAAAAGAAAATACAAGTACTCTAAGCTTTCATTTGCCTGCTGAAGAAAATTCTAGAGAAAATATTCCAATTCTGTTCAACATTATGGCTAGAGGAGTTGAAAATTTTTTTCCTGATAGAAATATAATTTTGGTGGCCCCAACCGCAATAAATCGTAAAGGAAGGAGTTTAAAAAGCCATGTATATCATAATGAATGCTTCCCTCTCTTTGAATTAAATATTGATTATAAGCAGTGTAAGAAACTGATAAATCAGTAAACTTCATGAAATGTGTATCAAAATGTTCTTGAAAAAAATACATTTCTATTTCCTCTCATTTTTACTTTGTAGATATTTTCTAAATGGGTTTTGTAAATGCACAGAAATAAAAGCTATCTACATGCAACTCTGGAGAGAATCGAAACACAACAGAAGTAAAGTGAAAATGCCTAAATTCTAGAGTTTATCCACTTAGTATAAGAATAAATGTCAGAAATCTCTTAATTGTACACATATTGCTCCGGGGTCGCTGCGGCGGCGGCTGCTGCTGCTCCGAGGTCGCTGCTGCTGCTGCTTCTGCTCCGGGGTCGCTGCTGCTGCTGCTTCTGCTCCGGGGTCGCTGTGGCTGCTGCTGCTGCTCCGGGGTCGCTGTGCCTGCTGCTGCTGCTCCGGGGTCGCTGCGGCTGCTGCTTCTGCTCCGGGGTCGCTGCTGCTGCTGCTGCTCCGGGGTCGCTGTGGCTGCTGCTGCTGCTGCTCCGGTTTCGCGGTGGATGCAGGCTCCCGCCGCGCTGCGCTCGCTGGACAGTCCCGGGGTGGAGCTGGCCGCGGCCTCGGCTGCACAGCACCGCCCCAAGCCGCGCGCGCGACCTTTTTTTTTTTTTTTTTCCTCAGATTTAACTAAGTTAAGATGAGGTCATCAGTATGGGCCCTAATCCAGTATGACCAGTGGGTTTTTTTTTTTTTTTTTTTTTTTTGGTAAAGGGAAATTTGGAGACACAGACAGACACACACAGAGGGAAGGTGACATGAAGACACACAAGAAGAACACCACGTGGAGATGAGGATTGGAGGGACGCGTGTACAGGACAAGGAACCCCTGGCGCTACCGGAAGCAGGGAGAAAGGCACAGACCCCCGCACCGTCAGAGGGAGCCTGGTGCCCCAACACCTCGATTTGGACTTTCCCGCGTCTAGAACTGAGACAACAAATTTCTGTTGTTTTAAGCCACTATGTTTGTGGTACTTTCTTATGGAAGTCCTAGGAAACTAATAACAATATTCTTAGTCAAATAATGTTTCTATTGATTTGCAACACCCCAGCCCCAACTCTTGAATGATAGATTGGTTGAGTAATATGTTTTATTAATTTTCTCTCAGAATTTTGAATGTGTTGTTCAATTGTCTTCAGTCCTCTGCTGACTCTGTCTGCAGTAGCATTATACTGTGTCCACGTGCATTAGTCTAACTTTGTCCTGCTCAGAATTTCTGTTCCCTTAATCTGAGCGTTCACGTCTTCCGATGCGTCTGAGAGATTCATAGCTGTTATCTCTTCACGTAATGTCTTTCTCTCCTTCCCTCTATTCTGCACTTCTGGAAATTGTATAAGAGGTGTGTTAGACCTCCTCTTCTCTGTCTGTTCAAGTCACTTCACTTTTTCCATCTTTTTATCTATTAGTGCTGCAGTCTAAGAAGTTTCCTCAGATCTGGCTTCTAGTTCATTAGTTTTCTACTCAGAGGGTCTAATCTTTGTGTCATATACCTTTTGAATTTTTAATTTCAACTACTATATATTTTTTTTCCATCATAGGAATTCTATTGAAGATTTTTAGAATTACAATTTTGAACAGAGTTTGGAGGAAGATAAATTTCTTATTAGTTCTCTAATAGAGATTTTTATCTCCATCTTTTATCTTTATCTAATGGACAGATTTTTTTGTGTGTAGTCTATGCCTTTTAGACACACTTTGAGTATCCTACATTTATGCAGGAGACTGTCTTTCAACACTCTATACCTGCTGGTCCCAAGGCCTCATTCATATCCTGAATGGCCACTAAAAATCCAAACCTTTAGATCAATGAGATTGAGAGTCTGTTCTCCCCTCTCCTTGGTAGCCACAGCCTCAGGTTACCCACTTCCCTCTCTGGTTTCTAATCTTGTCTTTATTTCTGGTACTCAAGAAGGTGCCTTTTGTTCTTGAGTGTTTATGCATGGAAACACCTTTTGCTCATATCTTACCTAGATTCCCAGGTGTCTATAGAACAAATTCTAAAAATAAAATATGCCTTTGACTCCTGGTTCTGGCAGGATGGTGGAGTGAGATAAGATGAACTCTTACCTTAGTTCATCACCTGCCAGAACCATGAGTCAAAAGGCATATTTTTTGGCACATTTTTTACAAAGAATTAAGCCTATTGGCTATTGCTGAATACTATCAACAAAGGAGGCAATGTTTTCCATCTGAAATATTTCCAGGATAAATGTCAGAAATCAATATGTTCCAAATGCCTTTACCAAGGAATTACTCAAAATCTTTCAAAAAGATGCTCAAAAGTTATGAGCCTAAGTCTGGAGTCCATAATTGAATTTGCCTTAACAAGATTCTCACAGTGACCCAAGCAAGGGAATTATTACTACCTTATTTTCCATGAGGGGACTGAGCCTTAGACTTGTCAGTTAACTCATTGTGTCTGACCCCCTTCACCTTACAGTTGAGAAAAAACCGATGTCAAGATGGGGAATTCTTTGGAGCAAGATCTAAGGGATAGTATCTGGAAATGGTACTGCGACGTCTGGAGTGATACACCTTTGGCCCTACTCCCTCAGGAGACTTCTCAAACACCTATAAGCAACTCTTTCACCTTAACCTTCAGGAGTTTGTCTCCTGGCCCAGCCTGATGTCAAAGGTAAGCCACCCTTGATGCTATAACATTGTGCCCTCATTCAGAAATCTGTTAGCAGCGTAGGCTTACAGATGTGTAAAGTGGGCATTTCCTCTGCAGACTTGGGGCTTCTCAATGAATGGGGCCTTGTATGACTTTCAGTTCTTTTTGTACAGGAGTAGATGACTGTCTTAGTCTGTTTCCGTTGCTTATAACATAAATACTTGAAACTGGGTGATTTATAAAGAAAACAGAATTTATTGCTTATTCTTCAGAGGCTGGGACGTCTGAAGTCCAAGGAATACAAGTGGTGACAGTGACCCAGGGGTCTCACATTGCAAGATGGTGGAGGCAGAGAAACAGAGGGAGACTAACCTCCTCATTCACTCTCCTTTTAAAGCCCTCCGAGACATGCCCATGACCACCATTTTTAATCCATTCACTATGGCATGGTCCTGCAATCTAGTCACGTCTTCAAGGCCCCACCTTTCAATGACCATAATAGGATTTCCTAACTTCTTCAACACTGTCACAGTGGGGGTCAAGTTTTGGGGAGACACTCAATCCAAGGCAATGATCATCTCTCTCTTTTTTATGGAAGCCCACTTCTCCCACTCACAGTGTAAGTATAGAGATGCACCTATCTTAGACTTGTATTTTAAATGGAATGAATTAAATACCTTAAATGTCCCCATATCAATTACATACACAATGCACATGTATGTGTTTTTGTGAGTTTATTTCTTTTATTACAGAATTGCATTGCTTGAAAACTTGCTTTTTTACCTGTCAGTCTCCCGCTAACTGCCAGGAGAGTGACCGGCAGCAGAATTGTGTGCTTAGTGGGAAAACTTGATGCTACTGGGTAGCGCCCAGTGGAATGAGCAGACTTTGAGCAACAGCATTTTTATTCCGGAAGCAAAACGCCTCAGATGACTTCTCTTTCTTGTCAAGTTTTCTATATTTTGGTGCTTTTCTTGTTTTTGTTTTCATCCTAAATTTTGTACTTTTCTTATATTCACTGAATACGAAATAGCCTAGCATATTCCTTTGGGGAGCCAGAATTTTGCTAGGTGAAAGCAAGGGACGGATGTAATTCAGTGACATTTTGTCAAGCTGCGAAAGAGTAAATTTTCCTTGACTGTGGCAGGAGGTAATTATTTTTTGTTCATTTGTTTCTGACACAGGGGAAGAAAATTTGGGGTTGCTGTATCAACTAGTCCAAGATACTTTGGGTTCTGTTTGGCAGGAACAAAAACACATTTTATCATTGGAGCTATCGCCAGCCTTTGCCTTTCCCGACAGACTTGATGCAGTTGTTAACACTATGTATATTTTTGTGACCTCATCTCTTAGTGGTTCTCTTCCCTCTCCCTGAAAATGTCCTCGATGTACTTCTTCATCCTCTGACATTTTGTATTTTAGATTCATCTTTTGTAGGAATTTTGGAAATGTCATACACACAAAGATTTTGTCATTTACCAATGGAATTACTATGCTTGGCCACTTAGCCATCTCTTCGCTGGCTCTTGTGGTTGTTTCAAGTCAGCAAGCCATAAAAAATCTTTCTCTCTCTGAAACACAGCGATTTGGAAGATAATCGAATGGTGACTAGGGGCAGAAATGCCAGTCTGAGGAAGTATGCCACAGTCTCTCTTGCATTTACAACCTTCCTCAAAGCGAGTGTCAGACAAGTAGGAAAAGAAGATAGATTCATCCCATCTCAAGCCTGGACTCATTTGCACGGTGCAGGCTGCCTCATTGTCTGCTGGGGGCTGAGACTGGTCCTACTGATGCTCTGTTTTGAGAAATTCCAGCAGCTCTGCATTTAGAGTTTTTAACCATCCTATTTTGGCATAGGATTCTCGACAAAATTATTTATTAAGACCTGCTAAAACTGTTTCTCTCAAGAGTCCCACAGGAGAAAAAGCCCACCAGGCGAGTGGGGCAATACAATTGATGTCATCATTTAACATTTTACATCAGAGGAAAAGCCAGATGCAAGAGCCTTACCTTGCAGCAAGACCCGGCTGCTCCCTTGAAGTCCTTAGTTACTTCTGTGGGTACCAGGCTTAGCTCTGTTGTCCTTTTTACAGACATTTAGGTCTGCAATGAAGGGTTGGCTTGGAGCTCTACAGCACTCACGAGAATGAGGGAAGATAAAAGAGAAATTGACAACGAGGTATAATGAAAAGGTTTGCCTTTGGAACCACAACACAATTTGATGTTTTCCTTAAACATTTTGTCAGATTAACTAGGAGTTAGATGGACACCATATTACACATGCTCTGGCTGATTAAATTCACAGAGGTGAGTGGCTTTTGAAGTGTGGCCCCATAAAATACGACTCACTATATTAGCTACTGATCTCCCAACAATTAAAATGTCACTTGTTTCAGAAATGACCAGATCAAACATGTGATAAGACTTTTTCCCACTTCATTTTCTATCACCTCCCCCGCTTCAATCTTATAAATTGGTAGAGAAACTTTGAGAAAATAAATCATTTAAATAGATGGATAGCTGATAGGACATAAACGTTCTTATTCTTTACAATGACCAGAGATCAAGATCTATTTCTACCCTCAAAATGCTCCCCAGACTCTTTTCTTCCTTTTAACTTGCTGACTTCATTGGAGGTTCCTTTTTATTGTTGACTCTCTTTTTTTTTTTTTCCAACTTCTCAAATCTTGACAGCATTCGCCTGCTTTTCCATATTCATTTAAGTTAAGAAGAATCTTGAATCTCACTTGTCCTGACTTAATTCCATCAGCCAGGTCATCTGTGACAATGACTGTATCCCCACCAGAGGAAGTGCCTTTTGGGGTCTCACTGCTGATTTAGTTTCCTGTGATACAAATGATGTCTCTTAATTTGGTCAGAGCTTATGTTGACACAAGTGTTCATTAGGACACCCGTTTGCTGGCAATTCAATTTTAAATTAAATACACTTTGTTTTAAATTTTATTACTTTTAAACTACTGTATCTATTGTCTTTAATGACCCTATTATACAGTTATGAAGGTAAACAGATTTCTTTAGTAAATATCAAACATTTTATGTTAACCACAGTGGCAGAAACCAGACCGGTCAGTCGTATTCCATGCTACCTTCCACACCATCATGGATTTTTATCTCTAGTTTTGTTCATTAGCTACATGTGACACCGGTCATAGGTTTCACGGATGTTTGCTCACACATCCCTGATGACATCCTTAGGAAGGAGATGCTAGAATGATCATGACTGTGCCGAAGGGGAGACTGGGGAGGTCCTGAGAATCACAGTGGCTTGTCCAGGGTCACATAAGTGATAAGAAGGAGGTGCTGGGGCTGAACCTACATGAATCTCCTCCAAGCTGTGAAGCTGGCTGCAGCCAGGCCTTGCACAGGGGTGCGGTCAGGCAGTGTTGGTGGAAGTGTGGGCAACAGAGAGAGGTCATGGGGAAGGAGGGTCAGCAGTCAGGTACCCAGAGGGGCACTTGCAGTCTTGTACACAGAGGAGGGGTTCAGGAAATGAGGTACCAGGAAGTGACCTCACTTCCTTGAGAACAGACCCCAACAGAACTCGGAACTCGGTAACCTGGCACCCACATTCTATACACAGCCCCTTCCCCAGCTCACTTGGCCACAGGCAGAGTGAGATGTTGTGCTGTATCCCGAGGTCCCGGGGCAGTAGCCCCAGGCAGCCCTGTGCTGAGAGGCTTGTCCGCTGCTTCCGGCGCTGGGTCAGCCCTCGCCCTGGACTCCGGTGGCCGTTTGGCAGGAGGTCCCCGAAGGTAATGTCAGGTGTCCCAGGGGAGGGCGGGCCAGGCCAGGCCAGCACTGTGAGCCTCCCTGGGTGACCGCACACCTTCCTCCTGCGTGTGGGGGGAATGGGGACATGGGACAACCTCCCTGGGCAGAGGCAGAGGGTGGGGTGTTTATAAACCTGCTGGTCCTGGTGTGTTCACACCTCAGGTCATGGCCAGAGGGTGAAAGGGGACTGCCGGGGTGGCAACCACCACCCTGTACATTAACCCTGGACCCTCAGGCTCACTTCTCATGTCCTCCCTGGGGTTAAGACTGGCCTCCAGCCCCTTCCGTCCTGGGTGTTCACGGTGCTGTCACTGTGCATCTCTTCCCTGTCCTATCCTAGAGTGAAGAGAAGTCTTCCCTAAGCCCAGATGCCACCCACATGTTGTGGCCTGTCCCGGCAGGCACCCTGCAAAAGTGGGTGGAGTACCTGGTGCCCACTGTCATGCGTGGCAATGACTCCTATGTGCACACGTTTCTGCTAAACTACAGAAACTTCGCCACTCCCCAGCAGGCGCTGGATCTGCTTTTCCTCAGGTGAGCACTCTGTCCCTCGATCACACAGTGTCACTCAGCCGCCTCCCACCTGTGAGTCTTGGGACTGTCACCACACCCCTCTGAGCCTCAGCGTCCACCTGTGTTCGGTGGGTGGTAACAGGAACAAGCTCCAGTGGGTCCCCCATGGAAAGTGCTGCTCCTGAGTCCAGCCCTGTGGAAAGTTCTGCTGGAGGGGCCACGGTCGTCCTCATTCAGGATTCCTGCCCCCCCACGAGGAAGTCTCTGTCACACCCTCACTGACCTCGTTGACTTGGGCTTCACTGTTTTCACATTTGAGATCCTATCTGTAGGCTTCTGGGAGTATTCAAAGCAGGGAGACCGGGGGCTGGCAGAGGGGCTTCAGGTGCACCCAGATATCTTGGGAGGAGTCGGTTGGGGTTCATTCCTTCAACAAACATATTTGAAGTCACACTATGCGCAGTGACTTTCTGGGCACTGACTATATTCCAGTGAACCGAGGAGCCTACATTCCCTGCCCTCCTGGGTTTCCATTCTAGTCAGAGGTCAGTCAACCACAACATACGTGAGGAGCAGGTAGTGCCACCATATGGTAGATGTGACACCGCCCTGGTCTCCTCTAGGTACAGAAGCATCCTTTTGGATTATCATGGGGATGGCGGACCCCTGGAGCAGCTAAAAGCGTAAGTAGGGTTTGGGTCCAGATGGAGGGGCTCCCATCTCCACAGAACTGTGTGTGGTGTATGGGAGCCTGTAGATGGGGGAGCTGGCAGATCTCTGGCTCCCACACATCTTATGATTCCTGCTACAGGGCTGAGGGCTCAGGATTTCCCTGCAGGGAAATTGAAGGCTCCCCCCATGGAGGCTTTTCTCAGCCCCTCCTTGGTTGCCAGGCCCATCTCTGCCAGGGCTGTCATACTGGATATTGGAGGGGCTGGTCTATGGACAGGCAGGGGCAGAGGGTACAAGACTGCAGCTCACTCAGGGGAGCCCTGGGAGGGCAGCATAGAGGGATAGGCCAGGCCTCTGATGCTGCTGCCCACCTGTCTCCTCCCAGCGCCATGTCCTCCATCCTAAAGATCTGGCTGGAATTCTATTCCATCGACTTCCACGAGCCTCCTGAGTTTCCTTCTTTGAAGTTTCTGTTGGCATATGTACACATCAATCTGCCAGGCTCAGAGGTGGAGCGCAAGGCTGATCTTCTTCTGGCCCAGCTGGAGAAGCTGGAGCACCTGGAGCCCAGTGAGGCGGAGACTGAGGGTGAGGAGGAAGAGGGTGGGTGCCTGTGAGGGTTTGGGGAGGGGGCTGGGCTGGGCCACACAGAGCAGAGTTTCCAGAAGCAGGCTGGGGACAGGGGCACTGAGTACTCAGAACAATCAGGCAGTGTTCTGCAGTATGGAAAGACTTCCTGAGGCTGGGTCTCTGGACTTGGGCTTCTCAGAAAGACAGTGTCATTGGAAGAGACATAGAAACTCATGTTGATATTTTCAATTGTTGTCCCTCCAGTTCCAGCTTCTGCCCAGGCTGAACAACTGTCCCAAGGGCTAAAGACATCTTCAGCTCCAGCTCCAGCTCCACCTCCACTTCCAGAGCCAGAGCCTGAGCAAGATCCAGAGCCCAAGCCAGAGAAAGAGCAAGAGCTAGATCCAGATACAGAGCAAGAGCCAGAGTCTAACTCAGAGCAAGAGCCAGAGCCCAAGCCAGAGAAAGAGCAGGAGAAAGATCCAGAGGCCAATCCAGGGCTAGATCTGGAGCACGAGCAAGATCCTGAGCTAGAGCCAGAGCCCAAGGAAGAGCGAGAGCCGGAGCAAGATCCAGAGCCCGAGCCAGAGTAGAAGAAACACCAGCATCCAGGCGAGCCCCGGCTCCAGAGCTCCCACAAACACCCTCACCAGTCCCCACTCCAGAGCTGTCCTTCCCCTTCCCTGCCACTGTGCTTGTCCTCGTTTTTGTCTTTGTCCTGCCTCTCCTCAAATTTTATCATCTTTTCTCTTCACTTATATCCCTTGTATAAAATAAAGTGTTTTAATATTTTCAAAATTACAATTCAGTGGCATCAAGTACATTTCTCATGTGGTGCAACCCTCACCTCTGTCTAGTGACAGGACAGCTTCATCAACTCTGTAGCCATTAAGCAGTCACTCCCCATCCCGCCTCTCCTAGTCCCTGACAACCACTCCATTTTCTCTGTGTGTGAATTTACCTATCGTGGATTGTTCCTATCAGTACAGTTATATGTTATGTGGCCTTTTGTGTCTGGCCACATAATATGAGAAGGAACTGATTAATTTTTATTTTATGTTTTTAGTAAGAGGAAAATTACAGAAAAATCAAAGACTATACATAGAAACACAGAGCCGCGATAGTTATTATTGTCATACTCTTGAAATAGGAACTACTTTTGAATGACTGGAGAGCCAGACACCACAGAGGAAAAGACTGACTTTTCCTGGTCAAAACAAAACAAGAATAATGTCAAAAGCTTAAAAGACAAACCCCAGATTGGAAAATTCTTCATGGACAGAGAAAGGGTAATATGCATCCTAGTGGTACAAAGAGTTTTCATTTATCCATGTTTTTAAGGGGACAAAGGATATATTCCTGCAGTTCCAAAGGGAAGCAATTCATATGGCCAGTAAATGTCAGACATCCACGACATCCCTTATGATGACACACAACAATTTACACATTATTGAGATGTCATTGCCCCATCAGATGGGCAGGTCTGTATGTCTGGTGATGACCAGCTCTGGTGAGAATGTGGGAGAAGAGGTGCCAGCGGATGTCCTGGGAGACATGTGCGCAGATACCCCATCTCAGGAACCACTCAGCAACTTCTATCAAAGTGAAGACGCGTGTCCATCTGCCAAGTAGTGGTAATCTGGGGAGGTTATTCCACAACCACAACGGCCCAGGTTTTCAAGATTTCTGTTGAAGTGTTTTCATCACAGCACTGGTGGAGGTAGCAAGTGGCTGGCCACGTCTCTAACATCTTCTAGAGGGGCTGGGTGTTAAATTGAGCAGCTGCTGAGCTGCACACAGAAATTGTCATGTAAACATGTCATGAAGGCCAGTCTGTATTGAGGGTCTCAGGTTGAAAAACATCTATGTGATGTCAACATGCATACACACCTGTATGTAAATGACTGTTTAGGTGAGAGAGTGAGACAGACAGACACAGGACAGAGGAAGTCAAATGGGAGAGACAGGCTGGGAGACGTGACCAAGCCATGAATGAGGACCAGCTCTGCTGAGTGGGACTTTCAAAACCTTTTATTCTCCTTTACGTGATATGCGAATATTTTTAATATGCACATTATTTTATGTTTATATAAACATTAACATCACATTAAATACTATCCACTAAACACTCACCTACTAAGTAAAGTACATTACCCGGTTTCAATTTTTGTAGGCACTTATTACAAAGACAATAATGATTATAAGTAAATCAGTAGTTCAACATGAATGAACAATAACATTAAAAACACAGTCCTTCCACCCAGATGCCCAGTGGGTGTCCACTGTGGTGTTCATCTTTCCTGTTCTTGCCCTGTGCGCAGGCACGTGTGTGTGTGTGTGTGTGTGTGTGTGTGTGTGTGGAGGTGTGTGTGTGCAGATGTGTGTGGGCAGGCGTCTGTCTGCAGGTGTGAGTGTGTGGAGGCATGTGGAGGTTTGTGTATTTGGGTGTGTGTGTGTGTGTGCAGGGTTGTGTGTTTGTAGGTGTGTATGTACAGTCGTGTGCATGTGCACATAGGTGTGGGTGTGCAGAGATGTGTATGCATGTGTGTGTGCATGTGTGTGTGTGTGCACTTGTCTGGGGAGAAGGTGCTGTAGGCCTGCAGAGGACCTGCTACCCCAGTGTCAGGTGAACTCAGGCATGCTGAGGGCACATGCATGTGCCATCAGCAGTTTTACCACCCTGGTGTCCTGTATCCAAGGCCAGGACCCTTTGCACCACTTGCCAGGCCAACTTCTTCAGTCAAAGTACCGCTTCCTCTGCACAATCCTTGGTAGCTCCCAGCCTGCTCTGCACCATGTGATCACACTCAGACCAGCCTGGGAGGAGGTGGCCATCACGGGGTGTCCCCAGCATTATAAACAAGGAGCCCTAAGATCACACTGAGGAAGAGACTTCTCCACAGTGACAGAGCTGCAGTGACACAGCATCGTTCCAATCCAGCTGCTGATGCCTCCAGGTGTGGCTGCCCCATGCTGCCACTTGCATTGAAGTCAAAAATGCCCAGCATAGTGGGGGCCTGCCACCTTGCTGCCCTGGATGCTTTTCCCCATGTGAAGCACAGGAGAGAGTCGAGGAGGGCCTGAGTGCTGCAGTTCCAGGGAGCTGGAAGGTAAAGAGGAGCAGCCACATCCAGATGTTCAGTCCGGGAAGAGAAAAGTCTGTCAAAATGCAGAGCTCTGGCCAGTAATTACCTCGTGTCTTTGTGAAGTGTATTGCTGCACATCCCTGCTCAGCAAGAACTGCTTCTCCCCAGCCTGGACATCTGGGAAGGGAAGGGCTTGGAGCCCTGGAGAGAGGGGCCCGTTGGGCCGGAGCTGGACTCGTGCAGAAGACAACATTCTACCTCCTGAGCACAAGGGGCCGGGGTGGGTGTCTAAGAACAATGCTTCCCTGAAATCCTCTCTGTTTTATCATTTATCTTTCTCCTCCTGAAGAATATACTTTCCATTTTAAGATAAGACAGGGTTTGCCAAGATTGCAAACCACACTGAGGAGTCGATTCTGGGTTTGGCAACCCAAGTGCACCACGTGATCTAGGACCTACTTGTCTAAGCTCTTTGTTCTGTTGTCTGGCAGCTGTGGTAAGACTGGAATAAGAAACATCTGCAGTGAGCAAATAGCCTGTGGAGAGGAGGGATGGGCGCCTTTCACCTTGGCTGACACTTTAAAATTGCAGATGGGGGTTCCTGGAAGACGTAATTATAAAAAAGATGAAAATTCTGTGCCTGCCCCCTAATGATGGGCATCCTATCCTAGCACTGAACTGCTGTTCACTGCACTATGAGCCAGTTCACCACTTTCCAGTGGTCCGTGACCACAGCCTGTCGTAGCAGGTCCTACATGGTCCATGGTGTCCGTCTGGCTATGGAAGCAAAGTACTTGCCATGAGGACAAACACATGAAGCCCTGGAGTACGGGATGCCCTCAACCTGAGGGAGCCTCAAGGACACCCTCCGTGCACACACCAGGGAGACAGCCATTTTCTACTCAGAATCATTCTAGAACCTCCCCCAATATTGCTGACATTCTCCTTGATGCCTAAAACAGGAAGCAAAGAACTCTCTGGATGCGTCCAGAAGACACCGCACTTCCAAACGAGCCCCTGACTTGACTCACGGCAATAAAAGAGGCTTCAGTCTCCTCATCCACACCGACTCTTAAAGGCACCAGAACCATCTCTAGGAGCCACAATCAATGTTCTCAACTTTCACAAGATGGACAACGTGATTCTTGTGTCCATGACTGTTCTCAGGAGAGGGCTGGAAAATCTCAGTAACTGTCAGGATTTTCTCAGTACAACCAGCGAACGTCCGTGGATCTAGTGACAACCAGCAAAGAGGAGGAGGTGATGAGCTTCCTCACGCTGGATGAGGAGTGACAGGAGGTCAGCACGTTTACCAGCCGTGGTCAGCTCTGATGACTTTCCAGGGAGATGTCTTGAGTGGCTGTGTCATTACACTCTTTAATGAATTTGAAATGGAGCCTAACTTTAAACAAGAATGGAACCAAGAAGGGAAAGTCAAGCCCAATAACGAGCTCACCTTCAGCAGAGGAAAGTGGGGTACAGCTGTGCAGAAGGACTGAGGGTTCTCAACCCAGCCCGGGACAGGACAACCCACCTCTTATTGCTAGTCAGGTGCTGGGGAGGGTGCAATGTTGGACGTGTGTTGACAGATGTTCCATGAGGCCTACTCAACACTTGGGAAAATCACAGCAGAATTCCAAACTAACTGGGAAACAGACTCAGCTGATAAAATAAACAGAGCCCAATGTGAACATTCAGAGACAACCCCTTCATACCAGACCTCCACCCTTGAAGTCCTCTGATTGCTGAGAGATCTTCTCTACAACACCTGGACTCTGCTTCCACTTGAGGCCACACCCCCAGTCCCTATCTGTCCCCCACCCCTTTCATCCAGCTCCTGACTCTACCAAAGTTGAGCTTCTCCTTCTGAAAATAGGTTGGAGACTCGATTTGTCCACAGTAGTCACTCTATACACTTCAGGAACAACCTACTTATCGGCTGCACCTCTGGTCTGAGCAGCTCTCACCTAACATCGCAAAAAGAAAACCAACCCCTGCATCAGGGGAATCGATGTTTGAAATGTAACAGACATAGGCAGGAAAGAAGCAGAGCTAAGTGGTTCCATTTAATCTGCCCCAGTCTTTGGTGCTAGGTGTCACAATCCAGCCACACCCAGATCTTAACAAAAGGGACTATGAGCTTCAACCACAGCAGTCCCACATTCTTTCCACCTGGAGCCTGTACAGCTTTACAGATACTAACTTTACATGTACACCCCTGATGAGTTTAGTCCACCGCTTTATAGCTTTCAGCATATAAAATGGGACACTAGATGCAAAGACTTGGAGGATGAGGGGTAGACATGGAGGGAACAGGAGGCTGTTGGTAGCAGAAGAAATGAAGTCATAACAATGGACAGAGGAAAAGAAACCTAGAAACTCAACA
Source organism: Cynocephalus volans (assembly GCF_027409185.1). Lineage (NCBI taxonomy): Eukaryota > Metazoa > Chordata > Mammalia > Dermoptera > Cynocephalidae > Cynocephalus > Cynocephalus volans. Next base: position 20,668,540 of record NC_084464.1, read on the forward strand.
TTCTATTGTCACAAAGTACCATGATGGCTGTGTGTAAAATTTTTATGTCAAAAAATAGTTAATTTGCTTCTGTACACTCTAATTAAGAAAGTACCAAGCTATGAAAATAAATGCTTCACTGCCTTTCTGGATAAAGAGGGTGAGGTATGAAGAAGAAAAGAGTAAGTGTCAGGATGTCAGCAAAGGGGCTTAGTACTAGGACGTTTAAACAACTTTCCCTTCATTTGCCAAATCCATTTCAGTTTTAGGGGCTTCCTGGAGCACTGTGTTGCTAAGGAGTGTGGAGCTGTAGCCAGCAGGAGAGAGGGCCGAGGCTGACGAGTGTCTCCCATGGCTTTGGAGGTGGGCTTGGGGGGAGGTGCAGAATGGAGGGTTTGGAGGAGAGCTTGGTTCTGTGTTTTCCATCCTAGACAAGAAAAGTGGTGCTGCAGGTAAAGGTAGTGGAGAGACGCTATTGGCATTTACAAAATGTATTCAGATCACTTCTAACATTTTGTGGATATTACTGAATAAGGACATGCCCACTGTTGTTATAGACTGAGCTTCTTAGGACTTTAGTTATAGTCATAAAAATTAGACAGCATCATATGATAAGAGAGTCAATTAACAGGCATCCAGTCAGAATATTTTGATGGTGGTATGACATATTGTTTAAGCAAGGCAGACATTTGCATCTATATTTTATTCCTGATGCTAATGGTGAATTTACAAAAGCGAAGAAACTTTCTGTTCTGTCAGACATGTTGGCCTTTAGAGGAACACTTGGTCCGGAATCAAGACTCCTGGGAACATGTCTTGCTGCAGGCCATTAATTAGCTGTGTGACCCAGCACAAATCACACGTTCTTCAGTTCAGTTTCAGTAAATGACATGTTCTCTACCAACTGAGAAACTATAAAATCATTGCAAGCCTAGGGAAATTTATATTTTACAAACAAATGCACAATTCTCACAGGTGTAGTGGCATCGATATGAGGTTATATCTATAATGTTTTCTAACCTTACTTCACTAGCCATATGCTCTGCTTATAATCTTTTTGGGGGAGAACAAAACCCAGGTTCTTAGTAGGTGAAAGAGAGGTATGATCTTTTCTGGCCAGCAAAAACAAAACTACAAACAAACATTTCTTAGCCATTTATTTTCATTAGCAAGACTGTCAGGACATTTAACATTTCTGAATTGAGTTAATAAAAAAAAAAATCTGATTTTAACAAAAAGTCATCAAATGGAACCATTTTTTAGGGCAATTCTTTTGGGGTAATTTACTAGCAAATGTCTGGATCCTGTCTCAGAGCAGGTGAACTTTCAGCATCATCCTGGTCAGGAAGAAATCCAGACAACCTATGATGAAATCTGTTGCTTCGAAGTCCTGTTCTTCACCACATGGTCAAAGCCAAAGCAAAAAAGAAGAGGGACGATCATGTGATCTGCTCAGTGTATTTACCACCAGACCCACAAGGCAGTTTAGGCATGGTAAATTTACCTGATTGTTTCTGGCACCTTCTTACCTCTGATTTTCTGTTCCAACTTCCTAGATAACAAACAACCCCTGTCACGCCCAGCATGTTACTGGGGGCAGCTTCCTCGCCCATTCCTTTCTCAAGCAATATGTCCTTTTTCAGAATTGCTTCCATTGCTTTCTACCTCTCAGATCCTCAGTGCTTGTCCTCGGTTAGGGGTTAACATGAGAATAATTTGGATAAAAGAAAAAATAATGCTATTAGACCATTACATTTGTGTTAAATAATTTTCATGAGGGGAGCTCCAAGTAGCCTCCTCCCTTAAACGTCCATGTTCTAATGTCTCACACTTTTCTTACTTTTACTGTTTTCTGTTCTTTTTCACAGCATCTTACCAGGTATGGGCTCTGCAGAGTGACTTTCTCCAAAAGAGGACAGTGTGGAAAGTAGGCAGTGGGGGGAGGACCTTTAAGTGGAGAAAGTGGACAAACACTGCCAGGTTGATACAGGAGGTTCTCAGTGTCCCTGGGCTCGGGTTTCAGGACAGGCCTCTGCGTTTCCAGCCACTCCCTGAGGTCTCAGGCCCCCTCCTCTGAGCTCTCCCCTGCAGGAAAGTAACTGTTGCCAGTTAGACCTATTTTTAGCACCAACGGGAAAATGAGACCACAGGGGCCTGGCTTGTGCAATCCGGTGGCTGGGCGTGCTCAAGAGAGAGCACAGAACATTCTGATTATCACTGCTTGGCTGTTTCTACTATTGTTGTTATTTTTTTTACCCAAGGGAGAAAGACAAAAAATCTGTGGGATTTATTTAACATGATCTTGGCAAACGCCTTCTGCCTCCTTTTTAGGTGAGTACCTGCGGGCGTGGAGAAGCGGGGTCGCGGGGTCGCGGGGTCGGTGCGGGGCGACGGCGGGGGACCGGCGGGGACCGCGCGCCGCGGAGCGAGCGGGGCCGGGCGGCGAGGACGCGGGCGGAGCGACGGGAGTCGCGTCTGGCTGGCTGCGCGGGGGCCTGGGAAGGAGACTTCAACGTCCAACCATCCCCGCGCACAGACAGCCTGGCTCGCTCACACGCCGCGATCGCACATATTTCCCCCGAATTAATGGGTTCACATTGCGGCAACTTAAGAAAAAAAATCCAACTCTTGATCTGGAACAGGGGAAGGAGAGGAGGGGCTCAGAGACTGGCAGGGAAAAGTCGTGCCAGGCCCACCGGTCGCGGTCGGCTCCCGGTCGCGGTCGGTCGCGGTGCAGGGCATGGGTTTGTCCAGGAGCTCCTGGTTGGACATCAGCGGGGGAGCGCGGGCAGTCACCTGCCAATCAACCTCTGGAAAATGCACCCCGTTTCCTCCCTCCCGGAGCCCCTTCCCAGCGGCTCCACCCCCTGGAACACTTTTCAAGTGTCTCCCCGCCGTTTCCCTCCCTCCCACCCACCGCGACCGGAGCCAGATGGGTGGGCGGGAGTGGAGCGCTGCGAGCAGCGGTACCGGCCTTCCCTCGCCCACCTCTGGGGACCAGCGACCCGTAGTTGGTGGGAAGAAGAGGCAGGGAGGCCAAAGTTTGCTTCCTAGAGTGAGGAAGGTGGGGGGGAAACGGATCCGAGCAAAGACCGCTGCCCCTCTGTAAAGCCCCCTTCCTCCAGGGCAGGGAGGAGGGGCTGCCCGGTGCCCCCGATCCCCACAGCAGCTTCTTTCCCACACGGAACTCTCAGGCCCTCGCCCCCTATTATCCTGTGTGCAATAGCTGCTTAGGAAGAGGGGTCTAGAGAAAGCAGTCGCCCAGCTGAGTGCGGAAGAGTGTGTGCCAGGCTGTGTGCTGACAGGAGTCCCAGGCACGCTGCTGCCACCGGGTAGGTGCCCCATAAGGGGAGCCCGGGCACTACTCGGTGTGTGTCAAAGAGGCACATGTGCTTCAGTGCCGGTGCTGCCCCAGCCGCCCTGCCTGGCTGTGTGGCCCGCTGTGAGCCCGCTGTGAGCCCGGCACCATTTCTTTCCTGCAGGAGGGGCCCTGGGAAGGCAGGGGTGGGGGGCGGTAGGTGCTGGTTACAGGAAGAGGTATGCCGTCTAAGAAGAACTCTCCAGACTGGACAGGGGATTCGGAGTCAGCGAGGGTGGACTTTGGTCAGGCCCCAGGCCCTTGGCATGAGTTCCCAGGGGGCATGGCCGGGCTCTGGGGTGTGGCCTTTCCCACCTCCCAGGCGGCAGGCAGCTTCTCTCTGGGGTGGGAGGGTGAGTAGGGAAGCTGGAAGATGCTCTGGGCCCACTGTGATCCCCCAGCCCTTCCAAGCAGCCCTGGGGAAGTGGCCTCGCATTCTGAAGGGGCTATTATAAAACCTGACCTTTTCTCCCACTGCTGATTTGAAAACCCAGCTTTCTGGGTCTGAGAATGATCAGGGCCAATAAGAAAAGAAAATCTTATTTCAGGAAAAGCGGCCAGATTGCCCGATGCTGAGCTGCACACCCCCCCACCCCCTTGCCTGCAGGGCTCCCTGGTGGGGGCGCCTTCTGAGGGCTGGGGCTGGAGGAGAGCAGTGTGGGCCCCTTAGCCCCCTCCAGACCAGACCCCCATGCTGTAGTCAGGCTTTCCCCAGCTGAGGAGTCGACTCTCCTGTCTTTCCCAGAAGTGGCATTGGGGATCCTGCTCACGGTGGGTGTGTATGTTTGTGTGTGGAAGTGTGTGCATGGGGGGTTGGTCGGAGGCTCCCACCTGGTGTCTGTGACTTGAGTGCTGAGTAGTGGTGGTGGCGGGAGCAGGAGAGGCGCAGGGGCAGCATCCCCTCGGGGCACAGCCCTTTAGTTCTCTTTCCTTTGAGAAGTCCTTTTCCAAAGCCGGGCTGAGGGCTTAGCTGAGTGGCTGCAGGATCTTGAGAGGCTCTGGGTCAGGCCAGCCAAAAGAAAGGGATAGGTTGGTGGCAACTTTAGCCTTAAGGCCTTTTTCCTGGCAAGGAGCCCATAGTTGGGAGTTGGTTGGAAATTCCACGTGCGGGAGAGGTTTTCCTGGAGTTTTGCTAGGCAGTCTTGGCTGGGGGAATGGTGAAGTGTCTTTCCAGGAGCAAGGGCCTGAGCCTACAGAAGGCCGAGGATTAGAGGATGTCCCATTCCCAGACCTCCTCTGGCTGTGCAGGCTTTGACTCAGTCAAGGTGGGAGGGGAGAAGCCTGCAGGGACACTGGGCCGGGGTAGCAGGTGCCAGTGGCCGTGTCGGCTCAGCTGCTCCTGAGTGGCCCAGATGCACCCAGGTCCTGCTCAGGGATGTTGGAATCTGCTGAAGCCAAGAAAGAAAGATGCTGCCTCAGCTTGTTGCAGGACACCTCTCCAGCCCGCGCTTGGGCAGATGCCCCGCTGCCCTGCCTGGGCCTCACACTCCACTCTCTGCGATTTCTTCTCTGGTCCAGTTCAGTCTGGCTACAGCCTTTAGCTCTTCTTGTTCTGGGGCAGAGGTATGGTCACTGAGAGAAGGAAAGGTCTTTTGCTGTGGCGCTGAGGTCTTCTCCACCCCAGGCCCACCCCAGCACTCTCTCCATGTGGTCTCCTTGTGGTGTGGGTTCCTTTTCCCTCCGGGCTCTGGGGATGGACAGGCTTGCGGTGCTGTGCTCTGCCTCTAGGTGTCGCTGTCTCCCTGCAGTAGCTCCCCCCTGAGCAGGGCCTCCTGAGGGAAGGAGTGGCCCTTCTGGGTAGGACAAGGGGATTCTGCGGTATTATGAGGGGGAGACTTGTGGCCTACGATTTTATTATGCGTTGGGGTGGGACGGAGTGGAGGAAGTCTCCCAAGTCACTATTTGCATCTTAGAAAAAGCAGTCATGGCTCTGGGACATGGGATGGGCTTTTTCTGTGGCAGGATATGGAATCAGGGCCTTAGGAGAGAACAGGGGGGCTGGGAAGAGGATGTCTATGTCTGAAAGAAACCATTTTGGGAGCTTGGCCTTGAAGGCATCAGGCTGGCCTCTCCCTGCCCTTCACCTCTGTATAATCTTCTCCCCCAGTGCCCTCCCTTCTGAAGCACCATGGGTTTGGACACCAGGGGCAAAGGATGGAGAGGGCTGGCTGATGGGTGCTTGCTCATTTGCGGAGAAGCGAGGGTCGGTCTTCCAGGCCAGAGTCCGAAGGAGGTCTGGGGAAAAAATTCCCATTTGCAATTGATTTATTTGGCTTTTGGAAGGCAGAAAAGAAAGAGAGGCAAGGAGAGAGGGTTTCAGGGGATGGGTGGGGAGGAGAGGAAAGAAAATGAGAAAGAGAGGAGGAGAGAGAGAGGGCCCGTCAAGGAGAACGGATAAAAGGTGGTGGAGAATCACACCCCCTGTGAGGTGGCAGGAGAGGCGTGAGAGGCAGAGACAGGAGAGGCAGGAATGGGACTTGCTCTACAGGCTTGCCTAAAGCACTTGCTTCTGGGAGAGCTGGGGTGGAACTTGTCCCATGGAAGGCAGAGTTCAGGTCTCCATCTGGTGCAGAGTCTGGCTGGGCTGGAAGGGAATGAGGCAGCCCCTCCTTGCTGGACACACCTGGACCGTAGAGTTTGGCTTCTCTCTCCCTGTCTTCTCTTACAGTCTAGCAACTCAGAATGAGTAGAGTAGGGGTCGGAGGGGCTTTTCTGCTTCTGTGGGTGATCTTGAGTTGTCATCTCTGTTCTCTGGGCCTCAGTCTCCCAAGAGTAGAATGTGGGGGCCGGACTGCGTGTCTCTCTAAGGTCCTAACAGACTGTGCAAGTTCAGTGACTTTCTGTTGCTTTCACGGCTTCACACAGTGCCTTGCAAGGGCCTCTGGCTGGAGTAGGGTTTGCAGGAGGCCTGGGGTGGTGTTGATCTGAGAGTCCCCCTCTGTACCCCAGCAAGCCCTGCAGCTCCCAGCTCTGGGCTGAGGCTGTGACATTCTTCTCTGGACTCCTGGTGTCTTAGACTGTCTGTAGTCTCAAGCAAGGGACTTCTTGGCTTTCCTGTGCTGTGCTCCTAGCCCTAGTGCCGGTGCCGAGGAAGCCACCCTGGTGGAGCCAGGGGAGAACGACGGCTGAGTTCTCGTTGGGTTTGAGGAGGACTACTCCACTGTGTTGGCCTTGGTGTGCTTTGGTGTAAAATGGGCATGAAGTTCCCAGAAGGGCCCCGTCCCTGGGCCGGCCTCTGGGGTCCTCGTTGATGCTTGTCTTCCCTCCCCACCACCCAGATGAGACCCTCCGCTCTTTAGCCAGCCCTTCCTCCGTGCAGGGCCCCGAGCTCCACGGCTGGTGCCCTCCAGTGGACTGTGTCCCGGCCAATGAACTGTGTGCGGCCGAATCCAACTGCAGCTCCCGCTACCGCACGCTGCGGCAGTGCCTGGCAGGCAGCGATGGCAACACCATGCTGGCCAACAAGGAGTGCCAGGCGGCCCTGAACGTCCTGCAGGAGAAACCGCTTTATGACTGCCGCTGCAAGCGGGGCATGAAGAAGGAGCTGCAGTGTTTGCAGATCTACTGGAGCATCCACCTGGGGCTGACCGAGGGTAAGCCCGGGAGGTGGCGGTGGTGGGCCCGGGGTTCAGGAGGGAGGACTTGGTAATGGGGTGACTGGCCAGCTTTCTGTGTCTATCCACCAGGGGAATCTAGAGCCCAGAGGACGTAGCCACCCCACCTAGGAGGGTGGTGTGGGAGAAGGCCAGGAGAGCTAAGGCTGGAGGAAGGGGAGATGAGCAGGGTGGGGAAAGAGCAGGACCATGGGATTTATGCAAGGACGGTGTGAGGTGGTCCCAGAGAAGGCGAGAGTCATCAGGTGGGTGGAGAAGTAGGAGGGAGGAGAGAGAAGGGCAGGCCGTGTGCACGCAGAGCACTGATGCCCAGAGCAGCCAGCCCCTGGCTCTCCCCTGCCCTGTCCTGCCAGGCAGCTGAGCCCAGAGCTGGCTGCCTCATCCATCCTTTCTGCTCCTGCCTCCTTGCTCCAGGAGGCCCGCCCTTCACGTGGCTCTGGACCCTATGGCTGGCCGAGGAGCCTTCTGTAGCTGGTGTGTGGGTAGCAGGTCCCACATCCCTTGGCAAGCCTGCCTCCAAGTGCAAGGTAGAACCTGTGAACCCCTCCCCAACACCCTCCATTTCCTCCCTCTCCAAACTGGATATTCTTTAGGAGACATTCATTTATTAATTTAACAGCTGTTTATTGGGCGTGCACTCAGTGTCTGCTAGGCATTGCAGGAACAGTCGAGAACAAGTGGCGCAGCCATCGTCTGCAGGGAGCTTGTAGTCTGGGCTGGGGTGCAGGTTAAGAAAGGGGGTGTGTGTCATCTGAGGGCGTGGGGGCTGTGATGGGAAAGCACAGGGCACTGTGGTGGCACCTTGGAGGGGCATCTAGAAACCCCTTGTTACCAAATCTAAAGAGTCTTCCTGGAAGAGGCGGCCTCCAAGCTGAGATGGAAGAGTGAGCCAGAATTGTGTACGGGATGTGGGAAGAGTGTGGGCAGTGGAGGGAACAGCATGGGTGAGGCCCAGATGTGAGAGAGGGAACCTGCCTGCGGAACTGAAAGTAACTCGATGTGGCAGAGTGGAGTTGGGAGCAGGGAGGAAAAGTAGGGGACAGAGCAGTGGGGTGGGTATGACATCTGGTGGGCTGTAGGGAGCCCTGAAAGGCTTTAAGGGAGATGGTCAGACCTATGCTTCCAAAAAATGTTAACGTGGTTTCTGTGCAGAGACTAGAGTGGAGGGACTGTTGAGAAGCCACTGCAGAGATACAGGCTAGGGATAATGGTGGTGGAACCAGGACAGTGGCAGGAAAGGAGGAGATGCTCTAAGAGCTGTTCAGAAGGTAGAAGAAACAGGTCTTGGTGACTAGTGAAGTAAGAGCGTGAGGAGAGAGAGGAGTCATGGAGGGCACCCTGTTTCCTGTCTCGGGCTACTGAATGGATGCTCAGGCCGTTCAGAAAAACAGGGAAGGCTTTGAGGGGGAGGGTGGGTGATGGTGAGTTCATTTGGGGGCATGTGCCTCTTGTTGGCCATACCCTGCAGACCTGCAGGTGTGGAGCTCAGGTGAAGAAGTGGGCTGGAGAGAGAGGTTGAGGAGTGGACGTCAGCCTGTAGGTGATCACCGGAGCCAAGGGAGTAGTGCCGTCACATGGAGAGGAGGGCAGTGATGGGGCCCCCGGGACCACGGACATTGAGGGATGGGAGAGGGAAGGGAAGCCTGTGAGGGTGACTGAGAAGGCCCTGGGGGAGAGGTGGGAGGACCAGCAGAAGAGCAAGGGAGGGGCTGATTCTCAGAAGTCAGGGCTGTCAGCAGCACCAAGTGCTGTGGGTCAAGCAGAAGGACTGACATGTGGCTGCTGGGGGCAGGAGCCTGGTTAGGGAGTGCATGGCAGTGGGGGGATGGGAGGGTGAGTGAGGACACCTCTCTCCAGAATTTTGGTGTAACAATGGGAGAGGATTGGGTAGTTTATATTCTAAGGTAGGACAGTAGTGATGGAGATGTTGAGGTGACGAGAGAGGGGTTCTCTGTGGAATGGTGCCCTTGGGAGAGGCGAGGGGTGGGCCCAGGGCATGGGGTAGGGATGGCAGATTATCCTCAGAGCGGAGGAAGAACACTCCCTCCAGGGTGCTGGAAGGAAAGGAGGAAAGAGACCCACTGCGAGTGTGGAGTCTGGGTAGAGAGGGACTCCTGCCCTGTCGCTGAGATGGCTCAAGTGCACTCTGAATATAGGAATGAGCAGTGCATGTCATTATTAGTGTGACCACCACTCATGACAAAGTAGTTCTTTATGACTCGGGCAGCCTCATCTCCTAGCAGCGTCGATTCCTAGAGCTAGCAAAGAGGGCAGTACTGTCAGCAAGCACATGCATTTTGTTCTGCAAGAGACCAGGAGCTGTCTTCACCCAGAGCCTGACTCTGTGGTATACAAATGACGAAGCTTCCTGATTCCTGAGCTGGGAGTTGTGTTTCCCGTTTTGTTTCTGGCAGCCTTCAGTTTCAAAGCAACAGGTGGGGGTGGGCCTGCTGCAGGCTACAGAGGGGACCAGGAAGAGGGAGGACAGAAGTGCCAGCAAGCAGAGCAGGCTGGGCCTTTTGGCACAAACAGCCTTCGGTGTCCCAGCGGCTGGCTCTGGCATCACCGCATCAGAGCACGCAAGACAAGGGAGGCGTTTCTCATTCGCGACAGCAATGCTGTGTGCATTTAGCTGCCCGCTGCTGTGTGCACTATGGATGTCTGTCTCTGGTTCAGGGTCTTGAGATGGTTTATTTGTTCATTTCTTCAACAAACGTCTGTTAAGCACCTACTGTGTGCCTCAGAGGGTGACAGCCAGCATGAAGTCCAGGAGACTTTTCTCCAGGCCTGATCTGGAAGAGTCCACCCCTGCTTGTCTCCTCCTGCAGAAGCCTGTCTCTTCTCCCCAGGGAATTACACTTTCTGCTGAGTCTTGGGGGCTGGAGGTAGTTTCTGACCAGGAGAAGCCAGGAGGCCTTTGAACAGCCAGTAACGTTCCCATGAATGACAGGGTCTACCTGAGAGTTGAGCTCTCATGGCTGGGGTTGAGCAGTTTCCCTGGGGGAAGCTCTAAGTCCTTCCTCCCTGTTCCTTAATTACAGTTAATAAATGGGCTTGGGCCGGGGATGAAGGGGGGGCAAGAATCACTGAGAGGAGAGATGTGCGTGGGTTTGGACTTTCCTACTTCTGCCTGGCTTTTCTTTGGCCGCTGCTGGTGGGTGTGATTCACCGTGGGGCTCTGCTCCACCCTCTCACCATGCGTAGTGGGGGCCGTGGCATGTACGGAGAGCTGACGGTGGCAGGAGTGTGGCCTCTGAAGGTGTGGCTGCTGAGCTCCTAGAGTCTGGAGGACCTGGAGATCATTTGGGCCCAGCCCCATTTTGGCTGGGAAGCTGAGGCATAGAGAGGTGGGATGGCTCCCCGGGACACACAACGACCTGGTGGCAGAACCCAGGCTGGAACCCAGGGCCCCCAACTCTTTATCCAGGCTCCTTACTACTGCCTTGGCAGAGATCCTGTGGCCTGGGGCTGTTTCTGTCCTCTGTCATTACCACCACCCGTGTTTGTACAGTGGGACTGTCACTGTTGGCTGCATGCGGGCCTTAAGACCAGGTCTCTTGCCTTCTCCAAAGGTACACTGAAATTTAGAGTCTTCTCATTCTTCAAATGTGAAGAGCAAAGGCCTCTCCCCCATGTCCATCCCCAGAATCTGACATCCTGGATCTGGCTTCTGCAGTCCATGCCTTAGGATTTCCCACTGGTAGATTCTGTTGCAGGGACAGGTGACATGCATTGACTTAGAGAGTATGGGCCCTCTAAACCAGTCCTGGAAGAGGCTGTTTCCCCCTAGAGATGCCGTTAGTCGATCATCCTGGCTGATCCATACCCGGGAGCACAGCCGCACCAGAGGTAGAAGGGCAGGACAGGCCCCACTCTGGGGGCTCAGTCTGGCTAGCAAGAGAAGACTGATCCTGGGAAGAGTGAAACGATGACAATACTTATTTAAGAATGATTTGGTTTCAATCACGTTTTGTATGTCAGGGGACAGTTTTCGTAGTGTTGAAGCACTAGGGCTCTGGAGCAAATTGCCTGGGTTTAAACTCTGGCTCTGCTGCTCACCAGGTGTGTGACCTAGGCCAAGTCACTCACTCAGTGTCTCTGTGTCCTTGGTTTCTTCTCAGCAAGCTAAGGAGAATAATGGTGCCTACCCCATAGAGTAGTTATGAGAATGAATAGGAATTAATGTATCTAAGGCACTTTCAGTAGTGCCCGCACACAGAAAGCACAGTATCCTATTTTTATTATGAAAGTGATTCCTGAGCTCTTATCTTGTTTGGCCCCAATAACTAGCAATGGCTGGTAACCTCGCCACAAGTTGTTTCTCCAGGGACTATGCAGAATGGGGGGTTTGGAGGAGAGCTTGGTTCTGTGTTTTCCATCCTAGACAAGAAAAGTGGTGCTGCAGGTCAAGGTAGCGGAGAGACGCTATTGGCATTTACAAAACGTATTCAGCTCCCTCCTAACATTTTGTGGATATTACTGAATAAGGACATGCCCACTGTTGTTATACACTGAGCTTCTTAGGACTTTAGTTGTAGTCATAAAAATTAGGCAGCATCATATGATGAGAGAGTCAATTAACAGGCATCCAGTCAGAATATTTGACGGTGGTATGACATATTGTTTAAACAAGGCAGACATTTGCATCTATATTTTATTCCTGATGCTAATGGTGAATTTACAAAAGCGAAGAAACTTTCTGTTCTGTCAGACATGTTGGCCTTTCAGAGGAACACTTGGTCCGGAATCAAGACTCCTGGGAACATGTCTTGCTGCAGGCCATTAATTAGCTGTGTGACCCAGCACAAATCACACGTTCTTCAGGTCAGTTTCAGTAAATGACGTGTTCTCTACCAACTGAGAAACTATAAAATCATTGCAAGCCTAGGGAAATTTATATTTTACAAACAAATGCACAATTCACACAGGTGTAGTGGCATCGATATGAGGTTATACGTATAAGGTTTTCTAACCTTACTTCACTAGCCATATGCTCTGCTTATAATCTTTTTGGGGGAGAACAAAACCCAGGTTCTTAGTAGGTGAAAGACAGGTATGATCTTTTCTGGCCAGCAAAAACAAAACTACAAACAAATATTTCTTAAACAAATATTTTTTTCATTAGCAAGACTGTCAGGACATTTAACATTTCTGAATTGAGTTAATAAAAAAAAATCTGATTTTAACAAAAAGTCATCAAATGGAACCATTTTTTAGGACAATTCTTTTGGGGTAATTTACTAGCAAATGTCTGGATCCTGTCTCAGAGCAGGTGAACTTTCAGCATCATCCTGGTCAGGAAGAAATCCAGACAACCTATGATGCAATCTGTTGCTTTGAAGTCCTGTTCTTCACCACATGGTCAAAGCCAAAGCAAAAAAGAAGAGGGACGATCATGTGATCTGCTCAGTGTATTTGCCACCAGACCCACAAGGCACTTTAGGCATGGTAAATTTGGCTGATTGTTTCTGGCACCTTCTTACCTCTGATTTTCTATTCCAACTTCCTGATAACAAACAACCCCTGTCACCCCCAGCATGTTACTGGGGGCAGCTTCCTCTCCCATTCCTTTCTCAAGCAATATGTCCTTTTTCAGAATTGCTTCCATTGCTTTCTACCTCTCAGATCCTCAGTGCTTGTCCTCGGTTAGGGGATAACATGAAAATAATTTGGATAAAGGAAAAAATAATGCTATTAGACCATTACATTTGTGTTAAATAATTTTCATGAGGGGAGTTCCAAGTAGACTCCTCCCTTAAACTTCCAAGTTCTAATGTCTCACACTTTCTTTACTTTTACTGTTTTCTGTTCTTTTTCACAGCATCTTACCAGGTATGGGCTCTGCAGAGTGACTTCCTTCAAAAGAGGACAGTGTGGAAAGTAGGGAGTCGGGGGAGGACCTTTAAGTGGAGACACTGGACAAACACTGCCAGGTTGATACAGGAGGTGCTCGGTTTCCGTGGGCTGGGGTTTCAGGACAGGCCTCTGCGTTTCCAGCCACTCCCTGAGGTCTCAGGCCCCCTCCTCTGAGCTCTCCCCTGGAGGAAAGTAACTGTTGCCAGTTAGACCTATTTTTAGCACCAACGGGAAAATGAGACCACAGGGGCCTGGCTTTTGCAATCCAGTGGCTGGGTGTGCTCAAGAGAGAGCACACAACAGTCTGATGCAAACAAGTGGGACTCACCCCACTTAATTGAATATTCACTAGATAGAAAAACTACCAAAGCCAAATCCCAGCCAAAGGCAGGGTTGTCGCTGCTCACTTTCCTGGTGACAACCTGCACTTTGCTGGCTGAAGTGTGTATAATTTACTTTGCATCTAGCTTACTTTCAGCAGGCAGCTGCTCATTCTCTTGAGCCAGCCTACACTTTGTACTGAACTTTAAATATGTTTTTGTTGCTTTCGTGTTTGAAGTGATATCTGTACTGAACTTACTTTTGTGTTAAACTTGGTGTGGACCCTGCTCGATCTCTGGAGCATGCTGCAGTCTCTCTGTGGAACCTGTATTCCTTATCTGTTATATTAAACCTGTTCTCACTTTCCCCTGTGACTCTGCCCTTGAATTCTTTCCTGTGGTGGAGTCAAGAACCTGGTAAGAGGACTGGGTGGGTTGAGGCTGACTACCAGGTTCCCTGCACCCTACCTCCAACATCAAGGTGGCCAAGTGATCACAGTCAGTATCAACAGTGATGAGTCGTGTTGGTAGCATGTGCCTTTGATACGATGTGATGAGATGGGCACTTTACCTCTGTGACCTTCCTCCCAAAAAACATGAAACCTCAGTCTAATAATGAGAAAAATGTCAGACAAATCACAACTGAGGGATGTTCTACAAAATCCCTGAGCAGTGCTCCTCAAACCTGTCAAGACCACCAAAGCAAGGAAAGTCTGAGAAACTCACAGTGCAGAGGAGCCTAAGGAGACACGATGAATCAGTGCAATATAGCCCCAATGGGATCCTGGAAAATAAAAGAGACATTAGGTGAAAACTAAGGAAATCTGAATAAAGTACGTAATAATGCAGCCATATCCATTCATTAACTTTAACAAATGTACCACAGTAATGTAAGATGTTAATAACAGAGGGAACTGGGTGCCAGACATACGTGAACTCTGTACCATCTTCTCAACTATTTTGCAAACCTACAACTATTCTTACAAAAATAAAGTTTAATAAATACTAACTGAACAGAAATTTTTATGACCAGGAATCTCATCGTCTCAAATTCTCGATGCTTAATTTCTTTGAAAGCCTCAGCAATGACATCATTCTCAAACCACTGATGAGCCAGGTCATCTCTTGACTTTTTAGTCATCAGTCTACACAATGCTGCAGAAATAGTCACCTGCTGGTCATAATCTAGAGATTAAAAACATGTCTACCATGCTTGGTCTCATGGACATTATTGGTCTCATGGGTTAGTTCAGTTGCTTAGAGTACAGCCTGGTAATACCAAGGGCAAGAGTTCAGATCCCATACCAGCCAGGTGCGAAAAAAAAAAAAAAAGTATACTGCACCAAAGAACGACAGAGGCTTCTAACACCAAGGTCAAGGGTTCAGATTCCAGTACCAGACAGCATCCCCCCCCAAAAAATTTTTTTTAAAAAAAGGATGCTAGAAAGATGTCTAAAATATATTATGGGAAAAAGACATTACTGAACAATATACTGTATATAGAATAACTACTGGAAATGTAAATATATGCATATATGTGCACTTGTGTTGGTAAATATAGTTGGAGGAATACATACACATTATCATTTACTAAAAGGCTACACAGGCATATGTGCATTGATAAAGAAGCTATATTACTGAAACATACCTAAACTGAATTGTGATAAATTAAATAATTTTAAAGGCTTTAACAGAGATTGCTATTTGAAGGAATTATACTGAGTATTTTTGCAAAGCAATGTTTATTTCTTAACACATCCCTTTGGATGATCAGTGCGATCTAAAGAGAAAAAAAAGCGTGCACTGGGAGTCAGGAGTGTTGGCACTCAGTTTCTAAAAAGCAACCGTCTAGTAGTACTTACTAGACACGTATCAGGCACCATCCTAGGTTCCTGACATACATTACTGAACAGACAAAAATCTCTGTCCTGAAACTTACATTCTGGTGGGGAAGACGTCCATTACACAAGATAAATAAACGACATATGTAGTGTGCCAAACTATAAATGCTGAAGACGAAACACAATGAAGCAAGCCAGGGGCATATGAGCTGTGGTGGGTGGGGGTGGGAAAGGTGGAAAATTTAGACAACATGGTCAGAAACAGCTTCACACAGAATCAGGTGGACAGTGTGTGCCTCAAAGAGTAGCCAGGGCAAGATCGAGGCTTAGTGTCCCGAGATCTGGAAAAGAAAGCAGCTCAGCGTATCTCAGCAAGTACACAGGAAGCGTATGGGAGAGCAGAGAGGCAAAGACAGGACACGGACCACTGGGGACAAACGCGGGGCGCGCACTTCGCCTACGATGGCTGCTCTGAGCTGCCAAAGCACATTTTCTCTTCTGCAGTCAAAGAACCCGGCTCAGCTGCTGAAACTCTCTGGCGGTTCCTCGGACAAGAGGACACACGGGGACAGGGACGCACACACGCTCTCCAGGAACAGAGCTGAACGTCCAGGAGAAAGCGTCAAGAGCCGGAGTCCCGGCAGGGAGAGGAGTCGCCGCAAAGAGCAGCCAGAGGCCCCTCCACGCGGGAGCGCGATGGAACCCGCCCCGACCCCAGTGTGCGACCGCAGGGAGGCTGGGGCGGGCACGGGACACACCCCCGGGGTGCGGGCGCCGTGCAGGGGGGCGAGGAGGCCGGACCCCGACCGCGCCGAGGCAGGGGCAGGAGCGGCTCCTCGGGCATCCCGGGCGTCCGCCACAGGGGGCTGGACGCCAGCGGCCACCTCGAGGCGCCGGGGCGGCAGCCGGGAGCGGGACAAAGTTCCCGAGCCCCGCCGCGCGCCCCCGCGGGCCGGCCCACCCCCTCGACAGCGGCGGGTTCCAGCGGTCGAGCCCGCAGCGCCCGCGCCACCGCCCGCGCGACCCTTTCCCGCCGAGCGCGCGGGTCGAGGAGGGAGAGCAAGAAAGAGCGGCGGCGGCGGCAGCCCGCACTCACCATGACCCTGGTGGCTGCGGCGCGGCGACCCGGCGGCCGGCGATGCGCGGTCCAGAGTGGCCGGCGTCTCTCTGCCCCGCGCTCCCGCGGCGCCCGCTCTACTCACCCCACCCGCACCCACGCCCGGCGCGCGCACGCCCGCGCTTCCCTGGCCCCTCGAGCTCGCGCCCCTGCCGCTTTCGCGCGGCGCTCCCAGCCTCGGGGCTTCTCGCCTCCGCCTTCCCGCCCCTCCCCAAGCCCGACCCCGGAGCCTTGCGTTGCGGGCCCCTTTCCGGGCTTACGGCTTCTCTCGCGTGGTCGCTGCGCCCCCTGCCCGCCGGGCGGCGATTTGCAGGCCCAGCCTCGGCCCCGGGAGGCAGCGATGGCCACGGGAGCCTGGGGAGCCGGCGGCGACGTGGAAGACAAGGCACTGGGCCTGCTTTTCATTGGTCTCCGTGGTTTTGAAGCATGTTTTGAGGGGGAGTGGATCTTGCTCAGGTGGGTTTGCAGGATGTCGGGCTTCTGGGTATAGGGAATGAGGTGGGTTCCTTTTGAGATGGGGTCGTTGGCCGCTCAGTACCCACAACCATTCTGGGCAGGAGATTGTGTCTCACGCGTCGCTTCCTCCGGAGGGTTTTATTCCACGGGCTTCTCAGCAAATGCCACCAATGGTTAGTTTACTCAACAGTTCATTGTGACAAGAATGTATGGGATCTTAGATCCTGGGTTTTTTTATACTTTTGGTGTGGCAGAGTGAAAGGTGTCTGAAAACGCAGAATTGTGTGAGTGTTGCATGACCTTCCCTCCTCTTTAGCCTTAACAACGTGTGCTTGCTTTTTTATTTGGCGGACGTGGTAAGCTTGAAATGCACTCGAAGGCGAACATGTTGATTGGGGTCGAGAACAGCAGGTCTGGGTGTGCACGGAGGTACCTACAACGTGCACCAGCATTCCACCGCCGAGTGGTGCGGCCGTACTTGCAGAGTTGTGGAAAGTAGCAGAATGCAAAACCATAGGAGCCGGGGCTGCGTCTGAACTGTCCTATAATCACCTAAAGTTCATGAACAAGTAGGTGTTTGTTAACCAAGACTCCTAAAATCTCAGGAGTCAGCTCTGCTGTGTGGTATTGGGTAACTTACCTAACCTCTCTGTGCTCCCGTTTCCTGATATATAAAATGGGGATAAAAGAGCACTTACATTGTATGTTGTTGTTAGGATTAAATGAACATGAGTAAAATACTAGAAAAAGCACTACTTATTGATGGGTTGTTGAGTTGATGCCTATGAGACTCAGAAAGTGATATTCTATTTAATGCTGGCATATTTTCATAAAAAGTGCCCAGAGGGCCAAAATCAAATATACTATTCGATATTAGTTTCATTTATTCACTTTGTTCATTCAACAAATATTTGAGTGCCTACTATGTGCTAGACATTGTGGTAAGAGCTGGGGATACCGTGATGAACAGAAACGAACACAGCCCCTGCCATTAGGAGTTTTCAGAACCTGTGATGATCTGTGACATCCAGAGAATGGAGGGAAATTGACTCAAATATTCACCAGATATTAAGTGTTTTTTCCTGGGGTAAAAATATGACAGAATTATTTTTAAAATATTTTCTCTTTATTTTTCATAATTTTACTTGTATTATTTTTATCTTTAAAGCTCTAAAAATAACTTAAAAATTCTTCGTATACTGAACTATGAAAATCCTGTTGTCATTAATCTGGTGTAGTAGAATGTGGGTTCTTTATCCAGATAGTGACTCTGGCGTTATTCTGTATGGATAGCAGCAGAGGATTTAAAACAATACAGATACCTGGGACCCATCCAGTGGTCTCAGGTACACGTCAGGAATATGAATTTTTAACACATGCCACAAATGAGGCTATACAGGCAGGTGGTCCATGGACTTTGTTTTGAGAAACACAAGTCCATCGTCTACTCAGGGAAAGTTTTAGTCTATTTTTTTGACAACACAAAGGAAAACAAAATTGTTTAAAGTGACCACTGACTTCCAAGCACTCTGCTGCTGTTTGCTTACAGGAATTGTGTCACTGATGTGATCTATACTTTGTAAAGCACACCAGGTTAACATGTAGAAGGAACTGTTAGGCTCTGAATTATCCCTCTTCTTCTGCATTACCAATTAGCCTGATAATCTTTATTTTACTTTTATTATCTAAAAACACATTAACCCACAGTCAGAAGGAGATCTAAAAAGTCACATCACATCTCGTCTATTTCTTAAGATATTATTTCATGGTTTTTTTTCTGTCACTGCAATAAAGGAATAAGAGAGAACAAATACCTGAGAGTTTTTTTTTTCTCACCAATATTTCATTAAATTGAAAAAGGGAGTGGTTCTAGCTCTATAAACACAAGAGTAGGAAAGTGCCCTAACTGATATAACTTGGAAGGGTCCTGAAATAAATATGACATGAATTCCCACTTATTGATCAATGAAAACACTTTTTTTTAAAGATGACCAGTAAGAGGATCTTAACCCTTGACTTGGTGTTGTCAGCACCATGCTCTCCCAGTGAGCTAACTGGCCATCCCTATATGGGATCCGAACCCAGGGCCTTGGTGTTATCAGCATCACACTCTCCCCCATGAGCCACGGGCTGGCCCCAGTGAGAAGATTTTAACATGCTATCACTAACACGATTATATAAATCACTCCTCTCCTGACCAGGGACAGAGGAATAAAAGATGAAAGAGCAGAGAGAGACCAGACATATTATACCGGTTGAGCTTCCTCCCTCGTGGAGGGAAATAACAGGGGGAGTAAGTGTCTCCCCTAAGAACCGATATGGTGTACTAGTCTGTTTTCTGTTGCTTGTAAGAGAGTACCTGAAACTGGGTGATTTATAAGAAACACAATTTATCTCTCACAATTTTGGAGGCTGGAAAGTCCAAGGCCTGGGGAGGCACATTGAAGGTCTTCTTCTTGATGGGACTCTCTACAGAGTCCCAACGCAGTGCTGAACATCACATGGTGAGGGCTGAGCAAGAGAACATTTCCATATGCTTTCTTTCTGTCCTTATAAAGCTCTGTCTTCATAACGGATTAATCCATTCACAAGGACAGAGTCCTCACAATCCAATCACCTCCCAAAGTCTCTACCTTTTAAATACCATACTCTGACTTCCCACCCCCTTAACACTGTTCCAGTAGAGATCAAGCTTCAGTGAGCTTTGGGGGGCCATTCAAACCATAGCATATGGGAAACAAGACATATATACATATTTACATTTATATGTATGTAGACATACTGCTATGGTCTGAATTGGTGTCCTCCCCAAATTCATATGTTAGAAAATAATGCCCAATGTCTTAGTATTAAGAGCTAGGATCTTTTGGGAAGTGATTAAGTCGTGAAGGTTCCATGACTTAGAAGAGGCTCGAGCGAGCTCCTTTGCCTCTTCCACTGCGTGAGGACACAGCAACAAGGCACCATCTGTGAAGCAGAGAGCTGGCACCAGACACTGAACATGCTTGCACCTTGATCTCGGACTTCCCAGCCTCCAGAACTATGAGCAGTAAATGTCTGTGGTTTATAAATGACCCAGCCTACGGTATTTTGTTACTGCAGCCCAAACAGACGAAGATATTTACATATATGAGGGTATTTCAAAAAGTTCATTAAAAAATGGAATTAAAAGATAATATGAATCTTTCCATGAACTTTTTGAAGACCCCTTGGATGTATATATGAAGTACTAAGTAACAAAAATAATCCAAGGAACATCATTAGAAAGGTACGTAATTAATTGTTAAATGTACTTTATGCTAGTGTTTCTCAAGTCTGTGTATCAAAACCTGGAGGACATTAATAAATTAAAGTTCATCTATATCCCTTCCCCACCTTCAGTACGCCTGGCGTGAAACCTGCAAATCTGTATTTAAAGCTCCCAGGACAGCTACAATGTACAGGTAAGGCTGAAAACCACTGGCTCAGAGGAGGTAGACAGACACATGGACATCAGTCAGGAAAGTCTTACTGAGAAGGAAAGTGGACAGACGTTGCAGGGTAAATAGGACTGAGGTAGTCAGAAAGGAGGGAGCAGAACAGTATACAGGGAAGAGAACAGTAGTAAGTAGCAGGACTCCAGAAATAACCATGGCTCAAGAATAACCTCAAGACCTTATTCTTGAAAACCCTCACAGGATATATCCATGGACAAATGACCTATGCTAATAGAGTGAACGAGAAGACATGACAAGATGATTTAGCAGTAAAGATCTTGGACTTTCAAGAGTTAGGAGACTTTGGTTCCTGACTGTGTGACTTTGCCCCAGTCACAGTATCTTTTACCCTTAGTTTCCTCAAAGGTAGTGTAGGGAAAGTGAAGGAAAGTGGCCAGGGCCCCTTACATGTTCAGAATCTTGCTGAGCATTTGATGTAAATATGCATAAGCGCCCAGTTGTTCCTTGGTTATTGTCTAATGTAAATGCACATGTGTACCCAGGTGTCCTGGGTTATGGATTTAAGTATAAAGTAAGAGTGGCTCTGATCCGCAGGGCCCCCTGCTCCTGGGATGCCCCCGGGGGGCCACAGGGAGGCTGTTACAGCTGCTGGAGGCTGTTACTGCCAGGGTCCCTGGGATGCTCCAAGAGGCCACCACTGCTGCTGCTGTAGCTGAATACTGAGCTCTTGTAACCTGCCAATGGCTCCCAGGATCTTTCCCAATTACCTAGCTCATGGACCTGAATGTGAGGGATCTGGTGACCCAGCCTGTACAACGCGTTTTGAAGGGTCTATGAGCCCTAGCCCGACAGGACAGGCAGGTATTTAAGGATCTCTTCTACAGATCAGTTTGTGAAGATCGGAGTTCCTAAAGCATTCTAAGGAGATGTCTGCACAGTGTTCCCCATTTCCAGAAATGGCACACCATTCACCTAGAAGGTCAGGCTAAAAACCTGGGAGTCATTTTTGGTTCCTTTCTTTTCCTCATCTGCCCCACATCTAACCCCTCTGCTAATCCTGATGATTCACCTTCTAAAATCTTTTCCAAATCTGTCCACTTTTTACCCACTTCACTTCATTGATTATTACCCTAAACCAAGCCACTACCTTCTACTTAGATTACCAGAGTTTTGGGGTTCAATAGGTCTGTGATAGGGTCTGAGGACTTGCATTTACAACACGTTCGCAGGTGATGCTGACGCTGCTGGTCCAGAGACCATTCTTTGAGAACCACTGCTTTAGAGCAACGTTCTCGACCATGAGTGCACATCAGAATCAGCTGGGAGCTTTAAAGACCACTGTGCTTGGCTTCTACCTCCACAGATTCTGACCCATCTGGTATAGAGATGAGGTCTGGCCATTTGTAATTGTTAAATCTCCCTAGGTGGCTCAAAATGTGCACTGAGGGTTGAGAAAGTGGCAAGGCTTAGAGGAATGGCCAAGTTTCTTTGCTCCTTGTGGCTTTCGCACTAGCTGCTCCTACTACTTGGTATGCTCTTCCTCTAGGTCTTTCCATGGCTGGATCCTTCTTGTCATTCAGGACTCAGATTAAATGTCACCTCCTCAGGTAAGCCTTCCCTGATTCCCCAAATCTAAAATAACTAACTTTATCACACGATCTTGCTTGTTTTCATTACAGGTATTTGTTCCTGAGGCTTCCCCATTGATGCTTATATTCTATATGCTCTAACTTATAACATAAGCATCTTGAGCACAAGCACGTTTTTCTTATGCCCTGTGGCATCCACAGCACTTAGAACATTGCCTGGCATCTAGAAGTATTCAATATATGCGAAGAAAAGACAAAAATCCTTAAGTTCTTTCAGTTCTTCAGTGTTCTTTGCAACTGGAGTTTAGTAAAATGTTTTATTTATGCAATAGAATTGAGCCATCTGTGAAAAAAGCATAAATTGACTTTTTCATTAATGTATTAGTCTGTTTTGTGTTGCTATAACAGAATTACCTGAAACTGGGTAATTGATAAAATTACAGAGGTTTATTTGGCTTATGATTCTGGGACAGCTGCAACTGGCTCAGGTCTCAGGCTGCTTCTACTCATGGCAGAAAGTGGCAAGCAGCCAGTGGGTATGAGTAGATCACATGTGAGAGGAAGCAAGAGAGAGAGAGGGGAGGTACCAGTGTCTTTTATAAGACCAGCTCTCATGGGAACTAATAGAGCGAGAACTCACTAAGGACCCCCACCCCCCAGAGAGAGCATTAATCCATTCATGAGGAATCCACCCCCTTGACTCAAACAGCTTCCAGCACTGCCACATTGGGGGCCAGATTTCCACATGAGTTTTGGTGGGGACAACACATCCAAACTCTATCAGTAAATATATCTTCATTTCCCTAGCTCATCCTTTCTTCACAGGAACCCTATATTAAACCTTCTGCAAATCAAGTGGTTATCCCTGCTGTGGATTGGATGTCTCCCCAAACTCATTGAAGCTTGGTCCCCACTGTGACAGGGTTAAGAGGGTGGGAAGTCCTATTATGATAATTGAAAGGTGAGGCCTTGAAGTGATTGGATTGTGAGGATGATGCCCTAGTGACTGGATCAATCTATTGGTGGTTTAGTGGTCATCTGCGTGGTTCTGATGGCTTTAAAAGGAGAGCATGTGAGTTCTCTCTCTGTTCCTGTCATAATTGCTATGTGATACCCTGCATCGTTGTAGAGCCACCACCAAAGCCCTCATCAGATGTGTTCCCTGGACTTTGGACTTCCCAGCCTCTGAAACTAAGAAATTTCTATTTCTTCATAAATTACCCAGTTCCAGATATTTCTGTTAAAAGCAACAGAAATGGACTAATACAATCCCTTAATGTATTATTATATATATTTGCTCATAATAGTGCTTCTTAGGGAATACAGCTGTAGGGAAAATGAAATATAAATGGTCAGGGCCCCTCAGATGTTCAGAACCTTGCCGAGCATTTGATGTAACTATGCCTGCGCACCCAGGTCTTCCTTGGCTATTGTCTGATGTAGATGCGCATCGGTGCGTAGGTGTTCCTGGCTTGTCTGACTTGCACCCAGGTGTGCTGGGCTAATGGACTTAAGTATAAAGGATGAGTGGCCCTGATGCACAGCACCCCCCCACCCCTGGGAAGCCTGGAGGGGGATGGGCAACAAGGAGGCCACTTGTATTGCTAGGTGAGTACACCAATTGTATTGTTAAAGCAATTCATAACTAAAGCCAAAATGTTTCATTATTTTAGTATCATATCCTTTTTTAATGGCTAGTCTTCCCCTGCAGGAACTGGGTGGACTCTGGAGAAGGACACCAGACTACTACTATCAGTTTAACCAAGTAGTAGTCCTGATTGCAGCTGCTGTACCAGAGGTGGGGTGGTGGCTAATGCAGATTCACAAGGCCTCAGGTGCATGGTATGTGATCACCAGTTTGGTGAATGTGGCCTTTTCTATCCAGATTAGGAAAAAGAAAAAAAAAAAGATCAGGAAAAGATTGCATTTGTTTGGGATAGACTACCATGTTCATTTACTGTTGTGTCTCGAGTCTGTGTTAACTGAACCACCCTCTGTCATAACGGAGTCTGAAGTGATCTAGATCACCTGAACCCACTGAATATCAAACTCATCCATTAAACGTACTTTGAAGAGTTATTCTGAATATGAGAAACAATATATGTAAAGTGCCTAATACATAGCAGGCCCTCAATACATGGTAGTTGTCTTGTTTTAGAAAGAGTTGTGTTTGCTTGCTTATTTTCCAATAGACTAAGATGTAAATGGCACTGTAGGTAGCATGTCTTAACTAATGATTAAGCTACATATGGGATCACTAAGGTCACCGGATGGATAAAGCCACAGTGAACCACATCAGATTATTAACACTTAGACAGCTACGTTGTAGAAAAGATGTGGTTCCTCACGTTGTACACTCACCTGCTGGGGAAGCGTATTTCTAATCTGTTTCTTTCTGTTCTTTACCCTGACACATAGAATTTCGCATATTCAGATGCTAGTTATTTCCTAATAGAGGTTCGTATGTTCCTTAGTCCTACCGCAGTCCTAGTTTTGGATGTTTGGCATATCCTTTATGAAATGGCAAGGTCCAATGAGCAACTGACAAGTAGTAAGATCATAATGGAAGATAACTGGAGCTAACTCTGGGTTAATAACAACTATTATCAATGTAATGGTTGACTTGTGGAACTGTAAGCCACTATAATGATTAAAATATTGTTAAATCTGGCCAAAAAGTAAGCTACATTTACTTTATGGCACCCAAAGCTAACTTTCTCTAAATAACCTTTGATGAGCTATACACAAATAAATATTTTTGTGTGTGTGTGTCTGTGTGTGAGTGACCGGTAAGGGGATCGTAACCCTTGGCTTGGTGTCGCCTGCACCGCGCTCAGCCAGTGAGCGCACCGGCCATCCCTATATAGGATCTGAACCCGTGGCCTTGGCGCTCCCAGCGCCGCACTCTGCTGAGTGAGCAACCTGGTCGGCCCTCACAAATAAATATTCTTATTAAGTCCTTATTTTTCATTTCACTTTAACAAACATAACTGATAATTTTGAAATATGAAAGAGTGGATAGATATAAGTAAATACACAAGTAAGATAAAGCAATCGATGTCTAAATTCAACTACATCATGGAATTTTCTTTATATTTAGTTTTTCAGAACTATAAAAACATGTCCCTGACTTGCAACCATCACATAAAGTCAGTTTGCTTTAATAAACACACCTTAAAAGTGAAGATACCATAAATCAATCCAGAATCTACCTCAACTGTAATTTCTAAAGTCATGGAAACCAGTGTCCTTAATGTTGTCCTTGTGGTATATCATTCCATAAATTTTTCTCTGTGAACACCTGAATTCTGCATCATGCCATATTTTATACATATAGTTTATATACCCTCGTATATCCTGTCGACACAGATTGTATTTGTAAAATATTCCTAACAGTCAGACAAAATGCATTTTGAAATATTAATGTTCTATTGAAATTAACTGCCTTGCACATTTTCAAGAATTAAATTCTGAGTATATTAAGTATTTTTGCTGAAAAGCAAGCACTAAGGAGTCACCAAATTGCAACCGAATCTTTCTTGAAAATACTACACTTTAGAAGAAATTTTTAAAATTCAGAACTCAAGACTATAATATGAGCAAAACCAGAAGTTTCTTCACAAAGCAAAGCTACAAATTAGATTTTTTAAAAATTACATTAGTGCTCACTTTAATAAACAGAAATTGATGTTACTATAATGTAGTTAAGTCCAATTCCTGATAGCTTTGACGAATGAGGGGAAATACACAAAATTATCAAATGTCACGGAAGCAGCAGCTTGAGGCCAGAAGGAGACAGACAGACAAAAGGAAATGGGAGGGGGAGGAGATACGTGACGCTAAAATGCTTAGAATGAACTAGACCTTGGCCCAGCTCCTGACCCACTATAATCTACGCAGTCATCTCTATTGCCAAAAAATTAACTGTCGAAGCAAACCGATCACTGTGAGCAGGGAATGTAAGTCCTGCATTTGGTTTCAGATTTGTGAGAAAGAAAAAGAGCTAAACCAGTAAAAGATATAAACAGCCAGGAGCGGTGTGTGAGGGAGAAAGGGGGAGGGGAGGAGTGTAATGAAATAAAAGCTAACTGTGCTCAAGTCTTAGCACTGAGGCTACTCCGCGCGCACTACAGGGGCAGGGCCGCCTGGAGCCCTCCCCGTGCAGGGCTGGAGGCAGGGGTTGTGGACGATCCCCCGCGATTCAGGGAAGAGGGTGGCGGGCGCCGGCGCCCCCGGAACACGCGCACAGTCGAGGCGATTAACTCCTTCCTCGCCAGGACCTGGGGCCGTGAGCTCCCGAGCGGGGCGCGCACGGGGCTGGGGCGCGAGGAGCGCTTCCCCTCCTCTGCAGGGAGAAAGGAGGCAAGGGGCGGCACCGCACCCCGGTCCCCAGCCCGGGCGCATCAATGACCCGTGAGGTCCCTCAGCACCGTCCCGTGGGCCCAGAGGCTCAGGACCTGCTGCACCGACAGGTTGATCATGGAGTGGGCGCCCCCCTCCGCCTTCATCTTCCCTGGGGGGCGCTCGCCGCCCTGTCCTCGGGCGCCCGGCGGCGGCGGCTGCGACGCTCAGGGGGCGGCTGCGGCGGCTGCGCGGCTCCTCCAGACCGCCGCCGCCGGGAGAGGCTGCGGGGCGCCGGGCTGGGCACTGCTGCTGTCGCCGACGGACCACCAGGGGGGAGCCGCTCAGCGTCTCTCCCAGGCTGCCCCCTCCCCGCCGGGGAGACATTGAGGACAGCGGACGGGGGAGGGGAGGGGGCCGGGCGCTGTCCCCGCGGGGCCCCCCAGCGAGCACTCGGGGCGGAGGAGGCCGCTGCCGCCGCTCCCTCTCAGGGGCAGCGCCACGCCGCGGAGGCCGAACACGCTAGGAGGCCGAGGTCACGCCGGAAGGCCCAAGGTGACGGGGGCAGTCGTGACCCGCGTGGTGAGGTGCATGTTGTATCAGTTCAGATATTTGCCTTCCCGATGTTTGCATTTCGCTTTTGATAAGGATGTTTGCAGACAACTTTTTTCAATGGTTTAAAAATCTCAACATTTTGATGTATTAATTTGCCGGGTTTTTCCTAAGTCAGTCAAGTGATCTGGATAGGTCACTTACTTGCAGAATATATGTCAAAGCCACTAAAACAGAAATGGACTCACCTTACCATTCAACCGGTCCTTCTTCCCGGAGCAAGAACTTGGGCCTCCCGTGGCTCCAGGGTCTGAAATCGTCTGTTGACGCAGGACTGGGCCGGTGTCCCAATCCTCAGCGCCATCACAGGCTCTAGCTCTTTTTCGCGTGGTCTTCCTCTTATCTAAATTGTAAATCTTATCTCCCCGCTCCCCACCCCCCAGGATTTAAACTCATCTTTTCCCCCATGGTTTGCTGTCTTTTATGTCCAACGCCCGAGGAAGCGTCTAAAATCCAGCTACAGCAAGTTA
Source organism: Cynocephalus volans (assembly GCF_027409185.1). Taxonomy (NCBI): domain Eukaryota; kingdom Metazoa; phylum Chordata; class Mammalia; order Dermoptera; family Cynocephalidae; genus Cynocephalus; species Cynocephalus volans. The sequence continues at coordinate 20,695,530 of NC_084464.1, forward strand.
CACTCCTGCTTGAAGTTTGAAACAAAAATTAAGTTTTGGCGATAACATAAGTATGCACTGGCCAGCGGCTCCCCGCCCCGCCCCAACTCTGTCTTTTTTCAAATCTTCTGCCATCTGCTAAGAAAATTTGCAAAGGGAAATGAAGAAATACATCCTATAGCCATATCATCAAGTATATTTGGCAAAGCACTGAAGGGTTGAATCTCCTGTAAAATGGTACTTTTGGTGATCACTTAAAAAATAATTACACACTCATTCTATATACTTTTTAAATTTATATGTGTTGTCTTTTTAATATCACAGCAGAGGAAAGGGAAATGTTTTCATCATTAATAGGAACTGAGCCAAAACTCATAATGTAGAGTTTGTCTTCCTCCTATAATTTAGATTTAATTAGATTTATTAATTTAAGATTATAGATTATCAGAAGATGCTAATTATCCTGATTTGATCATCGCACGTTGTACCCTGGTATTGATATTCAACTCTACCCCACAAATATGTATAATAAATTATTTTTCAATGAAAAAGATTATAGAATATCAGACATAAAAGAGGATTTAACATTTTTCTGATTCATTTTATTTTACCAATAGGAAAACTGACTGTGGAATTAAGTGACTTGACAGATACTATAGCAATTCAGAATCTACTTTCTGAATTCCTAGTCTGTTATTCTTTCTAGCAGCCATACTATCTTTCTTAATTCACTATTAACTTCCTAACTTTAAGGTTCTGGATGGAGAGGTGCAGTTTATCTAATGGTGTCATTAAGGGATTTGGCATCATTATATGATTAGTGATGTTAGGGGATATGACCACAGTCAATGAAAGGTTCATAGCAAACTCTCTAAGCAGGAGCTCATTAATCTCTCATGTCAGGAACGTTTAGTTAGTTTACATGGAGTTGATTGGGGTTCTAATGATTACACACTATTATTTAAAACATAATAGCATACATTTTAAACATTCAGAACCTGAGACCAGTGCCTGGTACAGGATGCTCCGTAAACATTTGTTGAATGAATAATTACATGCCCTTCATAGATAAGTCAGCATTTTTCTTGTTCTCCATAAATTTTGTAGGGATCAGGGGCATGTTCGAGACGGAAGGACAGCCTGTGCCTCTCCCTCTGTTTTCCGCTTCCTTCTTGTGCCCTCTCTCTACCTGTGGGTGCAAGACACTAGCCTTCCATCTTCTGCCAGCTACCACTCCCTCTGCCCAACATAGCTCCTTGCCCATTACCACGGTCTCAAAAAGGGAGAACACATAATGCCATTTGAATCCTGAGAATTTATACTCTGAAGTCGGAATGTGAGGATAAAAAGAAAAAGATTCCGAAGAAAATCATACACACAGAGAGAATCCTGTATTTGGCAATATAGGAGACTAAGTTTCTCCCCTAAAAAAATCATCTCTAAAAATTACCCTGAAGTGAACCTGGTTGTATTACAGCTAGAAGGCCTCACTTAAGGTAAGGGTTAATTAAACACCACCTGAATATTCATGATACATAACCCACACTAGATTAGATTCGTAAATTATTTAATTATTGAGCTAAAATAAAGAAACGTATTCTAAGAACAAAATGGGGAAAATGGTATTTCACGGATTTTAAGTGAGATTACACATTTTTTTCATGTGTATAGGAACACTAGATTACCTTTTCTAGAGACTTTTTATGAATTTCACTCTTTCTTCTTTTGGGTAATTTATCTTTTAAAAAAATACGTGTAGTCGCTTTTATATATTTAACAAATAAACCATTTGTGACATGTTTAGTATGAATCTTTTCAGTTTGTCAATTGTCTTTTAACTTTTTTAGCAAAGTTTTTCTTGTCATGCAGGAACTTCTGATGTTTCTGTTGTCAGTCTTATGATATCTGAGGCTTCTCTCATGCTCTTAAAGTATATTCGCTTCTCTCATTTTTGATTTTTTTAAAGTCGCCTATGTATTTTCGAGAAATATTATGCTTTGTTTGTTTGTTTGTTTTTATGTTTACACCATTGGTCCACCGAAAATTTTTTTGGGGGGGGGATGGGGGGAAGGGAAGGAAAGGTTTTTAAATTTAAGGAGTTCAGTAGAGATCCTGATTTTTTTCTAGAAGGTTACACAGTTGTCCCAAAACATTTATTGAATCATCCATCATTTTTCTACAGACCTAAAATACCTGCTATATCATATGCAAATTTCCTATAAATTCTTGGGTTTATAAATACTTGGATGCCCTGAGCCAACATGGAAGAAGTCTGGCTACACTGGAGGAAGCATACAGAGGGACCACACAGAGACAGGAAGAGGTGCTGGATGTTTCTACCCTGCTCGTTCCATCTTACCAGCTCAGCCACCGGATATGTGCATGAACGAGGCTTTGAGATGATCTCAGGCACTGTCCTACCACATCCTTGTGAGAAAGAAACCTCAGGCAGAACTATCCAGCTGAGCTGCTCCCAAATTCCTAGCTCACAGATATAATAAATGACTGTTGTGTTAAGCTCCTCTGTTTTAGGATAATTGCTCCATAGCAATAGACACTAAAACAATAATACATACAGTACATTAGTACAGTGTACGTTAGCACTTTTAGTACATTAGCACAGTGCTTGGCAGGTGCATTAATTGGCCATATTTTGGGGTAGTTTTAGTATTTTGTAGTATTTTAAAATAGTATTTAATTAGTATCTTTATTGTTTTCGTGCACTAGAGGGCAAACTATCTGTAGAAATGGAGGTGTAGTTTTCTAACGAAAGCACTAGGTGGAGCCAGCTCCTAATTTTTACCTCCCTTTTTAGAAGATGAACTCAGCAAAATGGAAAAAACTCTTCAGAACCAAAATGTGTTAGAGAACACTCTGTAAACAAACCCTAAAACACAAGAAACCTTATTTTGATGAATAACTCTGGCCCAGGCTGGGTGTGCAGACAAAAGACAAGAAAATCCTTTTTTTTTTTTTCTATTTTAAATGCAGCAGTGGAGGTTATATTTTCTTTAATCCCTGAAAAGAAGGGATCTGCAAGCCTGTGATTTCTAAACAATGCTGGACTTAATCTCTGCCATTATCTAGAAACACGGCAAAAACAGTCTGTGTTCTAGTTAGCTTCTGACAGTAAGAAGATTTTTCTGAATATTGATTTATTGGCTCCCAGATAACATTTGTGCAATCATTTCATTTAAGATTTTTAGGTTTCTATTTTTCCGAGTTCTTTATTTTGTATACACAGGATTTAATGGTCTAGTGACTGTGAAAATGGGCCATGATTCCAACGGCAGGAAATTGGGGAACCATATCCTTTAAAATGAATTGTCTGAGCAAAATACATTATACTTCTCTGCCTGTTCCAACAAGTTCAAAGCAGACTTTACACATAATCATTCACAGTGACCTGAGAAGGTTGGCAAACCTGCACTGATGGTGTGAGTCTACCAGTCTCTGTGTAACTCTTGAAGGTTGCTGCTGCTACCCTGAGATGGCTTGAGGACAGTTTGAGGCTTTAATAGAGCAGTGGTCTTGAGAATAAAGAAGGTTGTGTGGTCAGCTTATCTGATTAGAGAGTTGCACTATGAGATCAAGACTTTGCAGCCCGGTAGAGTGCAAATCGAAGTGGGGCCAGGGCTGGGTGTGGCTTGAACCCTGAAGAGCTGATTCTTTGAGGGTTTTCGACCACTTTGACTCAGCCTCAACCCTAGCTGAACCACCATCTGGCTGATAGCCACAGGGAGAACTGAGAAAGTAGGGTTTGATCAGCTCAAACCCTACCTATCCTTTGCTCAGATACAAACCAAACCAAACCAAACACAGATGTATGGTCATCGAGTGAAATCGTGTCTCTACCTAACGTGTGACCATGAATGATGAGACGGATTTTCAAGTTTAACTTATGGCAATGTCTTATCACATTTTGCTCACAGGATGTATATACATCATATTTTGGTGTGACACACTAGTGATCAATAGCAAAAGCTGTCCTCTTTGACTTAACCACAAATTGTGGACTAGGAGAGCCTCAGAACATCTCTAACCCTCCCAGCTAGTTCTGGAAATTCCCAGGGATCATTTTGCACATGCTCCTAAGAAGCCCTTCTAGCTCCCCAAACAGCCTTGCGGATCTGCAGTAGCAACGATGACAAGCTCCCTGCACTCTTTAGTGGCTGCTTGGCTGCATCCCCCAGGCCACTGACTTTCAGGTTATCACTGGGATGTACCGTAGCACTCCCCACAAATGGCTGCCACTTCATTCCACACTCTCGGTAGCCTCTCAGTGCAATAACTGGACTACACTGAGGTAGAGGAAACATCCTGTGTCCCTACAGCTATTATCTTCCATTCCTAGGCTGCCTTTTAAGGGTCGTCTTCTAAGTCTTCCTTCTCAAGTCTCTGAGGGGCTTAAGCAGCCACACATACCTCCTGGCTTCTCCAAAAATATTGAAAGACCATGTTATGTGGCCCAAATCTGTACACCTCTAGCCGGGGATGACTTCCTTCTCATAAGCCATTCACTCCTCAGGCAAATAAAACCCCAGTGAGAGCCCAGCTTATTACTGCCTCCCCAACATATGCCCTGACACGTCTACATTTACAATGGATAAATGGCTTCTGGACACCTTGGTTTCACAGGTGAAAGACTCGGAGTAATTACCTTTTTTTTTTGCAATAATTTAATGTGAAGTGGATTAAACAGGATTTAGAACCTTTAAGTGGGATAGTACTTCTTCAAATGGGTGTGACCCCAAGGGATGGATTCAGTGGATGGAGGTTTCCACTAGGATAGCCCCTCTGGGGTGGACGCAGCTTGCTGAGACTTGGAAGGATGGACAACACACAAGCACACCTCCAGGGCTCTGTCCCCACATACACAAAAGGAGTGTAGTTAACACCCTCCCCTCCACCTGCCAACACTAGAATGTCCTCAGAGGCAGGCCAACCCAGTCTCTTTCTGTACATCTAGAATTCCACTCAGCTCCCTGAGCTACCTGTGGCCTCTTTCTGTGATTTTGCACAAGGGGACTTTCCAAAAAATTATTCCACCACACATGGAATTTGACATCACAGAGGGTGCCACCACATTGGATCGGGCATTGACCACCTGGATGCAGATAGTTTACCCAGAGAAACTGCAATGATCTTTTCCTTGCCTGGCCCCTTTTCTCACATTTTTTCTCTCTTCTCTTTAAAACTCTAACCAAATGCACACCACATGCACTCATACATATAGATACACATTATACACATACCAGTACATATACATGGCACATCCACACCACACACATATACACACCCTGTATACACACACCAACCATACACACACCATACATACGTATGCAGCACTAACAAATACATACCACAACCACATGCACACCACGTGCACACAAACACACAGATACACAGTGCACATGTACAAGTACATATACACACCACATATCCATAACCACATATTACACACAGACACCACACACATACACATATACACATCACATGTAGACACACACCACGGGCACACACACAGTTTCTTCCTTGATTCCCAGTTCTTACTCTGTTCCCTTACCTTTCCTGGCTGACACGAAGGACCAAATCTGTCCAAGCATTGCTGAAGTTGAAAACTTTGGTTCCTTTGGTGGCTGTGACAAAGGCATCATCAGGCAAGAAGCAGGTGCTGCAGTGCATGTTCCACTGAGTATTTCTCTCTAGATATGACCTCCTTTGTTCAGGGAAGCTTCCAGTGCATTCCCAGAGCTCCATAACAGTATAGCTGAGCAAATGCCCACACTTGGACAATGTGTGGTCCATAAGTACTAAATGTCAAAGCCAACAGAAAACCCTAAGTATGGGTCTATTCAGAGATTATCAGGATTGACAGTGAGTAATTTCAGGTATTCGAACCACTGGGTTCTATTAACAATTCTTCTCTAGTACCTAAAACCCTTGGGTTAATGTGTTCTTTTATTGAACTACTATTAGTTGATAGCCCATGTTAGGTCACTGAGGAAGACACACATAAGTGACTCAGATGGCAAGCAGGTGTCTGATGGACTGTCTTATGAAGCCTTTAGTTATCTCTGTCTTTCTTAGTTTCCTATCAAAATAAACTGTACAAATCCCAACATGGTAGAAGGACTCTATCATCAACCAGCAAGCAAAACCTTGGTAGAGCTCCACAGCCTAGGGAAATAAAATTGCTAAGGAGACAAGTTAGTCACTCTGAGCTTCAGAAGACCTACTTCTGGTACTGTCCATACGTTCTGCTGGCCACGTCAGTCCTGGGCCCAGAATTGCCCTCAAGTAGAGCCACAGGGGGACAGAGCTAGTTTCAGCCCTGTGTCTGCCCCTCCTGCTCTCCTGGGTAGACATTGCCTGCCCGCCCACCCCCACCCCACCCCCACGCCACCCTCACACCATGAGGGTCTTTCTGACACCTTTGTCCATAAATCTGACACAGCTGAGTCCTCATTCCCTTAGGACATTACCCGTTTAGTGACAGGCTAACCAGAGAGCTGCAATCAATCTATGATGTTTCAGACTGATAAATGCTTAGTTTCTGTGCCTTATAATTAAATAGCACTGTGTTTTCAACACGGCCTCCTCCAACACCTTATCACAAAGGCACAGTAAAGTGGAGATATCACACAGAATGACAGGGCCAGAGAGAGAGAGAGGTTTTTGGTTCTTGTCAATTATATATGCAGGTGATAGCCTAAATAAGGTGCAAAATTGAGGATGCACTTTTGTCTGACTCTTTCATTTTGCACATGAGAACACCAGAAAAAACAGGCCCAGAAATGGCTGCATTGCCCAAAGTCGCATGCCTGGGACTGGAGCCCACGTCTCTGACTTCCAGGCCATGGTTCTCCCTGCTGTGAATACCCTCACTCATACATGACCGGTTGTGCGTGGCTGAATGCGAGTCATGGAAGGTTGCAGACCGTGGCTTGTCTGAGCAGCTTCCCATGTTCCTTCAGATCAAAGACGTTAGATACAAGGATCAGATACCAGACTAGCAAAACACCTAAGGAGAGATGAGAAAAATGTAGATGCAGTGGTCCACAAACCTCAGTGTAGGAAATGAACTGGGTTGTCAGGAAGCCAGAAATTAGACAGACTATCCCTAGAGGGCCACAAAACTGCTTTCTTCAACCCTGTTTATCCCAGCCCACAGACAGAACTGTCCTGTGAGCAGAAGCCTGCCGTTTTTACCCATGCCTGGGCCAAGAGTACTGTCCTCTCTATTTGCATGTTTCTGGATTCTACCCTACCCACCCCCTCTTTTGGAAGAAAGTTCTTTTCCTCTCCTATCCCCGAGAATTCTGACGGAACCCCAGTGAGAGTCTACTTCATCTAGATCCTCATTCAAGAAACATTTACTGAGCACCTACTGTGTACCGGGTGCTGAACTAGGTCCTGGGAAAATGAAGACAGAGCAGACAAAGTTGTCAGTCTCGAGGATCTCATCATCAGAAGGTCCTGTTTGTGCAGGGTGCCTGCTTGCACGTGGGTCTCACAGCCACATGAGCACGGTGAGCATACTTCTAAACCCCAAATCCCAACATATGGTTCAACAAAAGACTGCTGCTTTTCTAATTAAAATGCTTTATATGAACGTCTTTAAAGGCTTACAAATTAAATTGCACTAGTAAGTCCTATAACAAATTTCCTTTACTGGAAAGAAATAAATTTTATTAAATCAGAGTTTTTTGGGGAAAAAATCTGTGCTATATGTTCACCAAACCCGTATGCTTTAACTTGTAAAACCTCCTTACGGCCATAGCCTATTGCAGTTGGAAAGGATCTGAGATGTCAGAAGATTTAAACTTTTTATTTTACTTTTTAAACAATGAAACATTTTCTTAAAACAAATATTGCCAAGAGTTCCAAACTCTAAAACAGTTAAAACTGGAGCTGCTTTGGTCAAAGCTCAGAGGCGGAGAGTTCAGGGCCTCTCTTCTAACCTTCCTCTCCATCTCTCTGCCTCTGTCCCCCAAAGAATGTGAAACTGCTCTCCAAAAAATAATAACCCGTCTATTCTTCATGTCACAAGTGAGGAAAGCAAGACCCAAAGAGAGTAAATGAGAGAAAAGTTCTCAGAGAAAGTTACTTACAGAGTGACGGTAGGAACATAGGCTTTCTGAGGCTCCTATACTATTCTCAATCCATCCATCCATCTACTCATCCACCCATCTTCCATCCATCCATCCACACATCCATCCATCTATCCATCCATATGCCCATTCACCTATCCACCCATCATCCATCCATCCATTCATCCATCTATTCACCCATATGTTCACTCACCCATCCGTCCATCTATCTGTTCACCCATCCATCCATCCATCTATTCACCCATCCATCCATCCACCCACCATCTATCCATCCATATGTCCATTCACCTATCTACCCATCATCCATCCATCCATCCATTCATCCACCCACCATCTATCCATCCATATGTCCATTCACCCATCCATCCATCTGTTCACTCATCCATTCATCCACCCACTCATCCATCTATCCATCTATCTACTTCACTAATCTTTATGAAGCACTGGGTGTCGTACACTTGGAAGAAAGATAGGCAGAGGCCAGACCATCTTATGAATCATCTTAAGAATTCTGGACACTGTCCTAAGGATAATAGGAAAGACGCTGCAGGTTTCTTTGTTTTGTTAGTTTTGGGATTTGCTTTTAAAACCATTTTATTGTAGAAATTTTCAAAACTAGAGAGAATAGTATCAATCACCCAGCTTCAGCATTTCTCAGCATATGGGAAACCATGTTTCACTGTCTCCCCACTCTCCCTACCCCACTGCAAATACTCAGTATATATCTCCAAAAGATAAGGACTCTTAAGTCTATACATAACCATAATGCCATTATCACACATAAAGCATTTCACAATAATTCCTGAATATAAAATATTCAGCCAGTTGACTAAAGAACATTAGGGAGGGCACTCACATGATCAAGTTTATATGCTAGAGACTTTAGCTCTAACTGCAGCATAAAAAACAATTATGGAGAGATGAGGCAGGGAACCAAGTCTCAAGGGCCTGTGCAGTGATTCAGATGAGAATGAAAATGGCCTGGACAAAGACGACAGCAGCAGGGACAGAGAGGAAGGGAAAGGTACGAGTGTTTTAGGAGGCTTCACTGGGAAAACGTGATGAAAGACTGGAGGAAAAGATGAGCCATGGACAGTATCAGGACAACACCCAACTTCTAGAGCGGTGGTGTTGTTCACTGGGAGAGGAAGCAAAACCCAAAAAGCCCACGTGCATTGGCACATGAGGTGTGTCTTTTGGAAAAGTGGAGTGTCAAGTAGGAGAGGAGCATCCGAGTGGAGTTGTCCAGTGGGAGCTGGAGAGACAGGTGAGAGTCCTGAGGCTGAAGGTGGAAATGGAAGTCATGGTTGTAGGTGAGCCCTGTCCAGAAGCCTGCATGCGGTGGAAGCAGAGGCGACTGAGGACAGAGCCCTGGGGGCTTGGCACCCCGAGGGGTAACCCCCAGTGTGGCTGTGTTTGGAGATACAGCCTCAAAAGAAGTATCACAGTTAAACGAGGTCATAAGGGTGAGGGCCTGATCCAACAGGATTAGTGTTCTTGTAAGAAGAGACACCAGAAATCTCCCCCACCCCCATCAAGAGCATCCACCAAGGACCGACCGTGTGAGCACACAGCAAGACGGAGGCCACCTACAAGCCAGGAGAAGGGGTCTCAGAAGAAACCAACCCAGCTGACACCTTGATCTTGGACTTTTAGCCTCCAGAACTATGAGAAATAAATGTGGGTTGTTTAAGCCCCTCAGTCTGTGGTATTTTGTTATCTCAGCCCTAGCGAACTAATACAATGTCAACTAATACACTGTCAACATGTTACCTGCTTCTTTTCATTTAATCCTCCCAAGAATCTCATGAGGTGAATGCTCCTGTATCTCCTTTTATAGAGGAAGAGATTAAAGCTTGGAAAGGTAGACTAACACATTCTGTGGCACAGCTAATAAGAGGCAGACGTCAGTGAGCAGGACACTAGGGCTGCCACAACAAAGGGCCACAGTCGGGGGGCTTGAACACCAGAAGTGCATTGTCTCACAGCTCAGGAGGCTTGACATGTGAGATCGAGGTGTCAGTAGCACTGGTTCCTTTTGAGGGCTATGAGGACAGGCTTGGTTTGTAGATGGCCGTCATTTTTCTCCCTCTTCATATCAATTTTCCTCTCTGTATGTCTGTGTCTAATTTCTTCTTTTTATAAAGACACCAGTTCAGGTGGATGAAGGGCCCACCCAACTACAGTATGAACCACATCTTAACTAATTACATCTGCAATGACCCTATTTCCAAACAAGGTCCCATGCCGAGGTCCTGGGGATTAGTACTTCAGCACACGGAGTTGGGGGGACACAAATGAACCTATAGCACTGCCTTCTGCCCTGTTTGAATGAAGGCCACGTGAGCAGAAGAACTTGGTTAGACAAGGAAGCACCCGACTCCAGCTTCTTAAGGGAGAGACATGAACCTATTCAACCACAGCTGGAAGCAAGTCAGGAGAGAGATGACTAATTTACAGAGAGATGTCCCTGAGAAGACAGGAGGGGATGGCGTTGAGTGACAGGTGGAGAGATTAGCTTGGGCACAAGAGGAGACACTTGGTTTATTGTCACAAGGAGGAGGCGAGAAGAAAGGGATGAGTTTGGAGGCACAGTGAATCCACAAACATGGAGAAGGGGAATTGAGGATGTCCACTCCAGATGGCTTCTGCTTTCTTCCTGAAGCACAGGAGAGACTGTCTACTGAGGATGACGGCAGAGCTTGGGACTGGGGCTCAGGAGAGGGACAGACGACGAAACCAGAGACTCTGAGGAGAATGGGGAAAGTTTGAAATGGCCCCTGTGCATAAAATACAACAGCCTGTGTGTCTATAGCAGGCACCCAATGTATCGTTACAGAAGAGGATCCATTATTATTCTTTCAGGAAAATAGGAGAATGGGAGAGCGAGTTGGCCAGGGATACAGAGAAGGGTTGCTGCCTGACAGTGACAAAGGGCCCAGATGGTGTTGGTGCTCATACAACATCTGCAGGGTGTATGGTTTTTCCAGCAATGCTCTGCAGCTGGGCGATTGATGTAGAGAAAGTAAACAGTTGAGTCCGTGCAAGGCTGGGCTCTGGCCAGGCAAATGCAGTAAAAGAACAAAAGGGCAAGGAGCTTGAGCATATTGGCAAGAGGAGGGTGAGGAGAGGAAGATCAGGGGCTTTAGTTGGCAAAGAAGCAAGTGGGCTAGAGAGGCTTGCTCCTGTCCCCTGCTTCCTGATGACCATGGCCCATGGCTATTGCTGCCTCTTGGAGGAGCAGACGTGGCAGATGTGGCGTGCTAACGAGCTGCAAGCCAATGGTTTCTCCCAGCTGGTCTTCCTCCTCCACAGTGGTTCTGACTGGTCCCAGCTGGGTAATTCAGCAATTTGTGCCTGGTGCTGCCACACTAGTACATGATCTGGGGACATACACATCCCTGTGAGAGCATGAGGCTAGTACCAGCTGCACAGGGAGCTGGCATGTGGGTTTCCCTCCAGATCCATCTGCTAGTCTTTGTGTTACTTTAGAATGTTGTACAAACAAACCCTGTTTAGATCCTTGGTTTTATTGCTGTAAATCTTCCAAGGCTACAGATCTTCCCTGAGCTGCCATATTTCAAGTAAAAACTATGGATATTATTATAAATAGTATTGTTATTATTGCTATATACTCTATCGATATTATTAGCAGTCAGCTTGGAACTCCACGTCAGTACCTTCATTTATAAATAATGGGGGGGGGGAACCAGAAATTTTTTAGAAGAGTGGTGGCATATTAAAATTATTCCTCATACAGAATGGTTAAAACTGAAAAGAAGTACCAAACTTTGTCAGAAGCAAGGAACTATCATTCTCTGCTGGTGAGAATATAAATTGGTATAACCACTACAGAAAACAGTTTGGTATTTTCTATTAAAGTTGAAGATATACATATCTGTCATGCAGCAATTCCATTCATAGGTTTATGCACAACAGAATTAGACAAAGATCTACATAGCGGTATTATTCATAGTGGCCTAACTCTGGAAACAACTCAATTGCCCATCAACATTAATATGAATGGATAAATGTCGGTATATCCATACAATGGAACACCATACAGCAATGAAAATTACAGACTACAGCTATAGGCGACTATGAGTGGGTGAATTTCATGAACACCAGGCTGAGTGGTAGAAGCCAGTGCAGAGGAACACATCCTGCATCACCTACTTATATAAAGTCCAGAAACAGGAGAAAGTGGCTGCATTGTATAGAGTACAGACTTATGTGGGTAAAGTACAAAGTAAAGAAAGGAGAAAGTGACCATAACAGTCAGGATAGTTACTTTAGCCAAGTCATCCCATAACAAAAAATAATTAAACAGAAAATTGGCACATTCACTAATTGTAGGCACAAAAATACGCCTTTCATACTGCTTTGCTTATGTACAAATAAAAAATCTGTAATATGTGTTATAAGGAATTCTTTTCTTTTGATTTTTATTTCTAAGTGTATATTTTGTGATTATTATCATGAGCTATAAAACAAAGGATTAACATCTGATATTCTTTTAAACAATTAATTTTCAGGATTTATTGCAGCCTTACAAAAAATCTTTATGGGACTTAAGGTTAAAGTACAAATGAAGAGCCACGTATCATGGGCCTAAATATTTAAAAATTATAAATTAAACTAACAATCTGTTAAATAAAAGATGTTCTGGCCCCCTATCTGGACAAATATCTCTTCATGGCAGCCTGTAAGGCAATGTTGCACCTTAGAATTCTTGGACTGGTTGGAGCTTCTTGCTGGAACCTGCAACACAAGAAAAACTGGCCCCCAGACCCAGCCATCTACCTTCACTTCCCACCCGGGACCCCAAAGGCCCTGATGTTCGTGTATGTGAACTCTCCAGCCCTCGAGCCTAAGCTTCAGCCATGGCCTCCAACAAATATCTGCCCCTAGGCCACCCTTCAGGAAGGTGGACCTGAGGAAGAGGGACAGGAAGACCTGGAAATGGGCTTGGAATTATGTAGATGGAGGTCCCAATATTCCAGCCCTTGGTGCATGGTCTACAGAGGGAGGCGTGGATTCCAGGTAGACACAGCCTCTCGGCCCAGCAAACTCCTCTGCTCTTGAGAAGTGTATGGCTGGGGGAAAGCTAGAAGCCCCAAAGCACAAGACTCAGCATGGGGTTCCCCTCGCGCAGGGCTGGGGCGGCACTGCCTTCGAGGGAAAGAAATGGGTTGTGTATTGGGAAGGGCATTCAGAAAGCTTCGGGGTCCTGGCAGTGTTCTTGACCTGGGTGCAGTTACATTTATAACAATTTATTAAGCTATTCATTTGTTTTATATGGTTTTCTGTATGTGTGTGATATTTCCCATTAAATAATTAATTAAATGTGTGTGCGTATATATATTTTTTCCCGGTGCTGTAGTTTATGAGATCCCCATAGAAAAATCAGCTTGGACACCTCGGGCAGTTAAAATGCTTCAATGCGTGAGTATCTAAAGGGGAAATGGACCGAATGCTAGAGACACAGTAACTCTCACTGCTGGTTCTCGACCTGCCTGGGGCCGAGATACTGGGGTCAGGACACTGGGGTAACCTTGCACGGTCCAGGCAGAGCTAATGAGTCATGGGCACACATCCTGCTGCTTCGCCACTGCAAGTGCCTCAGAGGAAAGTTCCTTCTCACCCTGCCATTTGCCAAGATTATAAATACTGTATTTATCAAACCGAAATTACAGGCGGCTGTTCCCATCCTGGTAGAAGAGAAAAGAGACCGACTCCCAATCATCCTGTTGGAAAGCAGTTCTAGGAAGGCTTCTCTTCCCCATAAGGGCAGCTGGATAGTTTCATTAAACAGTTTGCTGAGCTTCTACTATGTGCCAGACACAATCCTGATTTTTCTGCTCCACCTTAAAAACATCCACTTAGTTTTGATTTTTCATTCTTGATAGGAAAAACACTTTCCTTTCACAAAGATTCAGATTACCGGTTCTCAAAAAGATTTCCATGTGTCCCACATGGATTAAATATCAGGGTTTTTCTAACTATATATATTTCAACTACAGTCCATAAACGTGCACACACACACACACACACTCGTCTCCAAACTGAACCTTACAGCTTTGAGATGATGAAAAAAAGTGAAAAATTGGCCAGTACTAACCAGCAAAAGCCCAGTCATTTTTTCCCCCACAAAAATCAAATTCTGGGCTTTGTACCTAAGCTATTTAAAGGCCACACTTTCAAAATACCAGGTTTCCTCCTTTTTGGGAAACAAGAAAAACATGTGGTTCCAGAGAACGTCACACGCTACTGATGAGAGGTAGATTCCGGCATGTTTGTGGGCTTTAAACTGATAAAAGCAGCAACATATTAAACTGTTTTAAAGGGAGATAATGAGGCAGGATGGACAGGAGAGTAGAAAAAACAAGCTAACTCAATGACAGGACTAAAGCTGTACGTTGCAGACAATGAAAGATCACCCTCACCTCTACCATTGATAAGAAACACTTGCAAACATCACCCCGTCACTCGAGCCTCCACCTGAGGCTGACCTCCCTCCTCTGCTCTCACCAGACCCATATGCTTATTTGATCAGAGTACCTGAAACATTCTATGCTACTGTATTTTTTGGTTTGCTCAGCTAGACTGTGGGCTCCTTGAAGATAGGACCACATATTACGCACCTTTGAAGTTCGAGCTAATGCATAGTAAGAACTCCATAAATGCTCTCTTTGCTTGCATGGATGAATGAATGAATGAATGGTGGATTGCATTCATGAAACTATGCGTTTGGCTTTTCCAAATGCTGTGATGCAATCGTTAAAAGATGAAAAGTGTCTCAACCCCTTCCAGAGTTTGCCCACCTTTACGTTTCTAATTTCTGTTTTCAGGTTCAGTACGCTGTGAATTCTGTAGTGTCAGACACTGGCAGGAGAACACCGCTCACTCCTTAAGTAGAGTTATGAAAAGGAAGAAACTGGTCAGCGGACAAGAACACTGGAATTGTCTTTTTCAAGACCCAGAGCTCCAACATTCCTCGGGAGAAAATGTGGGCGAGGGTGAGTAGCGATAGAAAAAACATACATATTGTGATTCCCTTTTCTCCATTTGGACTCAGACTAATTCCTCTGAAACAATACTACAAATAGCGTTCCGTTGTCATACAGGCCTGCAACTAATATATATTTTGTTAATGTTAATTTTAGGCTGCCAGGCTTTGCTGTCTTAGGTGAATATTTTTAACTTGGATATACTGATGCCCACTGGGGACCCTTTCCCATTCAGAAATCTCTGGGAAAGCGGTTCTGGGATAAGAATACTGCCTTTAGTATAATTGTGCCTGAGCAAGTCTGGAAGTTACACTCGCTGAACTATTCGGAAGCTGATCACCCAGGGTAGGGATTAGCCAGTTCTTTGGTGCCTCCTTTCTCTACCCCTCACCTTCAAACCGTTCGACTTCCATTCAGCCATTCTGCAAGAAAACCGGCTTGTTCTGGGGTGGAGAGTTAAAGTGGTCAATTCTCCTATCTAGCCAAGGCTTTCTAAAGGTTTTAGGAGAGTTAACTAGAAGAAATGATATGTAATTGCACCTATTAATTGACTTCTAAGGGAGACAGGCTTCATGGCATGGTGTGGTGGCATTGGGGGTCATGAAGACCTAGATTTATGTCATTGCTTTTATAATTAAGAGTAGTTGACCTTGAGCCAATCACTTGACCCTTTCACAGCTGTTTCTGCATTTATAAAATGGTGATAGGAGGATTTCTTAGAGGATGAAATGAGAAAATGCACATAAGGAAACTTGTGCTCAAAAAAGGTTCATTCCCTTGTGCATTGCGAGCAATAATCTGTTGTGTGTATCTCACAAAGAACCAACCATCAACTGCACACAAACATCAACTGCACAGCCATGTCAATCCAAAGAGGGTCTTATTTCACATGCAGAAAAAAAGTTAGACATTAAATATAACAACAAGTGTTTGTTTAACAGTTTGATAAGGACCAGGATTTCTATGGAAGTCATTTTTTTTTTCATTTTAATTTATCAATATACAATGTAGTTGATTTCTGTATCCCTTTATCAATTCCTCCTTTTCCGCCTCCCGTTTTTAAAAAGTTCAATTGTCCTATCACTGTGAGGTTTTAATATAAAGTAATGACTTCTAAAAAATCCCCCCTCATTCTAGAATTCTATGACAAAAATCTGTCACAGAACTGGACGCTTCAACCAAACCAAATTACTAATCCAAACTGGAACAAACTACATTTATTTTTGAATCCCCAAGCTATTCAACATGAATATTCATTTCGTTATGAATAATGAAACAAAAATGGTCTTCTTGTTATTTATACCTACTCAGCCAGTTTTAGTAAACTGAGACAAAAACACAGAAATAACAAGCATTCTCCTAAGCAAGCCAGTGTTTGACTCCATTTGAGTCCTGGCAAGAACATGAGCACTGTGTTATTTCCAGTACATGCTGATTCTCAACTCTCGGTGTTCTAAACTGAAAACCAGACGATTCCCACCTGAAATCTTCAATTTGTTCTAGAGTTGAAAGGTCCTTTGAGATCCTTAATTTCATGACTTCTGAGTGATTTTTCTCCCATCATTGAACTTCATTTCAACATTTCACACACACACACACACACACACACACAAACGCACACATCACTTCGTACTAGACTAAAATGTAAATATTTGGAAATTATCATTATGATCTAATAAAAAGGGGCACTAATACCTTGTCATCAGTGCTTCCTAAGGACATATTCCTACTGCTCTTTTTCAGGCAGCATCCTGGCTAAAAATATGGACCTGAAGCCATGCTGCCTGATTTCAATCCCATCCCACCACTAACAGGTAGTAGGACCTTGAACGAGTTATTTAACCTCTCTGTGCCTCAGTTTCTTCATCTATACAATAAGGGTGAGAATAGCCCCTGCTTCGAGGAGTTGTTGTGAGGATTAAATATGTAGATTGCTCACACTGTGTCTGGCACATATTAAGCGTTCAATAGATGCTTCCAATGAAACCCTGAGTTCTACAGCACATAAGAAAGAAAGTCAGTGCAGCTAAGAGAAGTCACCGAAAGGGGAGACAGGAGAAGCAGCATGTAGGGAAAAGCCTGGGGAGAGAATGGGCCTTGGGAATCTGGGTGAGGCTGGACTTAGTTGCTCTCCTGAGCTTCCTTAGGCTGTGATTTTCTGGTTCCAGCAGCAACAATGAAGTCATGGCCAGAAAAATCCTTTGAAGAAGCCCGCAATAAACTCTCAAATATTCTTAAAAGCAAGCCCCTTACAAAAACCCTCAGCAAGTAAAAGCAAGCCCGGAGGTGCCTGCAAATAGCACTGGGAGGAGGAGGTGGGGAGGTCTCGGTCACACCTGGAGGGCCCTCTGAGGGTTGCAGAGAATGCACCCTGCAGCATTCTCTTCCCAGGGTTGTTTTGATCCATTTTGTTTTCAGGGAGCTGGTGGTTAAACATTTACCAATGCACCGCTGGGGATGATAGAGAGGCTGGCTCAGAAAAACTGAAAGACTAAACTTTTAAGAAAATCTTTTTAAGTGCAAATCTTTTTCTCTGGTGTTCTTGCTCTTCCTATGTGTGTCGGGGCAGGAAGCTGGCAGTCAGGCATGGTGTGTTATGGTTTATCTAAAGAAAAAAAAGCCAAACCAAACTCTTGCTTCACAGAGGGCCAGAAAGTGTTAACTGACAGAATACGAGACATTTGTCATGTTTTCCCATGAAATGCAAGTCCACTGCAGCCTCAGAGCAGCGATCCACCCTGCATATTTACGTCTGTCATGGGTTTGTCGTAAATGTCCCAAAAAGAGATCCGATGAAGAGGAAAATTCACACATTCATGCATCACCCCTTTAAAAATAGGATTATTCGACATATTTTAGGGAATATGAAAACTCTACCTAGTAAGAATTATCACCCTACTTCGTTACACCTAAAAGGCAATTTAACCTGTTCAGATTTCTAAGTTGTTCCTTGAGTGTAAAGATGAAAGAACAGGGATGAGATGAAGAAGTAGCTGTGAATCTGCCTGTGTTCGTGGGCGAGGGCTGCCAGAACAGACGACCACACACGGGGGGCTCCGACCACAAAAACTTATTCTCTCACAGTTCTGGAGGCTGCAAGTCGAACATCCAGGTGTCGTGAGGGCTGCTTTCTCCTAAGGCCTCTCTCTTGGCCTGCAGATGCTACCTTCTCCCTGTGTCCTCACGTGGCGGTCCCTGTGTGTGTCTGTGTCCAAATTTCCTCTTCTTATAAGGACACCTATCATATTGGATTGAGGCCCACCCTCATGACCTCATTTTAACTTTACCTTTCTAAAGGCTTGTCTCCAAATATAGTCACATTCCGAGGTACTGAGGGTTAGGACATCAACATAGGAATTGGGGGGGGACCACGATTCAGCCCACGAGACTGCCTAAACGTGAGCATAATGTATCCCCAAGGACAATTTGATTTAACAGCATCACAGGTTGAGTCACCAGAGAAGCAAATTCTCAGATGGAGACTGGCATGCAGGAGGTCTAACGGAGCGTGCTCTTGAAGGAAGCAGGATTAGGCAGAGAGAAGCTGAAGTCACAATAAAGGCCTGGCTAACAGCATGGGCCTTCTGGAGCTGGGATGGATCTTCAGAGTTGTATGGAACCAAAGCAAGGTGGCAAGGACTTTATCCCCCTGCCTGGACCGGTCATTGGACGTGGGCTGCCCCAGGGAGGAGGTGTGAGTGCAAGAGGAAGGTCTCTTCAGCCAAGGACGACCTCAGGAGGGGACTTGGCTGCAAGCTGCTAGTTGCCAGCCCTTCGGTAGATGACAGAATAAATGACTGCTCAGGCTGAAGTGGGGTCTTTGGTTGGTGCCTTCAGTGCCCTCTCCCCTAGTGAATGGAAGAATTTACCATTACCTTCTTAAGAAACTTCTTACAACCTACAGAATAGGAGAAAATATTTGCAAACATACATATGATAATGAGTTAATATCCAAAATATTTAAGGGACTCATACAACTCAATAGCAAGAAAACAAATAACCTGGTTAAAAATGGGCAAAGGACCTGAGAAGACATTTCTCAAAATAAGACGATGAGTGGCCAATGGGTATATGAAAGGAGCTCACACTAAACGTCAGGGAAATGCAAATCAAAACCGCAATGAGATACCACCCATGCCTCTTAGAATGGCTATTGTCAAAAGGTCAAAAGATAACAAGTGTTGGTGAGGATGTGAAGAAAAGGGAACTCTTATACGCTGTTGGTGGGAACGTAGGTTGGTGTCGTCATTATAGGAAACAGTATGGAGGTTCCTCAAAATTTATTAATAGAACTCTCATATGACCCAGCAATCCAAAAGAAATACTATCAGCATGTCTAAAAGATATCCACACTCCCATGCTCATTGCAGCATTATTCACAGCAGCAAGACACTGAAACAACCTAAGTGTCTGTTGATGATGGGTGAATGGGCAAAGACATACATACATATATATATAAAATGGAATATTATTTGGCCTTAAAAAATAAGGAAATCTTGTCATTTGTGACAACATGGATATACTTGGAGGACATTATGCTAAGTAAAATAAGCCAGACACAGAAAGACAAATACTGCATGATCTCACTTATATGCAGAATCTAAAAAATGTTGAACCCACAGAAGCAGAAAGTAGAATGGTGGTTGCCTGGGATTAGAGGGACAGGGGGATTGGGGAGATGTTGGCCAAAGGGTACACACTTTCAGTTATAAGATAAACAAGTTCTGGGAATGTCATGTACACCATGGTGATATAATTAGTAATATTTTACTGTATACTTGAGATTTACTGAGAGACTAGATGTAAATGTTCTCACCGCACACACACGCACAAATGGCCACTATGTGAAGTGGTGGATGTGTTAATTAGCTTGATTGTGGTCATCGTTTCACAAGGTATACAGATGCATTTCAGAACATCATGATGTACACCTTAAATATATACACTTTTTATTTGTCAACTGTACTTGACTGATGCTAGGGGGAAAAATCTTTTAAAATAAATTTCAACTGATTATGAACCCTAAAATATTTGCACAACTCTCGACACGTAGAAAATGACCAGAAGAAGGCTGGGCCAGTTAGCTTACTTGGTTAGAGCTTGGTGTTGGTAACACCAAGTTCAAGGGTTCAGATCCCCATATGGCCAGCCGCCAAAAAAAAAAAAAAAAGAAAACATCCTGCAGGCTGATCAGTCAGCATGGCTTAGTGGGAAAAGTGTGTGCTGTGGAGCCAAAGAGATATGGGTTCAAATCTCTGCCATGCTATTTAGTAATATTTCTTACCCTCTCTGAGCCTCCAATATCCCCAGAGCACAATGAGGATAATACCGACTTTGTTGGACTGTCACAAGATTTAAACAAAGATATACACTTAGAGCATCTTCACAACGCTTGACACAAAGAAGGCATCCAAAAAGCATTATTTCCTTTCCCTTCTTGCAGCAAATAGCTTATTGGTGGAGACTGATTACAAACCAAAAACAGAGGTTTCATCTGCTAACTTGAAGGAGTGTTTCTCACATCCTACTGTGATCAGAATCATCTGAAGATTGTTAAAATACAGATCCCTGGAACCCACCCCATTCTCAGTGAATCCAATTCAGGGCATCTAGGGTGGAGCCCAGGAATATAGAATTTTAGCAAGTTCCATGGAGGTTTCTGATACTGAAAAAATCTTGAGGCCCCCTGCTTGAGGCAGAGCAGCTGATCACAGTAAGAATACTCTTTACATTAGAGCCCAGGGAGTCCTGTGCTTAGAAGATGCCTGAGGACATTGTGAGTGCCCTCGGTGTTATGAGTTCTGCGGATGTGGACATACACATCACAGAGACCTTTGCCGCTTGCATAAACACTGTGTATTTCAAAACTAAAACATGCATAAACCATGTCAGTTACAGAATCAAACCAATTTTCCTTTTCAAGATGGTTTTATTGAGGTGTAAATCACCACTAAAAGGCAATTTAGTGCAGATAGGAATTTTATTGAAGGATGCAAATCCCCTGAGCTTGTCTGGAAAATGAGAAGTGTATTCAGAGATGAAGTGTCCTGCAGGTGTAAGAGCTGCTGGGCCTGCAAAGAGGCACGTCTGCATGGAGATTCAACTTTCTTATTTAAATCAAGTAAAATAGATCTCCCCCAGATGGGATTGCTGAAGGTTTTCTGTGTTTGATTATGGGTCACAGAGTCCAGCTGCATTGCAGAAATTACACTGTCAAGAAGACACTGACCAAGGTCCAGAAGGAAAACAGGAGCAGGGATGCAGAAAGTGACCTGAAGCTCACACACGCCTTTCCCATCCCTACCAGATGCTTTTTCTGATTTAGCACCAAGGCATGTGGTTTTTCAGTGTCTTCTGTGGCTTCCTTTTCCCAAAGACAGGCCTCATTTACTCTAAAACATGAAGCCTTAGGGGTATTTTGAAACTGGTGTTTTCACCCAGTAAAAATAAGTCAGGATGAAAACCCTATCTGTGGGAATCCATTCTGAAAAAGAATTATAGTAAAAACATGAGAGACACAGTCTATTTTCCCCCAAATGATCAGTAGCCACCAGACCTTGTCACTTCCCATATGACAAAAAGAAAAAGATTCTGGAAGCAGCACAACAAAGACATTACAATCACTGAGAACTTACCATTTCCCTACAAACATCACAAGTGCAGGGTGCGTGAGCTCTTTTGTGCTTAGATTTATGTTGCGAGTAACAAGACCTAATCTGGGTTCTCTTCTCGTTAATGAGGGAGGTTTCCAGTATCACTTTCCCACCATTCACCTTTATTCTATGTTTAAAACTCCTTCCCAGGTTTGACCAGGTGTTGTGACACACAGAGTCACCATTACACTAAAAAGAACTACATATCTCTATCGTTAAGTATCGTCCAGAGCCCTCTTGGTGTTTCACTGGCTCCTTCACAGAAGCACCTTTGCGTACAGTATCCAGTTAAACAGTAGGCTCAACTCTACTGCTTTCTGCCCATGTTCAAAGCTCTTTCTACCTCTGCCCTCGTATTAGTCCCTTTCTGTTGCTTATAACGGAATAGCTGAAACTGGGTAATTTGTAAAGAAACAATATTTATTGCTTCCAGTTTTGGAGACTGCAGAGTCCAAAGTCCAGGGAACACATCCGGTGAGGGCCTTCCTTGTGGTGGACTCTACAGTGATGCAGGGATCACGTGGTGAAAAGGCTGAGCCAAAGAGAAACTAGGGGCCGCAGCCACAGTGCAGGGGACACAGGCACATGACACGACTGCTCGCCTGGCTCCCTCCCCATGCTCAGGCCTGCCCCTCGCCTCCTTTCTCTCCAGGCTCTATGCCCACTGCCACCACACTCCAGCCTCTGGGGGCCTGCCCTGGACCCCAAATTTCTCCTTGTGTTGTGCGTTTGTTGTTCTGACCATGCTTTTATTAAAAAAAGAGACTGGCTAGTCTCACTGGTGCTGCTGTGAAGGCTGTCAGGACCACGCCCATTACTCCTTGAATGGCCTAGTCCATTCACCAGGGCACAGTCCTCACAGTCTAGTCACTTCCTGAAGGCCTCAGCTTTCAATTACCATAACAGGATTTCCCACCTTATTAACACTATTATAATGGAGGTCGAGCTTCAATGAGTTTGGGGAGACATTCAATGCACAGCAGCCCTGTCCTCTGCCATTGCTTCGATACACAGAATTTTC